>NC_081170.1:9368686-9686602 GCF_012432095.1 Onychostoma macrolepis
CCAGATAATGATCACAGCACTGATAGTCGCCAAAATTGAGCGCAGTAATGCAGCAAAATTGAGAGGGCGAACAGTAGAGCAACTCTACAACAAACGGCCCCCTGTTCGGCACCCGTTTTAACACACTGTGCAGTTTTCGCCTGTCCAGAGTTTTGACGTCGTTTCACTTATTGGCTTCTGTTTTCTTTTTTTTATAAAGCAAACTTTAGCCCTTAGGGAGTGAAACTTTTTTTTTTTTTTTTTTGGTTTGCCATTGGAGATGCGCTTCACTGATATAAAGTTGGCTTTATTCTTTAAAGAGTTGTTTTGATGTGAATTTTTTAGACGCTTTGCACTCAAAACCAACTCAGTCTAACTGAACTCTTCTGAAATATTTTAGACTGGTTTTAAAGTCAGTATGAAATTGAAATGTATGATGGTTGACTACGTCTTCATAATCTTTCATCAAAAGTGCATTCTTCCTCTGAAATGACTTATCTTTTTGTCTGATGTCACCTAGGCCGTGTCAGTTTAGTTCATGTTAACTGCTAGCCAAATAGCTATAGGCATCGTATTAGCCAGCAGTTGTTATTAGTGCAGCTTTCCGATAGTTAATGCAGTAATTTAAAGGAACAGTTCACCCAAAAATGAAAATTCTGTCATTTAATTACTCAACCTCATGTTGTTCCAAATCCGTAAGACATTCGTTTATCTTCGAAACACAAATTAAGATATTTTTTATTAAAATCCGAGAGCTTTCTGACCCTGCATAGACAGCAACACAACTGAAACGTTTAAGGCCCAGAAAGGTAGTAAGGACATCATTAAAACAGTCCATGTGACATCAGTGGTTCAACCTTAATTTTATGAAGCTACAAGAATGCTTTTTGTGCACACAGAAAACAAAAATAACTTTATTCATCAATTCTCTTCTTTGTCAGTTTTTGTTGTCACATGGGCTATTTTAATGATGTCCTTGCTACCTTTCTGGGCCTTGAACGTTTCAGTTGCATTGCTGTCTATGCAGGGTCAGAAACTTCTTGGATTTCATTAAAAAAATCTTAATTTGTGTTCCAAAGATGAACAAAGGTCTTATTGGTTTGGAATGACATGAGTAATTAATGATAGAATTTTCATTTTTGGGTGAACTGTCCCTTCAGTGCTGGTTAGTTTTATTTGCAACATTTAACACGGTAAGTTAATGAAGCCCTCCCTGCCTCCTGTGCTCAGATACGCAAAGATCCACATCCCCATCATCGCCTCGGTTTCAGAGCACCAGCCCACCACCTGGGTCTCCTTCTTCTTTGATCTGCACATCCTCGTTTGCACCTTCCCAGCAGGTCTCTGGTTCTGCATCAAGAACATCAACGATGAGCGAGTCTTTGGTGAGCATGTCTAATGTCCTTGAGATTACTAGACGATGCGTCCACATTTAATTCAGTTCATCGTTTAAAGTCATTGCAAAAATGTCTAAAGTCCTTAGAAAAAGTCTAGCAATATTTGATTCTAGATGACACTAGATTTTATGATTCCATCTCTAATGCAGTGCCATATAAACATGTGACTTGAATGTCAAAATACTTTTTTTTAGGGATGGTAAATAAAATTAATCAAGCTAATGTCTTTTTCATTTTCATACAAGTTACTTTGGAATTAAGCCTTAATTTAATTTATTTAAAAAAATGTATCCATGGAATTGAAAATATATGAAGTGTTGTCAGGGTTGAAATCTCTTGTCTCTTGCTTTTCTGTAAAAACTTAATTTTGTTCTTCCAGAAGTGCCACTAAACATCCTTGAGCTTATTTCTGCCAGCAGGCTGTTTATTCTGAACAATTTTAAGTTGTAGTGATTGTGTCCTGTTTATGCCTGAGAACACTCACTGATGTTTTGATGTCTGCTTTGAGTATTTTCATTTGTGGAGAACAGAATGCTTGAATTAGTCTCAGTCCCCAGAAGAGTTTTTTAATTTTTAATTGCTGTCAAGGCGTTCCTGAGGTTTTTCACTAGAATAAACAAGGGAACGTGAACAGGCGACATGTTGCTACATGTTTAAAGGCCCACTTCTGTGTTTTTCCATTTCTCTGGAGTCATTATCATTGTACAGAACTATAAACACTACACTGCAGTTCATTAACGTTCATTCTACACTGCAGTTCCACATTGTCTGCTGGAATCATAAGTGATATTTTCTTTGTTGCCCTCTAGTGGCTCTGTACGCCATCAGCGCAGTGTACTTTGCCGGTGTGATGGTGCGTCTGATGCTGACGCTCACCCCAGTGGTGTGCATGCTCTCAGCCATCGCCTTCTCCAGCGTGTTTGAGCACTACCTGGGTGATGACATGAAGCGAGAGAACCCGCCGGCTGAGGACAGCAGTGATGAGGACGACAAGAGGAATCAGGGCAACCTCTATGATAAGGTCAGTGAAAGGACAAAGGTTAGGCTAACTACACCTTGTTGAATTAATGTTGCATTTTAAGCCTGCCGTATAGTAACACGTGCATTAAGGTCAGCTAAAAGACAAACGTCAGGCTAAGGACTCCTTGGTGTCTAAAATGTTGCATTTTAAGCCTCCTGTGCAATAATATTTATGGTCCCATTTAAGTAATATTAATCAAGTTATCATATATATATATACTATTTAATAAATCATTTTTTATTGCAACAACCTATTGTTGACAATTAGTTTGAGATAATATTATTATTATTATTATTATTATTATTATTATTGTGTATATTAATAATATATTTTAATAGTATGTTATATTAACTACTTTAAAATCAATTTACTGTACTTCGCAATCACAGATTCTAGCCCATGTCTTGGAATATATGACCCAACTAAGAATTTTCGCCGTATATTGCAATCTGAACAAATAACAAGTCTGCCACGTTTGTTCTGACCAACTGAGGAAAAAAGCGTTACCATAAATCGTGCTACCAATGGTGATTAAATCTAAAGATCGGTTAGCTCCTATCACATCAAACCGTGCATATTATTATTATTATTATTATTATTATTATTGTTATACTTTATTCTCAAATTATTAGTTAACAACATCAGCATTTCGTGACTGAGTATAGTGTGTATTAGCGTGTAGATTTCAATTTATGTACAGTCTAATCTCTAATTGTCATACCATTCAAGTTTCATATTAAGAAATTATTTTAACCCAAAAAGCAAACTATGCTCCCTTCGAACTGGTTTTCTTTAAAATACAAATCTTGTGTAATCCCAGGTTATCTGTAATCAGAAGCGCATTTAAAACTGGAATTTAATTTCATTCACATTATAAACACACAATCCTTTCTGGATTACGATCCGCCATCAGAATGATACATTTAATTATTCTAGCTGCTGTGAGAAAAGGTGAAATGATCCGTCACCTGCAGGATCCTCACATACGATAGCCTAGCAGCCGGGACAACTTTGTTTACAGACGTGACATGACGACGCAGTGCCATGCTCGAATTTCCTGCGAAAACCTACCTGTACCACTCAAATTAGAAAACATTATTATAAGTTTACCATTGTGAATCGGGCTAAAGTAAGGCAATAGTTTTGAACACTAGCTGGTTATGTACTTGCTCAAATATTGATTTCGGATCATTTTTAACCAAAAAACGTTACAGACTGCAGATTTAATTAAAATTAGATTTAAATAATATTATGATGAGAAATGTTGTGTAATATACCCAGTGTTATATCTTTTTAATAACGAATCATGTTTAAATCCAAATTATTACTGTTATTATTAGTAATTTATTTTTTAGTTTTATTTAGGTTTTTTTGTTTTTGACAGTTTGATCAGTAATTGCCAGACCCTTGTAGAAGACCCTGTGTTGGTTTATAGGGAATATTTTATTGTTGCAGAAAACAGAATAGTGATTCATGGGTAGCTTTTTTTTTTTTTTTTTTGTAGCTCATCTGTATTCATTCTGATCTAATTGGTGTTTCCATGCGCATTTGCAGGCCGGCAAAGTCCGAAAGCATGTTTCAGAGCAGGACCGCCCAGAGGAGGGTTTGGGCCCCAACATCAAAAGCATTGTTACCATGTTAATGCTGATGCTCTTGATGATGTTTGCTGTGCACTGCACGTGGGTCACGAGCAACGCTTACTCCAGTCCCAGCGTAGTGCTGGCGTCATACAACCATGATGGGTAAAAACACCTTCATTGCATCTATTTCTTGTTTAAAAGATTTTTTTTTTTTTTTTTAAAGAAGTTATTGGTTTTTCTTCCTTCATTTCTAATTACCTCCAGATCACGCAACATTCTGGATGATTTCCGTGAAGCATATTACTGGCTCAGGCAGAATACAGATGAGCATGCTCGAGTCATGTCCTGGTGGGATTACGGGTATCAGATCGCAGGCATGGCCAACCGCACCACGCTGGTGGACAACAACACGTGGAATAACAGCCACATAGCTCTGGTGAGGACAGACAACTGTCTAATTTGCTTTATTATTGTGACTTTTTCTAAATCAGTAAGAATTGAACTGATTTGTTTTGGTATCTTTAGCTCAGTAGTGCCATCTTGAGGACAATGAAAGATCATGTTCAGTGTTCTATTTCCTCTGCAGGTCGGTAAAGCCATGTCCTCCAATGAGAGTGCAGCCTATGAGATTATGAAGTCCTTGGATGTGGATTACGTCCTGATCATTTTTGGGGGAGTGATTGGATATTCAGGCGATGACATTAACAAATTCCTGTGGATGGTGCGCATCGCTGAGGGAGAGCACCCTAAAGATATCCGGGTCAGTGGCAATTTATTGTGTTGCTGAATTTGTATAATAAAGGAAAAAAAGTTTAGTCTTGGGCAGGTTTTTCTAACATTGGCAGTTGTCCAAAAAAATATATGAAGTCAATTAGTTATTTTTATTTATTTTGTTACTTTTTTTATTTTAATTTTTAGTTCAGTCCAGTTAATTTTGATTTTGCGTAAAAAAAAAAAAAATGCATAAAAATATAGATTATAGTTATATTTTTTTCCTCAATGAAAATAGTCAAAGAAGTCCTATAGAGGGAATGATGTTCTCTGACAGGACTTTAGCGTTCTGAGGTGCTCTATGCTTTAGTGTGCTGTTAGACCGTCACATTAACTCTGAGACATTGTGTATCTAAATGAATCCTTTCTAACGCACCACCGCTACAGCAATTAATGAAGGGCTTTGTGTAACATTCACTCTTTTGGACAGTTACTGTTGTTTGGCTTCAGGTCGCCCACAACGAGAAATATTCCTGTTATTATCAATCATTTATATGCTTTTATTTTTGTGATTTTACTTTTTTTCCTGTTTTTTGAGATGTATCTCCCCCACCCCCAAACTTTGCTTTCATTTGATAGCATTGACGATGTGTTCTGCTATTGCATGTCAGAGATTAGTCCTCAAACTGCCATCTTTTTGTTCTTTTCTAGGAAAGTGATTACTTCACACCACAGGGGGAGTTTAGAGTGGATAAGGCCGGCTCTCCAACCCTGCTCAACTGCCTGATGTACAAGATGTCTTACTACCGCTTTGGGGAAATGCAAGTGAGTGTTGCTTCCCTCTAATTCATTAGGTCTATACACAAGAGTCTTGTAATTGTTGTGACAATGGTGGAAAACAAGGGCTGATCTTTGAGCTGTCACTATTGTACCACTCTGATAGTGCAGTAATGGGCACATAGACGAAACCTTGCTGCTTGCCTAATGCCAAACACCTCCTCCACAGCTGGACTTCCGTACACCTCCTGGATTTGACCGGACACGAAACGCAGAGATCGGCAACAAGGACATCCGTCTGAAGCACCTGGAGGAGGCGTTCACCTCTGAGCACTGGCTGGTGCGCATCTACAGGGTGAAGAAGCAGGAGAACCGACAGGCTCTGGACCACAAGCTCCGTAACATCGCAGCCAAGCAGAAGTACACCTCAAAAAAGGTGATTCCGTTAGAACATCCTTAGGAACATCTATGATTTGTCTGTGTAAACTTCAATCATTTTAAATGTGTTCTTGTTATGGCTCGTCTAAAGAGTTGTAGCTTAATTGGGGTATTTGTATTAAGACCATATTAACCACCGTAATAAGTTGAAAATGTAAATTTTAAGGAATGTTCTTGTCACACATTATTAATTGATCATTTATTTTAATGTTAAAAGAACAAAATGCAGTTTCAGGGCTACCGTGTCCATGTTGCCTTTTTAATAATGTCTATAATAATAATAATACATATTTATATGATAATATATATTAGTGCTGTCAAACGATTAATCGCATCCAAAATAAAAGTTCTTGTTTACATTATATACATAATACATATACACAGTATACACAAATATATTAATACAAACACATGCATGTATATATTTAATAAAAATGTTGTTTATATATTAAATATACTTATAATATAAAATATTAGAATATAAATGTGTATATCGTCAATATTTTCAAAATATATACTGTGTATTTATATACACAGTACACATACATATATTATGTAAACAAATGTAATCGTTGACAGCACTTATAAATATTGTTTAAAAATATACGTTTTATAATATTTATCATAATATGAATATTCTATATTATAAATAAGTAATTAATGAATATAAATTTATATTTTATATTATTGCTACAGTATTTTTTATAAATATTACTGTGTGTAGTAATAAATATATATGTATATTTAATAAAACATGACTATTTTAAAACATTAAGGCTTTAGTATGGTTTAATTTTATTATTTATAGTTAATTTATTACAAATTTTACTCACTATTTATATAAAATACAGATATGACACTTTATGGACAATTTTATGTTTGTTTTTTTTTTTTTTTTTTAACTATTGTTTATGAATGATAATAGCCTAAAAACTAAATACTACAAGTAGTTGAACAAAAGTTCCCTTTATTTACTTGGCTTAGTTAACGTAAATCTAGATTTTCACTATAGTCTATTTGAGAGAGTGCTATTGTGTCCTATGGTAAATTTTCATTATGAATGTTGACTCACATATATAATTTCAAATATACTTGTTTCCTTTGGTTCACAGACAGCCAAGAGGAAGAGGGGACACATCAAAAACAAATTGGTTCTGAAAAAAGGCAAGAAACTGAACAAGAAGTCTGTTTAGCTATTGAATGAAAACGTTGAGAACGGAAAAAGAGGAAAACAAAAGACAAGGACAAATGCAACTAGTAAGTAATCCACCAATCAAAAAGAAGAACAAACATGTTGTCTGGCGCCGCCCACCTGAGAACATTTGATTGGAGGCTTTTGGTCCCGCGATTGCCATGATGGGTTCGAGGATGAGGCGAGGACGGGGATCTGCACCGCGGTTATAATCTGACAACTCTGGACTTAGTTTTGTTGTTGTTCTTTTTTTTTTTTTTCTTTTGTACTTGAATGTGCTGGTGAAGCGAGAGTGCTGCCCATGTCTCAAACGGAACGCACTATTTTTGTGGTACAGTTTAATATAATCCAACCGAATGCTAAAACAACCAACAAATATGAATTTCATGACGCTCAGTGAACCTTGGAGCACCAAAGAGATTTTTTGTTTTGTCAGAGCCTGTAATTGTTAACTTTTGATTAAAAAAAAAAACATTTAAAAATAAAAGATATGGAAAAATCTGAGGAATATGGAGCCGTCTGCAGTACGACAGCCCCTAAAATGCTCTCTTGGTTTCAACTGTTATCTGACAAAACCCGGTTTCCTACGTGACAGAATGCAGTGGGCTCTTTGTGGCTCTTGAGGGTTTTTTTTTTTTTCTAAGGCAGACATTGCAAAGGACTCGATCATTAGTAATGTTTAACTATTGTGGTGATTTTGAATATAAATGGTTTTGTTTGTTACATCATTTTGAATGTTTCTTGTTTCGTTTTTCTATTGGTTAAAAGGTTTTATGCAATAATTCTAAATTCAAATGAAGAAAATCCGCTTTTATTTCCTTTGTTGCTCATGTGTTTTGTCCAGAGGGGGCGCTGTGGTTTGCCACACTTCGCGAAAAAACTTATGGATGTTTTTCTTGGGCCAATTATAAATCAAATTTTTCCCCCTTCCTAAACGACTGTCTGCCAGGACAAAGAGTGAATTGAATTAGTTGTAGGTTTATAAAATGCTGCATTACTAGCCTGAATGCACTTTGTCTTAGTTCACCTTAATGTGGATCCACTACTGAGTAGCATGCAGGTGGAGAGTGCGTATTTTTAGTGTGAATATTCTGATCTTTTTTTTTTATATATATAATTTTTTTACGTTGAAAAGGGCGCTTCCTGCAACATCCAGTGGGTTTTCTTTTCCTCAGTTCTTCTGGGCTGCCATTTAAACTTTTCCCATCCTTGTTTGTTTTCTGCCTTTCTGCTTTTCATCCTTACATATTGCTTTTGCTTCATCTGTTTTTGTAAGATAATTAGAAGGAAAATTTGATCGGTTTTCCCCCTCTTCTCCATAACACATCCATATTATTCTACTCGGAGGGCTTTGAAACTAAGGGGAAGGTATTTATTAACAAGAATGCATTTGAAGTTGAGAAGAGGAAGCCTTTCATCCTGAAATGCAAAAACTGTTTTTTTTTTCCAAGTGAAAATTTATTCCATAAATTGTAAAATAAATAATAAAAAAAAACATTTAAAAAAGAGCGAGAGAGACGAAGATGCTGTTTGTGAGAATGAGTTGATGCCATTTGTGATTAAAAGACTCAATGAAAGAATCTGCCTCATCCATGTTTGCACTCACATTTTTTTCATTTTGTGTAGGATCATCTTTCTACTATTAATAGAATTTAGAAATGAAACATCTCCGGCTTTAAGTCATTGGTGTTATTCTACAGGTGTCCTCTAGGCGGCAGCTCTAGCACATTACATCGAGGAGCAGCTCAAGAATGCGACGTCTTTCAGTAGTTCTTAAGCCAATCAGATGAGCTCTACATGTCACGTGTCTAATCATTCTGGAAAATTACGTCACGACAACACTGATATAAATTGTATATTTCTCCTCAAAAATAGCACTGGTAAATAATCTACTATAGTGTAACGAAATATATATGATTTTCATGTTTAGAATTTTAGCCAGAGTAGTTACATTTTAATACTTGGAGAAAGAGTATAATTCTGGTTAAATGGGGCAAATGACGGCATGGAAAAACACTGAATTGGCTTTCATATACCTGAAATCTGTGTTTATGAAATCTGCTTTAATAATTTATCGTGTGTGTGTGCGCGTGCCCGTGCTGATGGACAGTGTTATGATCAAAGCTCTGTGTTCACTGGCACAGAGACCATTATCCGTCTCAGTCAGACGCTCGAAGGCACTCATCTTCATTCAGTCAAGACACTTTATGCCTATTACGGAAGTTACAAAAGGAGCAAGTTATGTAACTGGTTGTGGTTCAGCTGGTTTTAAAAATATTGCACATATTTGTCCTAGTTATGAAAATACTGAGGGGGAAGCTGATTAGGGAGACCTGAATTTGTGGCTTTAATCTGACATTACCTGGTTTAGATGTGCAAAATCAGGCCAGTTTAACTGACAACTGCTCTTGACTACATTAGATACATTGTAAATGGAATGCATTTCACTTTCTACTAAAGCGGTATACTTAAAGCATTTAAAGGCACAAGTTATTATTATTTATTTATGTTTGTAAGAATTATGTTACATAAATGATTATCTAACATAAAATGAGCCTTAGCTAGTTTTAAACATCAAATGTCTTTATACAACACTGGCATTATTTTGTATTTTTAACCACGTTTACATTCAACTATTGCTCAAGAATCAAATATTTTTATTTATGGGGAATAAATTGTTTCAGTAACCGACATTTGGTCTCAAACTAGCTTTTTTCTTGAAAAAGCTCAATGTTGTTTACATTTGTGACCCTGTTCATTACTATATGATTTGTACATGTACATTTTGACATTTAAATTTTATTTGAAAAATGACACAATTGAAACTAATTAGACAAAACCCAAAAATAGTCTGTTCTCCTTTTTTATTATTTTTTGGTGACGAAACTATTTTCAAGGACTGTTTGTTGAGAGAAAAAAATGGGCTGTATTTTGCACCTTATTAAAACAACTCGCATTAAATATGGTGTGCATTTTTTATTTTTATCTTGTATATATGTGTGACCATATAAGCTGAGTAACACCAACAACATTTGATTCTGCAGAAATAGTTTTGGTTTTTCTGTTTTTTAAAGTGTTGTGTGGTTAAAAATTAAAACGTGTGAAAAGGCCAAACCTCTGAAGATCTACTTTTTATAAACCAACTTGGATTTAATGATAAACGAAGTGACTAAAATGCATGCATATCACTGACCTTACTAAATCATCATGAGGGAAAAATACATTTGCACATGATTTTAAAATCTATTCCTTTAAATATCCATTTTATTCTTTCTTCAGGAAGTTCAACTGAAGCACAATACTGTCCTCATATGGTAAGATCGATTCAGTCATTCAAATAAAATGGTAAGAACATGAGAGGTGAGCTCTATTGAACATGAATACATCACTGCTCTCGAATACACAGAATGCTGCTTGCATCAATATCTGCCTTTACGGTGTTCTAAAATAACAGTTATATAACAGTTATACTCTGATACAGATGCTACATCTCTCCTGTGTGAAAAATCACTTTACTCAGTATTATTGATTACCAGAAGTAATATACAAATATAAAGATATTGCACAAGGTCACACAATTCAGGCCTCCACGTCCAAATCTTCATTATCCAGAGGGGCTTTTGAGGTATTATTTTTTATTTTTTTTTACCACCCTTGAGTTCATTTTTTGTTTTTGGCACCTTCCATTCTCCCTAAGAGGAGTAGGAGAAATGGATCTATGTCTTTCCCTGCTGCTTGAGTCCTATTGGTCGGCCAGCCCCTCGCTCACATGGACGCTCCCATCCGCGGGGAGTTCTGTGACGGACCCAAATCATGTGGCTCCAGCTTCACTTCATCACTTTGTCTTCCATAGAGGATTGTGGTACACCCATCCATCCCCCTGCAGCAAATTCAAGGACAAAAACAAATGCTAAATATGCTAGATCTCATACGAGAACCAATATCCTGCATGACTCTGGAGCTAATCATGAGAGGCAGGACACTAAAGGGAAATTAATAATATTTGGTCTCGTTGCAAATACACTGACATGACACAATGTAATGCTGTATTTATATTTATATATATATATATATATATATATATATATATATATATTCAATACATACACACGCATATATATATACAGCAGGTAAAATAAGTATTGAACACGTCACCATTTTTCTCAGTAAATATATTTCTAAAGATGCTGTTGACATGAAAGTTTCATGAAAGCAATCCATACATACAAAGGAAGAAATACAAATAAGTTCAGAAATTAAGTTGTGTAATAAAGTGGAATGACACAGGGAAAAAATATTGAACACGTGAAGAAAGGGAGGTGCAAAAAGGCATGGAAAGCCAAGACACCAGCTGAAATCTATCAGTAATTAGAAAGTCCCTTGTCAGTGGAAATTAATATTAGCTGGTTCAGTCCCAACTGATGGCCTATAAAAAGGTGTCTCATGACCAACGTGTCACACAAGAAACATTTAATGATGGGTAAAAGCAAAGAGCTTTCTCAAAACCTTCGCAACCTTATTGTTGCAAAACATACTGATGGCATTGGTTACAGAAGGATTTCTATACTTCTGAATGTTCCAGTGAAGACTGTTGGGGCCATAATCCAGAAGTGAAAAGAACATCATTTTACCATAAACCGGCCACGACCAGGTGCTCCTCGCAAGATTTCTGACAGAGGAGTGAAACAAATTATCAGAAGAGTTGTCCAAGAGCCAAGGATCACTTGTGGAGAGCTTCAGAAAGACCTGGAATTAGCATGTAGAATTGTTTCAGAGAAAACAATAAGTGAAGCATTCAACCGCCGTGGCCTGTATCACTCACCACACAAGGCTCTATTGCTAAAGAGAAAGCATGTTGAAGCTCGTTTAAAGTTTGCTGCACAACATTTAGACAAGCCTGTGAAATACTGGGAGAATATAGTCTGGTCAGATGAGACAAAAATTGTAGCCTTCTGATGCCATAATACACACCATGTTTGGAGGTCAAATATCGAGACATTCTTGATAAAAATCTGCTGCCATCTACCAGGATGATGATGAAATGAGGGTGGACATTTCAGCAAGACAATGATCCCAAACACACAGCCAAGGAAACTCTCAATTGGTTTCAGAGAAAGAAAGTAAAGCTGCTAGAATGGCCAGCCAATCACCTGACTTGAATCCAATAGAAAATCTATGGGAAGAACTAAAGATCAGAGTTCATAGAAGAGGCCTATGGAACCTTCAAGGTTTGAAGACTGTTTGTGTGGAAGAATGGGCCAAAATCACACCTGAGCAATGCATACGACTAGTTTCTCCATACAGGAGGCGTCTTGAAGCTGTCATTACCAAAAAAGGCTTTTGTACGAAGTATTAAATCAATTTCAGTAAGCGTGTTCAATACTTTTTCCCTGGGTCATTCCACTTTATTACACACAACTTAATTTCTGAACTTATTTGTATTGTTTTCTTTGTATGTATGGATTACTTGGATTGTTACCGACATCTGGTGAAAATTTCATGTCAACAGCATCTTTAGAAATATATTTACTGAGAAAAATGGTTACATGTTCAATACTTATTTTATCCACTGTATATACACACACATACATATATTAGTGCTTTCAAATTGATTAATCATGATTATTCGAATTACTAAAATAATTTTGTGTTTGCATAATATATGTGTGTGTACTACTGTGTATATGTACGGTATATCTAAATACATAAAATTAAATACAGTAATACAAGTATTTATATGTATTATATATAATATGAATGTTATATTATACAACATTATATTAATTTTATATGTAAATGTAAAGAAATGTACTTTTATTCACAGTGTATTTACAATAACAACTTTGAATGTGGTAAACATATTTCAAATAAATACTGTTCTTTTGAAATTTCTATTAATCAGAAATTCCTGAAAAATATTAAAAAAATTAAAAAATACTATTTATAAATTTACTGTATTTATGATTAAATAAATGCAACCTTGATTGGCATTAGACTTATTTCAAACACATGAAAATATCTTTCAGCTCCAAGCTTTGGATGGTTGAACTTTTAGTTTTAAGTTTGGTCCAATTTTTAAGCACCTCATAAAAACCACACCTGATCGCGGCCTAGTGAACTGGAACCAGTCTAAATATAAAGGACTTCCTTAAAACCAATTAGCTGACTAGTTGTTCAGATGACAGTGAATAGTCAATTTTTTAAAAATGTAGTTTTGCTCATCCGTAGGAAAAAAAAATAAAAAATTGTACACAAATGAAGGCTTTGAGACAGCAAGTCCTCAAAGTATGCTATTTAGTGTAGGATTAGAAAGCCTCACCTCTTTAATGAAGTACTTGGGTTTCCAGGTGGTACTGCTGGCTGTTCTCTGCTTCCCTTCTCTTCTCTGTTTCTCCTCCAGCTGGTGTTTGTGTTCAGTGGCTGCATCGATGTCGCCGGTCTTCAGTGCCGCTGTCACATGCTGCCACAGCCTCCTGTCAATCATTGTCACAAGACAGGATAAGGACACGAGAAACGCTTGATTCCCTGACCGTCGCATGAATACTGCACACAATATGTCAGTCTGGAAAGAATCGTGTTTAAAAGGTGTCTGACTGATATGACTCTACGTTTTTTTTCATGCTTGTATATGGTTGTGGAATAACACACCTCAGATAAAATTGACCCTAAATTGCACCTGAAAACTACTGCCATCATGTTGTAAGCAGCATAGCGTAGGATTTAGTTTTTTACATAATTAAAACATACTTAATTTAATAATTGTGTATGTTATAAAATGTACTTCAAAGAGCAAGAAATGTCTTTTTCAATTGTACTAATAATTTTGCCATTTTAATATATATTTTGGACAATATAATTATTTTTTGATTGAAAATATCTAGATGAAAAATGGCCAAGGGTGGACAAAAAAAATAATAATTATGGAGGAAATATAAATAACAAAAAAATAAAAGAAAATATATTTATGCAAAATATTTTTAAATACATACAAGCAATATATATTTGCCTATTATGGGATATTTTGAAATATACTTAAAATATATTGAAAATGTATTTTTGAAATATGGGCAATGACTTTACAAGTCATTCAAATGGTTGTTTCTTGAGCAGAGTAAGCTGCAAAACTTTGCTGTTTAGTCGACAAATGTCTAGCCATATTGATCAGGATAAGAAAAGCAACCTCAGATGATGAATCAGCCAAATCTTTTATTAAATTACACCCAAACCTTTCGAGGATCAATAGATCCACACTTTTCGCCTGCATACCACTGCTTCCATGCACCTCTCTGCCGCTCTGTATCTTCTTTTGATTGCATTACGTGTGTGTGGTAACACCAGGCTGAGAGCATTAGACTACTCTGATGGGCTCTGTCCTGTCCGGTTGGATCTGTCCTCCACAATAAGCCAATAAGCAGCATTAGAGATTATTAAGTGAAGCCTGCAGCTCACTCAGGGCCAGAGCGGTGCATGAGGGTCACGAGTATTTTAGAAGAGCTCTAGAGGGGCAGGATTTAGCTAAAATGCAGGATGCTCATTCACCGTGGTATTATCTTGATCACTGAGCTCTGATCTTTTACGCTAGTTATTTATTTGTATTGACTGAGTGCCTCTTTTCCCTAAAAGGAAGGTTTCACTATGCTGCCATTTGAAGCATAATGAAAATAGACAGTAATGGACTTGTGTACAAGATGAATAAAACAAAGTAACTCTAAATAAATACACATTATTTATATAAATGTATTTAGTCCATTTTGTATTTTGGCAAGTCTGACAATCAGACCATTTTGGCCTTTTTGACACTAGACCCAAATGGCTGCAACAAAGAAATGATTTTTAAAGATAATTATATATATATATATATATATATATATATATATATATATAGAGGTATTTTTTCAATGGTTATGAACTTTAAGTTTTTTTTATTTATCTTTTTCACCTTTTAAATAAATACAGCAAGAACTATAAATGAAAAGAAATTTGAAAAGGCATAAAAAGGATTAAACATGTGGGTTGTCTTTGTCACACAGACCTGACAAATAAAATAAAAAAATAAAATAATAAAATAAAATAAAATAAAAAAATAAAATAATAAAATAATAAAATAAAATAAAATAAAATAAAATAAAATAAAATAAAATAAAATAAAATAAAATAAAATAATTTTTAACAATTTTAACAATATTTAGCGATATTCAATATTAATTTAATGGTTATAAATTTTACTTTAAAAAAAAAAAAACTTTTAAATACAGGTTTAAAGCTGCTACTCACATAATATGAAAAGTCTACTACTAATTAAATAAAATATGAATATTAAATTGTAAAACAATGCTTATAGCAACTTCAAAGAAAAGATCCTTCATGTTAATTCTCGTTATCAATTCTCTCACATTGTCATTATTGAAGCTAAATTCATGAAAGCACCTCGATTCATACTGGCCCTGTTTCTCCAGTGGCCGGATCTTCTTCTTAATGACTGGCAGTTTGGAGGTGTCAATCACTTTGGTCTCTCCGCTGCTGTAGGTGAACTCCAGCGTCCCGTTCCACTCCCCCTGAGCCTTGCAGACGATGGTGCCGGTGGGGTTGTGCTTTACCTCAGCCGTGACTCTGTTGTAGAATGACAAAAGAAAAACCTGTTTGACCTGGTCTCAAATAAAACAGGCTCTCAGAGACAAGTCTGTTCACTCTCACCTGTGAACCTTCCCTCCGTAGAAGGGTTTGGTGTGGAATGTGACGGTGGAAGAGTATCCGCTTTTGGCGCAGCAGATGGAAGCCTTCCCACCCAGCTCCACCCAGGGCACTGTGAGGATGGAGCGAGCGTAGGCGGACGGCAGCGTGAACACATACTCCTCATCATGCTCCAAGAGATGTAACACTCCTAACGTAAAACACAGGGCACAGGTCACACACTCTTCAGCAGAACACACGGTTTCAGCTCATCTCCATATTATAGATTGGCAGCAATCCACGTTGAAGGAGTTTACAAAGCTTTTGCGTGTTAGGGGCAGAGGAGAAATTCAAAAAGCAAGCAAAGTATTAGGCTAGATGTTTAGGTTCTGATCAAATTAAAACATGAACAGTGATTTTGCATGAACACAACAACTGTGTGTCCTCTTAAATGACAGTCTAACAGTTTCATCTATCACATAGCGTCCAAAATCTGTTTAAATTCGAAACCAGTCCCAACCAATCCTAAAGGAATCAAATGTCCTGTAAGAATGTCCTCAAAGAAATAATGAAATAAGATCCTAATGGATAAACTGAAATCACATATTTCAATGTATGAATAGGTGTACAATTGAAAAAGAAAATACTTGAAAAGGTGGATTCTTAGAGCAGTGGGATTATGGACAGTGATGTTATTGTTAACTAAAACTAAAATTAAAAAATAATAATTTTGTTCATTTGAAATAAAGCTAAAATAGAAACATTAGATTAAAAAAAATAAAAATCTTGCCTTGGAAACCAGCTAAATTAAAATGTTTAAATTACTAAAACTGGATAAATAAATAAATAAATAAATAGTCTTTTAAAAAAGGGAATTAAAAAATAGAATTAAAAAACTACAATACTAAAAAGCACATAAAATTACTAAAAAGTAAATAAATAAAACAAAAGCTAATATAACATAATAATAAATACTACAATAGTATACAAATAATGCTAATAACAATAAAAAAAATAATAGTAAATGTAAAAAAATAAATAATTGTAAATAAAGAACTTTGACATAATGAGCAAAATGGAAGCCACAACAAACGATAAAAAAAGTTAACTATGAAAAATTGAAACAAATATTTGATTTTTTAGTACATTGTTTATCTATGTATGATAAACAGTTCTGTTAATGTCAACACTTGATGACCAATGTAAAATCTGGATGCTAAAGCAAAAGCTCTCTTTTTTGAGCATATTAGAATTGGCTCCAAATTATATTAACAATTTATTAGCATGCCTTTAGGATTATTATTTATTTAATTCAAGCTTAATTTCCACTATAATCCTTCTGTACAACCCAGTGTCGTGTTTTGACCTGTTCTGATTCATCAGATTTTTTCCGCAATGATTTAACTATATCAGTTTCCTGGTGCTCTTTGATTTTAATATACTATATTATAATGCAAGTCTCGAACTACAGTTGGAAGTTATTAATTAAAATGATGAATTGCGTCTAGCTGTGTAACTCGGGTAACATCTGAACAGCACGAGCATGTTCACAGCAGCTCTCTCAGTGGGCCTGGCCTCTTTTTATTCTGGTTACATAACGGACATCTGTCTTGTGGCAAAATCTCTGTAGGCTTTCAGCCAGGTCTAACAACAGCACATCTGTTTCCCAGAGACAAGAGAGCTGAAGGGGGGCGGGTGCAGTTCGGCTCCCTGTCTCTGGCTCTCTGCTCCAGAAGGGTCAAACGTGCTGTGGCCCGAAGCAGTGCCACTGGAGCAGTTCCCTGTGAGAATGCTCATGCCAGAGCTTCTCTGAAGGACCCAGTAGAGGACAGCTGAATTCATCTGTGCTGACACATGAGGAAACTACATTTGATGGAGCCGACATGGCTGATTAGCAGGAGGGACATTCGCTGTGTTAAGGCTGTTAATTCAATCATGATGTCAATTTGTAGGCGAACCTGGAATGCTAATTTACTGTGGGTTCCACAGTAATTCAAATGAGTTTTTAGAATAGTGTGTATTATTAGTGAGTTATTACAGTTAACTATAACTAAAACCATTTTTTTTTTAAATTGCTACTTAAAAAAAAAAGTAATACAAGTTAAAAAAAATAATTATATATTATTTTATTTTAGCTTGTTTAACTTAAAAATTAAAATTAAAACTAAAACTGAAATAAATTATATTAAACTATATAGACATATTCTACTAATAAAAATGACAAAAACATAATTACTAAAACGTTAAAATAAAAAAAAGAAATAAAAAAAAGAAAATATAGAAATAAAACCAATTGAATTCAAAATATGAATGAAAAAGCTATAATAGTAGTGATATTAAAATATTGCTGCTTCAGGTGGATCTTTTTCATATAATGATCAAATCAGTAAAATTATTGTGTTTTTTTGAGCCAGTTCTTGAAGCAATTCACAAATCAGACTGAATGATTCACTGAATCACTTACAAACAATTCAATGATCTAGTTGCAGAAATTCAAGGGTTAACAGAGTGGAAGATTATCAGTGAATAACAACTGATTAAAAAGCTGTCAGAACTATCAAAACTTCAGAAAACGTATTATATATATATATATATATATATATATATATATATATATATATATATATATATATATATATATTAGTGTTGTCAAGCGATTAATCGCATCCAAAATAAAAGTTTTTGTTTACATATGTGTGTGTTTTGTGTATATTTATTATGTATATATAAATACACACACATACAGTATATTTTGAAAATATGTACATGTATTTACATGTCTATATTTATATAATTTATATTATACATAAATATATTTAATATATAAACAACATATTTTTCTAGAAATATATACATGCATTTGTGTGTATTTATATATACATAAATATATACAGTACACATACATATATTATGTAAACAAAAGATTTTATTTTGGATGCGATTAATCAATAACTGTTAATTAATAACAGCACTAATAAATATAAATTTTAACTGTTGTTTTATAGAAAATAATATGGAAATTCTTAAAAACATATTTTGTGTTCTACAGAAGACATTCATCAGATAGATTATCAACTATGAGGGTGAGAAAACTGTATCATTTTTTATTTTTGGGTGAAGTATATTTCAAATTCCTCTAAACTTCCTGCTGCTCCAATTAACAGTGTGTACATTACTCTTGGGGATTAGTGTTAGCTGTCTTATAAGTAATTAATGTTGTCCTAATTACAGAAGAGTGCTAACTGGTTAAGCACTCCAAATGCTAACTTCATTCACGATCATCCACTTCTGTGCACACTTCTGAGTTTGGGAGTTTCGAGAACATGCTTAGGTCAAGAAATTTCTATTTCTATTTCGAATAAATGTGGTTCTTTTAAATTTTCTTTTCATCAAAGAATCCTGAAACAAATGCAGCACAAAAATATTAAGCTGCACAACTGTTTTCAACATTAATAGTAATAAGAAATGTTACTTGGGCAACAAATCAGCATATTAGAATGATTTCTGAAGGATCGTGTGACAGTGAAGAATGGAGTAATGGCTACTGAAAATTAAGCTTTGCAAGGAATAAATTCGATTTAAAAAAATAGAATTTATTCAAATAGAAAAAAGTTATTGTAAATTCTAACAATATTTGATCAAAAAAATGCTGCCTAACTTTTATTCAGTAGTGCACACGGTACGGTAAACACAAGTTTCAGTTTTATTTATTTTAAATCTGTTTCTAGTGCTCCATTCCCTAAGTGTATTTATAGTCAACCTTCATCTTGTGCTATCTGACATTTTGTCACAATGCATTCTGGGATTTCATTCTCTGTGAAGAATATGGCCAAAACAAGTTATCCTTATTAAATTAAAGCAGAGATTCTTGAACAGCCTTTGCATCAGGGAGTACGATGACAATGCCTTAAAATGCTCTCTTTGTTGGCAGCTCACCAGTTTTAGAATCAGAATGAAACATCAAGCGACTGAGTGAAGTGAAACATCAAGGGGAGAGTTTTTCAAACGGCAGTACGTTTCTGTTGTTATTCTCTGAGACAGATTGAGTTGTGATATAAGCACCAGTAAATATCACAGGCCCTGAGGCCGACACTCATATAACCACAATCAGCTGATCTGGAAACAGTATGAGCTTTGGACACACATCTGAGAGGATGGAGGAAAAACAGTTCTGCCTGAATGAGCAAACCCTCAGGCTTTAATCAAACAGTAATGAACAAAACTCAACGATCCCAACAGACAAATGATTGCCATAAACACAACACAACTTTATGAATAAATAAATACTTCTAAGAAACTATATTAGCAGTTTTTCCAGAAATGTTTTGTTTAGTATGCAAACCTGACTCATAGTAAGGTCTTATGGAAGAATCTTGAGACCTGAATGAACTGAAATCTTATTGCATCTTATCTTATGTAGCCCCACCCACTGTGAAATCTCATTGGTCCAAAATGCCAAAAGTATAATAAAATAGATTTGTCTAAATGGATCATTAAATGAAAAAATAAATAAAATAAATAATAATAATAATAATAATAATAATAATAATAATATATATATATATATATATATATATATATATATATATATATATATATATATATATACACACACACATACATACATACATACATACATATACACACACATATACATACACGTTCATACATACATACACACAGGTGCATCTCAGTAAATTAGAATGTCGTGGAAAAGTTTATTTATTTCAGTAATTCAACTCAAATTGTGAAACTCGTGTATTAAATAAATTCAATGCACACAGACTGAAGTAGTTTAAGTATTTGGTTCTTTTAATTGTGATGATTTTGGCTCACATTTATCAACTCAACAAATTAGAATACTTCCTAAGACCAATAAAAAAAAAAAATTTTTAGTGAATTGTTGGCCTTCTGGTAATGTTCATTTACTGTATATGTATTCAATACTTGGTAGGGGCTCCTTTTGCTTTAATTACTGCCTCGATTCGGCGTGGCATGGAGGTGATCAGTTTGTGGCACTGCTGAGGTGGTATGGAAGCCCAGGATTCTTTGACAGTGGCCTTCAGCTCATCTGCATTTTTTGGTCTCTTGTTTCTCATTTTCCTCTTGACAATACAGGTTCAGGTCTGGTGAGTTTGCTGGCCAGTCAAGCACACCAACACCATGGTCATTTAACCAACTTTTGGTGCTTTTGGCAGTGTGGGCAGGTGCCAAATCCTGCTGGAAAATGAAATCAGCATCTTTAAAAAGCTGGTCAGCAGAAGGAAGCATGAAGTTCTCCAAAATTTCTTGGTAAACGGGTGCAGTGACTGTGGTTTTCAAAAAACACAATGGACCAACACCAGCAGATGACATTGCACCCCAAATCATCACTGACTGTGAAAACTTAACACTGGACTTCAAGCAACTTGGGCTATGAGCTTCTCCACCCTTCCTCCAGACTCTAGGACCTTGGTTTCCAAATGAAATACAAAACTTGCTCTCATCTGAAAAGAGGACTTTGCACCACTGGGCAACAGTCCAGTTCTTCTTCTCCTTAGCCCAGATAAGACGCCTCTGACGTTGTCTGTGGTTCAGGAGTGGCTTAACAAGAGGAATATGACAACTGTAGCCAAATTCCTTGACACGTCTGTGTGTGGTGGCTCTTGATGCCTTGACCCCAGCCTCAGTCCATTCTTTGTGAAGTTCACCCAAATTCTTGAATCGATTTTGCTTCTTTTAATAAGCCACCTCATAAGGCTGCGGTTCTCTCGGTTGGTTGTGCATCTTTTTCTTCCACACTTTTTCCTTCCACTCAACTTTCTGTTGACATGCTTGGATACAGCACTCTGTGAACAGCCAGCTTCTTTGGCAATGAATGTTTGTGGCTTACCCTCCTTGTGAAGGGTGTCAATGATTGTCTTCTGGACAACTGTCAGATCAGTCTTCCCCATGATTGTGTAGCCTATTGAACCAAACTGAGAGACCATTTTGAAGGCTCAGGAAACCTTTGCAGGTGTTTTGAGTTGATTAGCTGACTGGCATGTCACCATATTCTAATTTGTTGAGATAGTGAATTGGTGGATTTTTGTTAAATGTGAGCTAAAATCATCACAATTAAAAGAACCAAAGACTTAAACTACTTCAGTCTGTGTGCACTGAATTTATTTAATACACGAGTTTCACAATTTGAGTTGAATTACTGAAATAAATGAACTTTTCCACGGCATTCTAATTTATTGAGATGCACCTGTATATATACACAAACACACACACACACATATAGTAAAAAATTATATAAACATATATAAAATTTTATATATATATATATATATAAAATTTTACGTAAGCATTAGATAAGAAAAATAGACCTAGCATAAAAATATGGAAAATGAGCACAAATAATTAAATACTTAATATCCACTGATACCAATAAATAAAAAATTTATTGCAATCAGTCGATATGGTACCAACTGTGCATCCTTATGTAAAATATTTGTCACACCAGTAAAGCATACTAAAATTGAAACTGGTGTTAAGAGAGACCCATCACACTCACCTTCACCAACCATTGACACTCCTATGGACATGCCCATAAATTTGCTTTTAGTCCAAACATGGGTGTTGACGCATATCTGCCGCTCTTTGCACTCACAGTAGAATCCAGAGACCGGGGGGTGGTGGGACACCTGCTCAGCCACAAAACGTAGCCGGTAAGATCCTAACCCCTCATTGGAGGCGGTCTGGGTGGAATGAGCAGCCGTAGGGGCTGGACTTGTGCTGGTAGTTCTGAGGGGCCGCACCTTATCTTGTGGTACGTCCCATGTGCATTGGAAGCTCTCCCCCAGAATGGGGTTGTAAGGCTTCTTGGCCACAGCACCTTTACGACCCTCGTGGAAAGCAGTCAAGTAGTATTCCACAAACCGGATCATGCGTTCCTCTGCTGTCGCTCCAGATGTGATGGCCAAAAACACATCCGGATGGGCCATGAAGTTGGCATACATCTCCAAAAGAGAGCGCTTCTCTAGGATGAACGTGGGCAACACCACCTGAGAACAAAAGATATTGGCACACATTATCTGACCAATATATAGCTGCTGATTTGAGGAGACTTGAGCAGCAGAGAACATATTATATTATATTTGTATCATATAATTTCTCTGTGTTTGCACATTACAGACAGAATGTCACCATTTCTGTAGTTTAAATCCTCAAAAATCATAAAAAAAAATAAAAAAAATTGCACTGATTAATTAGGACGAATGGGTGAATCACTGAATAATTCCCTCAACCAATTCGTTTAGAAACACTGACTCATTCACTACTATAATGAGCAATGACTCTGCTGAGGCTTTGTCCAGAGCTGTTTTTATTGTCGGAGCAAAACCAAGTAACTGGCAATATTGTGCCTAAAATTACTCAATAATAACTTCTTGTTTATTGAACTTCTGTATTAAAGCAATATCACACTTGCTATCTGTTTTTCGATCAGCTGATTGGCTATGATTACATGTGCCACTCAAATCCGCATATATATATATATATATATATATATATATATATATATATATATAAAAGCAATATTAGCTATGTGATATTTGCTTAAATTAAGGCTGGGCTATATACCGGTAGATGCAATTAACTGCTAGAAATTTGCAGTTACACATTCACATGGTCACAAAAACTTATCGCTTACTTATTCTTGCTGCTTTATAGGCCTTGAATAGTTAAATACATACTTTTGTCTGAGTCAAAATGCCCGTCTTTGCAAGTATCCTCATAAACACAGTAATTTAGGTCTTAAGTGAAAGCAAACATCTGAGAAAGAAAACACATGTGTAACAGTATATTGGATCCTGGCAGCTCTTAAAGTGACAGCAGTTTAATATTCCTGCTGTCTGTCATTCATGTTATTCAAACAACAAAAGAGAGAAAATCTCTCACTACTCCTGACTAAATCACTTTTTGTAACTTTAATAAAAGAGAAACATATATTTAATTTACACAGTGAAGAATATGCATTTGATTACTTTATACAATGTATGTAGCATTTCTTATTTATTTGATATACTGTAGTTTTTTGTCCTATTGCTTGTAATTAGCTTCTTATTCTTATTTATTCTTAATTAATGAAAGTTTACTTGTCTTCAGTGAGCTTGAGTTTTTAGGTTACTATTAGTTTTTTTGTGATATTGACACCGGTGACTAGAATTATGAAATTTCTATGGTATCAAAAATGTTGATAACAAAGACCTTGTTTAATGCAAAAATAACTATACTGTCTGTGATATATTTATATTGTTATCATGAAATAAAATTACTTGTACCGTGATAAGGTTTTGGTCATATCGCCCACCCCTAGCTTATATTATTTTATATTATTCAAATATATGCAACGTGATCTGCTGTCAGTGTAAATGCACATTAATACTGATGCTCCAAAATGTAATAATATAATAACTGTATGCTTGTCTCTGTATCACAGATTCTGACTCCATGGATCAATGCTGTCCGTTCCCCCCGAGGCCTACAGTACACATGCACACACATCACTGAACTTCATCATATGAGCTATCCAAATGACTGCTCAAATCCTGCTGAACTATAAACACAAGCCCAGAAGGAAATGTTCCTCTCAGAGAGACTAAACAAAGACGAGGTAGGTAGTAGAGAGAGAAACATATATCACAACACTGAAATAATCCTCAGGCTGATGAAGCGTAATTAGGACAATAATCTCACGACACCTCTCGACGCGCTTGAATCAGTCTATTGGATTCCTAATCACGAGGACGAATAGGAACATCAAATCAGATAACGTTTCCTGTTAACTGATTATGTAAAGTATAATTATGAAACTGAATTTCCCTGAGCTATGATTTTGTTAATAATATTCTTCTTCACGTAGCGTGGCACATTCTCAATCTGTGCCCAAAACTGGACAACGTCCATGCAAAACTTTAATACATAAAAAAAAAAAAAGCATGAGATTGTGGAAAAGAGGTCCGGTTGTTAACTAAATTCTAAATAAGGACATAACATACACCTCTATTTTTTTTTTTATATGAAGCAAATTATAATGAGTTACAGATAAACATTAACCCACTCCTAAAACAAAGCATTTTTCTTTTTTTAACTTTTCTTTATGGCACACAATGTGGGTGTATGCCACAATGTTCTAATAATAGAAATCTAATAATAAAGATTTCCAAATCGTAAAAAGCTAGAAAACTATCCTTTGTTCCCCAAGATCAAGAGGATATAAATAGTCTTGAGTGGTTCCTGTTTGTATATGAAAAGGAAGAGCGAATGTACACAAGTTGGGAATGGCCAAATTGTTTCACGACCATTTCAACTTCATGATTAGTTTGGGTGGGACAGCAAGTGTGTGTGTGTGTGTACCCGTGTGAGGTCCATGCCCAGTTTGAGCTGAGACAGCAGATGGAGGATGATGCTCCTCTGGTCATCCAAGACTCCGAGGTCTTCCTCCTCATTATCTTCTGTGTCTGTGATCTCCTCGCTGGAGTCCACTGATTCTGAGCTGGAGTTCTGCAAACACACACAGGACAATTTCCAAATGTTACTGAACAAAGATCACTTTTGATTTACTATTAATTATATTTTTAAACCTAATTTCTATACATCACATACATGGCATGCTGTGAAAGCCCATATCCACCACATAAGAAAAACAATCAAATAATGGTAAATAATTGTAAATCATAATTATGGCATAGACAGTCTAAATGATTAGATCTTGAGTTATAATTGACATAAAAAGTCTATGTATTCATTATGACTTTTAAAATCAGAACTATGTCATAAAATGTCAAATTTATGAGATTAAGAAATCATAAATATCACATAAAAACTCAAAATTATTACTGTCATAATCAATACTTTTTAATCTCATAATTTTGACTTTTATCTCATAATTGACTTATTCACTTATTATTTTTTATGAAATTATTGTAATTTACAAAGACAACTTTCACTTGTAAAGGAACCCGATTAGTGTTGACATTTGTTTTTGTATTTTGTTTTGTTGTTGTTGTTGTTTCAACACTAATTTAACCATAGAAATGCTATAGAAATAGCAACTAAAAAGAGAGAACATGGTGGAGAAATTATTTACTTTTATTTTTTCATATCAATATAAAATGACAAATGCTCATTGGTTTCAAGGCAACTGTGTGTCCAGTTTTGGGTGGCTAATGTAGTTGGTACCTCCTGCAATCGCTCATGCAAAAACATTACATTGTTCCTAATGCATAATGTAAAGAAGTGGTCCAGAAGCGGCTGCCCCAAAGCATCATGGGAAGTGTATAAAAAAGCCCCTTCCTCTAAGGGCTCTATGTATATAATGTTGACAGATGTGCAAAGCAGATCACATGATCCTCTCTCGGTGGATCACTCCTTTTTCCTTTCCAAGGCACATGAATGTGAGTAAGTAAGGGGCAGCAGATGGGATCTAAATGGGTTACGATATGATTAGACTGTAAAGTAAAACAGTAGGTTGGGTTTTGTGGACAAGCCGTAATCCCCGAGGTAACACTTACAACTGGGCATTGCCTGTGGCATTATGGCTTGATTTTATTAGATTCTCTTGCAAACCATTTATCATATTTCCCTTTCCTTCAGCGTTCTCTCGTAGCGGTAAAAAGGGAATATTGTGTTCCTGTAAAAAGTACAAGAGCTCGTCGAGCCGGATGGGACGTCCTCATTTCGAGCTGCACCGATCCACCTGAATATTTCATAGAACAAGAGCAGAGCACTTTCTCTCTCCCTTTACGTCATCACAGATATGATTAAATAAACACATGCGAATGAGGTCACAAGCAAGGTCACACATCCAGCGTGACCACAAATCTATAACACAAATGCATCACCAATACTAAATACAATGTTCCATGCTGGCATCTTGTTCAATTAACTCTGGATACGGTACTCAGTATTGTTCTTGTATGATTCCCAAAGGACCACGTCAAGGACACTCAGAACAATTAATTTGTGTCCTCCTTTCTCTGTGGACGCTCAGTTGGGTGGCTTTGTTTTGTTGGAGTGTTTGGTAGCTACAGTAACTACTAGTCAAAAGTTGCATGTTGAGACTGTTTTAAATCAGAGCTAATTAAATACACTGCAATTTTAGAGATGCATCGGAAAGAAGAGAGTAGAATAGGAAAAAGCAAGAAAACAATGAGATGGACTAGAGAGAAAATGGAGAGACTTTGTCTTCTAAAGACTTTTCTGTCAGAGAAAAATGCTCCAGTAGTCTCCTTTTAAAGTTTCAGAAGAGATCTTACTGTGTCTGCAATCAAAAGTCAGAGATTTCTCATCAAACCAAAGCTTTGCGATCCATATTAATTTTACAGCTCTATACGGAGTTAAAATGGTCTCCCTTTTTGTTCATTTTATTCCTCCAAAGGCAATTTTGAGAAACATCTGAGATGAAGTTGATACATAAATATCTAAGAACACCACTTTGTCACCGGAGCTTCTAAAGAGCAACCTCTAAGCAATGGTATTTTCCACTGCTAGTCTTAATATGCAAAAATACTGGCACAAAACCATGACCAACATGAGCCAATAAAAACATCACAACAATGAATAAAGTTTCCAACTTCCCTCACTCCCAGCATTCCAGAGAGTCACCCCTGCCTCTCGCCAACAAGATAAACATGCATCAAACTTACATTCATTTCAGGGCTGGTTCAGAAATACACTCTTGGGTGTTCATCTCATAGTTTGACTGTGGTGGTATCCACAAAACTCTCTCTTTCACGATCTCTCACTAACTCTGACACTCTTATCTGGCTGCCCAGCTGTCCCTGAGCCGAGGAAGCGCTGCTCCCTCCCACTCTGCCAGCCTGTACTCTCTCTCTCTCTCTTTCTCACTCTAATGCTGCCTCGACTCACCACAGACCGCATGCTTAAAGTACAGCTGAACTTCATGAGGTTTGCTTGCTCAGGTCAATGGTGGAGACATTATTGTAGAGAGAGCGAGAGAGAGAGAGAGAGATCATGACCGGTGAAGAGATTGAATTGAGATCCTCCGTATGACCTTAAATCACTTTCGTAGTGCATTTGCACCAATTCCACATCTGCCTCGTCCCTATTATAATGCATGCATGTCTGGCATCACCTCTGCTTCTCAGAGCAAGCACACGATGCTGAGGATAAGTGTAGTTAGCTTATCATGTTGGACACATTTGGTTTCAGATAGATTAAAGGCAAATTATTGAAATCGAAGGGCATGTAAATTTACTTGTCCAGTCACTCCCAGTTGACCAAACATCCACTTTAGTAGTTGACACACCGGCACTAGTTAACACAAGTATAAAAACAAACCCTTGGTGCATTAGGGAAGTAATGCTTTAAATTTTAGGATTTGTCAAAGACACTTTTTTGGTTTTAAATTTAACATTTTTAAAGTAATGAATGTATAAATATACGGCATTGTTCAAATGTTTGGGGTCGGTGAGATTTTTTCAATTTTAAAGCTGCATTTATTTTATCCAAAAAATGCAGTAAAAACAGAAATATTGTGAAATAAAATAAATATATTTTAAAAGATTTCAAAACGCAATTTATTCCTTTGATGCCAAAGCTGAATTTCCAGCAGTCATTACTCCAGTCTAGAGTGTCACATGATCATTCAGAAATCTTTCTAATATGCTGATTTGATGCTCAAGAAACATTTATTATTATTATTAATGTTAAAAACATATGTTGTGCTGATTAATATTTCTGTGGAAACTGTTATACACTTTTTTTAAGGATTCTTTGATGAAAACAAGGTTAAATAGAACAGCATTTATTTGAAATAGAAATCATTTGTAGCATTATAAATATCTTTACTTTCACTTTTGATCAATTTAATGCATCCTAGCAGAATAAAAAATATTAATTTCTTTCAAAAAGAAAAAAAAAAGGTCTCACTGAGCCCAAACTTTTGAACAATAATGTACAAATGCAGTAAATCACGAAAAAAAAAAAACCTGTATCCCATTATGTTAGAACAGTTTGAGAGTGTGATGTGTTCAGTATCATTTTAGATGATGTGTTTAATCCTCTTGCGGTCCCATGACACGGCCTGATCCGCACATGACTCTACGGGAACCTCCTGATAGTGTCTACGTGTGTGTGGTATTTCATTATGGAACACTAGAATACTGCATATTGCACAGTATACAAAGTATGGTAGTATGCTGTAGTCACCTGACCTCATTAATACAATCTTAGAAAATCAAAAAAGATCCATTGCATTTTTAATTAAATTTTCTTTTGAGAAAAAAAAGTGATTAAATCTTGACCGACATAATCAATTTTCATTAGTCTTAATAGAAAATAAACTCATACTCAACTACATACTGCAGAAATAATAAGAGTATAGTATGCTATTGAGAACACAGCCTCAGTGTGTGATGAGCAACAGAGGAAAAAAAAAAGGGGAGAGAAAATGAGAAAATCCTATAGTCAGAGGATTAAGTGTGTACTATACACTTCACATGATCTCAGATTATACTCTGCTGTGTCTTGTGTTCACAAACACAACTCAAAGTACAGCTCTGGCTCCAGGCGTCAGCTGAGAATACTGAGATGCTTAATGTACACAATGCAATTAGCTCTATTATACACTCTAGATTAATTACAGTGGGGTTCAATGTTGTGACATGTGTAAAATGCTTAGACTGCAAATGGTAAAAAGGCTGTAGTGGGAGACGCTGTGTGTTTAAACCTTCCTTTTCAGGACTGATCATAAAAATCAGCTGACTTGGTCAGGTGACATGACATCATGTTAGAGCTCCTGGGAAAACAGCATGAGCTGGTGGGAAAGCAATGTTTAAAACAGCACCATCTTCATGAATTAATAATCAGCGGCAGCACGTTGTCTTCAGGGACGCGGTTAACGGAAGTGCCCACGCACTGAGAACAAGATGAAACCACGTTCCTGAGACAAAGAGCCTTTAATGAACTCTACCATCTAAAATTATAATAGTCTGCAGAAACAAACAGATTGCAGGGGAGAATAAAATGATAATGAATAACACAACCATTTGAACTCACCATTCCAATCTTATTTAAAAAAATATATATATAAAAATATATAATAATAACAACAATAAAAACTTAATTAAAATGTACTTTTTTGTGTAGGTTTGAAGTTTAAAAAAAATTAAATAAAAAATGTAATATAAAATAATATAATGATTTCAAAATGTAAATAGTACAATGTAGTTTATCGTTTAGCTTGTAGTTTTACAATTTTACTACCACTACTACTACTACTAATATCTTATATTAATAATGTAAAGTAAAATAATTTAATACATTTTAAAATGTAATAAGTATATGTAGTTTGTAGTTTACTTCATTAATTTTAAAATGTATTAAAATATTTTACATTACATAGAAAAATTATTAATAGTACTAGTATTTTAAAGACAAAATTACTTTTTAAATGATTAAATATTATTATTTTACATTATATCAATAAAATAAAAACTTGAAGTGAACTACATACTACTTTTTACATTTTAAAATATTATAATATTATTTTACATTACACTGACAAATTGTTAATATTATTATTATTATTAAAACTTACAGTAGAAACTACATTTCGTTATACATTTTAAAATATTATTATAAAATGATTTTATATTACATTGATATAATAATCATAATAATAATAATAATAACAACAAAAACAGTTAGCTTATTTACTGCCATAGTATAAGTAAGCTGAATAATTTTAGTGATAAATTACTGGCAAATTAAAGAAGGAAATACAGTAATTATTTGATCCCCTGCTGATTTTTTAAGTTTGCTCACTTAAAAAAAAAAAAGAAAAAAAGAAGGGTTTATCATTTTTATGGTAGGTTTATTTTAACTGATAGAGACAGAATATCAAACAAAAAATCCAGAAAAAAGCAGCATACAAATGTAAAAAACAAAAGATTTACATTTCAGTAAGTCAAATAAGTATTTGATCCCCTACCAACCAGCAGGAATTTTGGCTCCCACAGATTGGTTATGTGCACATGTGGAACACAGATTAGTCCTGTCACTTTAAGAAGATACTCCTAATTTCAGCTCGCTGTGTGTATAAAAGACTCCTGTCCATAGAATTGGTATCTTCCATTCCAACCTCTCCACTACCATGGTCAAGACCAAAGAGCTGTCAAAGGATATCAGGGACAAGATTGTAGATCTGCACAAGGCTGGAATGGGCTACAAGACCATCAGCAAGAAGCTTGGTGGGAAGGAGACAACTGTTGGTGCGATTATTCGGAAATGGAAGAAATACAAAACAACCATCAATCGGCCTTGGTCTGGAGCTCCGTGCAAGATCTTGCCTCATGAGGCAAGGAAGATCATGAGAAAGATGAGGGATCACCCCCGAACTACACGGGAGGAGCTTGTTAATGATCTCAAGGCAGTTGGGACCACAGTCCCCAAGCAAAACATTGGTAACAAACTACACCGCAATGGATTGAGTCACATGTACAGGCCCGTCTGAAGTTTGCCAATGAACATCTAAATGATTCAGAGAAGGCTAGGGAGAATGTGCTGTGGTCAGATGAGATCAAAATTGAGCTCTTTGGCATCAACTCGACTCTTCATGTTTGCAGGAAGAGAAATGCTGATTATCACCCCAAGAACACCATCACTACAGTCATGCACGGAGGTGGAAACATTATGCTTTGGGGCTGTTTTTCTGCTAAGGGTACAGGACGACTTTACCACATTGAGGGGCCTTGTACTGTAAAATTTTGGATGAGAACCTCAGCCAGAACACTGAAGATGGGTCGTGGATGGGTCTTCCAGCATGACAGTGACCCGAAACATACCACCAAGGCAACAAATGAGTGGCTCAAGAAGAAGCACATTAAGGTCCTGGAGTGGCCTAGCTAGTCTCCAGACCTAAATCCTATAGAAAGTCTGTGGAGGGAGCTGAAGGTTCGAGTTTCCAAGAAACAGCTAAGAAACCTTAATCATTTAGAGAGGATCTGTAAAGAGGAGTGGACCAAAATCCCTCCTGAGATGTGTGCAAACCTGGTGGCCCACTACAAGAAACGCCTGACCTCTGTGATTGCCAACAAGGGTTTTACCACCAAGTACTAAGTCATGTTTTGCGAAGGGGTCAAATACTTATTTGACTTTTATTTTTTTAACATTTGTATGCTGCTTTTTTCTGGATTTTTTGTTTGATATTCTGTCTCTATCAGTTAAAATAAACCTACAGTGGGTACAGAAAGTATTCAGACCCCCTTACATTTTTCACTCTTTGTTATATTGCAGCCATTTGCTAAAATCATTTAAGTTCATTTTTTTTCCTCATTAAATGTACACACAGCACCCCATATTGATAGAAAAACAAGAATTGTTTACATTTTTGCAGATTTATTAAAAAAGAAAAGCTGAAATATCACATGGTCCTAAGTATTCAGACCCTTTGCTCAGTATTTAGTAGAAGCACCCTTTTGATCTAATACAGCCATGAGTCTTTTTGGGAAAGATGCAACAAGTTTTTCACACCTGGATTTGGGGATCCTCTGCCAATCCTCCTTGCAGATCCTCTCCAGTTCTGTCAGGTTGGATGGTAAACATTGGTGGACAGCCATTTTTAGGTCTCTCCAGAGATGCTCAATTGGGTTTAAGTCAGGGCTCTGGCTGGGCCATTCAAGAACAGTCACGGAGTTGTTGTGAAGCCACTCTTTCGTTATTTTAGCTGTGTGCTTAGGGTCATTGTCTTGTTGGAAGGTAAACCTTCGGCCCAGTCTGAGGTCCTGAGCACTCTGGAGAAGGTTTTCATCCAGGATATCCTGTACTTGGCGCATTCATCTTTCCCTCGATTGCAACCAGTCGTCCTGTCCCTGCAGCTGAAAAACACCCCACAGCATGATGCTGCCACCACCATGCTTCACTGTTGGGACTGTATTGGACAGGTGATGAGCAGTGCCTGGTTTTCTCCACACATACCGCTTAGAATTAAGGCCAAAAGTTCTATCTTGGTCTCATCAGACCAGAGAATCTTATTCAGGTGTTTTTAGCAAACTCCATGCAGGCTTTCATGTGTCTTGCACTGAGGAGAGGCTTCCGTCGGGCCACTCTGCCATAAAGCCCCGACTGGTGGAGGGCTGCAGTGATGGTTGACTTTCTACAACTTTCTCCCATCTCCCGACTGCATCTCTGGAGCTCAGCCACAGTGATCTTTGGGTTCTTCTTTACCTCTCTCACCAAGGCTCTTCTCCCCGATAGCTCAGTTTGGCGGACGGCCAGCTCTAGGAAGGGTTCTGGTCGTCCCAAACGTCTTCCATTTAAGGATTATGGAGGCCACTGTGCTCTTAGGAACCTTAAGTGCAGCAGAAATTTTTTTGTAACCTTGGCCAGATCTGTGCCTTGCCACAATTCTGTCTCTGAGCTCTTCAGGCAGTTCCTTTGACCTCATGATTCTCATTTGCTCTGACATGCACTGTGAGCTGTAAGGTCTTATATAGACAGGTGTGTGGCTTTCCTAATCAAGTCCAATCAGTATAATCAAACACAGCTGGACTCAAATGAAGGTGTAGAACCATCTCAAGGATGATCAGAAGAAATGGACAGCACCTGAGTTAAATATATGAGTGTCACACCAAAGGGTCTGAATACTTAGGACCATGTGATATTTCAATTTTTCTTTTTTAATAAATCTGCAAAAATGTCCACAATTCTGTGTTGTTCTGTCAATATGGGGTGCTGTGTGTACATTAATGAGGAAAAAAATGAACTTAAATGATTTTAGCAAATGGCTGCAATATAACAAAGAGTGAAAAATTTAAGGGGGTCTGAATACTTTCCGTACTCACTGTACCATAAAAATGATAAACCCTTTTTTTTTTTTTTTTTAAGTGGGCAAACTTAAAAAATCAGCAGGGGATCAAATAATTGTTTTCCCCACTGTATAAGAAAATGTACTCAATTGAACTAATAAAGGCACATTTAGATTTTTTTTTTTTTTTTAAGAAACTGAACAACTGTAATATGTAATATATATATATATATATATATATATATATATATTTTTTTTTTATGTCTGTTTTCTCTTTTAGTTCCAATGCTCACCTATACAACAACACACCTATTAATGAATTAGTGAATCATAATCACTAGAATCAAAATCTGAACCAGAAATCAATAAACTCCTCATGATACCCATGTAACCCCTGCCTTAGCTATGGCCCAGTAAGACAGGTGAACTGACCGTTGTAAAATCGTTTCCATTTCCAAGCACACAAATCCAAACCCTCAGTGTTGTGCTTCTGAGAGTGTTACCTTTTGTCCCCAGCAGAGACAAGGACAGATGTTTGCCTTCTAGCCACACACACACGCACACACACGCACACACACACACACACACACACACACACACACACACACACACACACACACACACACACACACACACACACACACACACAGAGAGACCTATCCACACACCGATTTGAATCTCGACAAAGATTTGCACCACTGCCTCTCCTTGTCAAACATCTGGGATATGTATGCTTGATGGGCCATGTCTCATAGCTCGGGTTTGTTTTTCTGCTCTCTGCAGTTTTGCTGCTGTTATTTTCCTCTGACAGTGCAGAAGAGCGAGCTGTCAGACCATGAACAGACAGGAAAGAAAAGCATGCTGGTTCACAGACAACACTGAAATCTCTCTCTCTCCCTGAGAATGCTGACAGCCTTATTTCAATCCCAGTTGTCCAAAAATCCAATAAAAACATTGTCTTAAAAAAGAACCATTAAATGCTTTGTGTACATTACACAAACTCCTTCCCAAACAGCTTTATTCAGTCGTGACTGCTAGTCGTGACTGCTTTTCTCTGCAGTTCACTTGTAATCTTCAATCACTGCAATCCTTTCTGCTCTCTGCTTTCCTCTACTGGTGATTACGATGAAGCACAGCCATTCTAATAATGAAAACAATAGGCAATCTGCCACAAGAGATCTTATTATGTTTCATTTACATCAGAGCAAACACAATCTGCAGGCGCAAAGGTACGTGTTTGTCAATTAAAAGATTCAATATCACATTCAGACAAATGCTTTGGCGTTTGGCCAGCGGTGATAAAAGAGAAGCCCTTTTGCTCCAGTCCCCAACGCAGCCAAGATTTATAACCTCTCGAGCGGCACTGTTGTTTTACAGCATGTCTCAGTTTTTGCATTCAGACAAGAAGAATCACTTGGGCGGCTGCTGAATAAATCGCTTGGCTAATCATTTGTTGTGTTCCCCCTATCCTTGAGCAATCCCGTGAATTTTAAATTGTTATGGCTGAATCACCGACCAGGCGTTTCTCATCGGGTGAGTAGCTACACCATCGACCCATGGCCCTGTCTGTCAAAATTAATTACAATATCCCAAACTCACGCAGAATAAGTAATGATGCATTCTGATGAGTCTGCTTTAATAACAAGATTAGAATTCTGAAATATAAATTTAAATAAATATTGCACTTGCTAGGTCAAGGTCAATGTATTATAAATGTTATACAGCAGTTAGTTCCAGTCAACTGCTCAACAGAACAGAGCTTTATTTAAAAATAAAATATCAGAACATGTTTTATGTAAAATGAGTATTATGTCATAATTTGTTCTCATTTCAAATACAATGGGGAAATTTCATATAAGGGGAAGATTCATATAAATCAGGGATGACCTAAAATATTTGCTTCGTGGTGTTTTGTTTCGTGGTTCTCTGATGTCGGTTAATGTTCACGACATACACATAACTTAATCTTCTTTTTTATAATTTACTGTATATATATATATATATATATATATATATACACACACACACACACACACATAATTAATTATAAGCTTTTATAATTTTATAATTATGAACTCACAAACCCCGATTTACAATAAGTGATCCATATGAGGTGTATGCTATGACACGTGCCATGAAAAGACTCAAATTTAAGTTGTTATTCATGGATAAAGAGTTGAACCCAAGAATCGCATCTGAATGATTTGTTAACAAATGCAGCTGCTGTTTACCAGGTGTTTTTTTGTAGTCTTGTCTATTCCAAGCACACGCTGGTGAGCAGAGTTAATGTAAATAGCATATTAATGTATAATACGGCTGAACCACTGATGTCACATGGACTGTTTTAATAATGTCCTTACTACCTTTTTGGGCCTTGAACATAGCAGTTGCGTTGCTGTCTATGCAGGGTCAGAAAGCTCTCGGATTTCATCAAAAATATCTTTTTGTGTTCCGAAGATGAAGGTCTTACGGGTTTGGAACGACATGAGGGTAATTAATGACAGAATTTTCATTTATTGTATATTGTTTACAATTCATATAGACTACTTCAATGCTACTTTAAGTCTTTTAAGCTCTTTCACATATTGAAAACAGTAACCAGGATTTTCTTCAAAAAGTCGCCCTTTTGCGCTCTATGGATATAAGAAAGTCATACAGGTTTGGAACGACATGAAGGTGAGTAAATGATGACAAGGTTTTCATTTGTGGATGAACTATTCCTTTAATTCCCACAGCAGCTGAAGTGGCTTTTTGCAGCTGGCAATCACATTACGCAGCACGAAAGCGTTGGATAATTATGTATCTCCAGGGCTACAATACACACAGTGTGATAAAAGATCACCAGAGCACTCCTGTGTGACGCGGCCACAATCCACTGTGCCACACAGAATCCATACAGCAACACGCACTGCACTCCCCGAAAAAGGAGGCGCCTGGAGCCGGATCTCATATGCAGTATGATGGGAATGATTGATGGAGCTCATACTAACTAATTTCAGACCTCAGATACATCAGCATATTTCACTGTCTGCGCTGGCACAGTTTATCCATGAGCCATGCAGTCGATGCTGATGTTGTGTCTGTTAAACTTGCATTCGGTGCTGGAAGCACCTTAAAATAACTGAAGAACACATGTGCCATGCATTTGTTTCACACTTTAGCATCATGCCATCATCATCTTCTTCATTTTTAACAGTGCGAACTGAGTCATTTAAAGGTTTAATGGTACGAGTTACAACGTTAAATTAATTAGATACATTATCATGAGTATATCAGAGAAACAATGTAGCACAAATTCTGTCTGTTGTATTCTGGGAGCATGTTCGTCCTCATAGGGAGCCGATTTAATGACAAGCACACACAAAGCAACCGCAAAATGAATTAGCTCCCTTCAGGCATACGCGCGCGCACACAAATTAACAGTTGCACACGCTTATGTCGAAGAAACAGCAGCCCTGGCCTTTCTCCGAGAAACGCAGGCGGATAAAAGGTTTCCAAGAGGGACGGCTGACTCATTCAGGGCTCCAGAGGGATTGTGGGTATCCTCAGTCACCCGCCACAGACGCTAAAACTAGAACACGTCCAATTAGTGCTCCTCTTCCACTCCTTCGCTGTAGAAGCCTGGCAGGCGCACGCACAATAGCACAGACGCGTATTTGAAACTTTTCAAAGATGTGTCTACTCTACGGGAGACTTTAAATGAGTCAGAGACCATTCTGATTTTTTTGCACTATTATCAGAAAAGCTGAACGTATCCCGGTGACAGATTTTACCCCTGAAAGATCATCTCCCTTTTAAAGTGATAAGTAGCACGTCACACAGCCAGTTTCAGAATGATAATGATGGGTGTAATGATGACTATATTGCAGGGGCATTTACTTTGAGGAGGCGAGGGAGAATGTGCCGGATGAGAAAATTTGGATGAGAAGTCTATTGCAGAAACAAAGTAAAATGAAATACAATACCACATAGTGTCTAAAATACTAATTTTTCTAAAGTAATGCTGGCCAACAGTGACAGTAACAGATACATTTTCAGAAAGTATCATTAAAATAAAATAAAATGTTAGGAAAAGCATAATACATCTGCATTTCTGAGTAACTCTGTGACAAAATAAAATTAAATGCAAGATCATATACGAGACCAAATAGTATATAAACTATGCAGTAACATTGTCCAACAGTGACAGCAATGGATCAAATTTCAGACAGATAATATAATATAATATAATATAATATAATATAATATAATATAATATAATATAATATAATATATAATATAATATAATATAATATAATATAATATAATATAATATAATATAATAATAAAATAAAATATTTAACAAATTAAATAAAATAGTACTGTTATCTACAGTGGCAGCTGCTATATAGAATGTAAAAGACGTTAGGAAAAACATAATATATATGTGTTTGAGTACCTCTGTGCCTTTGAGCTGTTCTCTGTTCCTGTGAAGTGGAGAGTGGGGCTGATGTCTAGTTGAGGTGTTGTTACGTGCCAATTCTCCATTCTTCACATGGCCTTCTGAGGCCGTTTTGGGCCTTGACCAATTAGAGATGTTATCTGCTCACAGGATGATATCGGTTATCACACACAGCAACTCAAATTAATTACAAAATTCACATATTAAGAAAATTTGTGGACACTGAGTTTCAAATTATGTTAGCTATAAACCAAACAATAATATTATATGTGATGTAACAAGAGGACACGTTTTGGCACACTGCACTAACACACATCACACATTTCAGAAGAGACAGACAGTGCCATATTCTTGCCTGTATTCGATCCCTGAGTGTGGCTGTGGGTGATGTGTTGGGCTGCCTGGCACACGTTGTGCTGAAGGATACTCAGGCATTCTCCTAGACAGCTGAGTGTGGCTGCAGACGTGGCTTTGAGCAGGAGCAGGTCCTGGTCCAGGGAGGACAGCGGCCCGCGGCTCGGCAACGACTCGATGGAATTAACCAGGTTCTTCTGTTGGCCTTCTGCCTGGGACATGACCTAAAAAAACAGATCAACAGACAGCCTTCCCATCGATTCCATTTGGACTTCTGAAACATCTTAATTAAATCAATTTGAACAGCACACATTTGTATTTAGAGCTACATGAGTTGGACTTTCTATTATCTACAGAATAGCGCTTTAGTAAATGAATCCTTAATAAGAATGCACTTAAAAACTGTACAAAATTAGTTATATTATGACAGAAGGGTTTGGCATGGTAATGTACATGACAATGTTAATGTGTTTTGGTCAACAAAAACCCAGAAAAACGCATTTCAAAAAATTTATAAATCGATTTGCATTTTAATGAGTGAAATAAGTATTTGACCCCTTCGCAAAACATGACTTAGTACTTTGTGGCAAAACCCTTGTTGGCAATCACAGAGGTCAGACGTTTCTTGTAGTTGGCCACCAGGTTTGCACACATCTCAGGAGGGATTTTGTCCCACTCCTCTTTGCAGATACTCTCCAAGTCATTAAGGTTTGGAGGCTGATATTTGGCAACTCGAACCTTCAGCTCCTTCCACAGATTTTCAATAGGATTAAGGTCTGGAGACTGGCTAGGCCACTCCAGGACCTTAATGTGCTTCTTCTTGAGCCACTCCTTTGTTGCCTTGGCCGTGTGTTTTGGGTCATTGTCATGCTGCTGGAACACCCATCCACGACCCATTTTCAATGCCCTGGCCCTGATTGTACATGGCCCCCGTCCATCGTCCCTTTGATGCGGTACAGTTGTCCTGTCCCTTAGCAGAAAAACAGCCCCAAAGAATAATGTTTCCACCTCCGTGCATGACTGTAGGGATGGTGTTCTTGGGATGATAATCAGCATTTCTCTTCCTCCAAACACGACGAGTCGAGTTGATGCCAAAGAGCTCGATTTTTGTCTCATCTGACCACAAGACTTTCACCCAGGTCTCCTCTGAATCATTCAGATGTTCATTGGCAAACTTCAGACGGGCCTGTACATGTGCTTTCTTGAGCAGGGGGACCTTGCGGGTGCTGCAGGATTTCAGTCCTTCACAGCGTAGTGTGTTACCAATTGTTTTCTTGGTGACTATGGTCCCAGCTGCCTTGAGATCATTGACAAGATCCTCCCGTGTAGTTCTGGGCTGATTCCTCACCGTTCTCATGATCATTGAAACTCCACGAGGTGAGATCTTGCATGGAGCCCCAGACCGAGGGAGACTGACAGTTATTTTGTGTGTCTTCCATTTGCAAATAATCGCACCAACTGTTGTCACCTTCTCACCAAGCTGCTTGGCGATGGTCTTGTAGCCCATTCCAGCCTTGTGTAGGTCTACAATCTTGTCCCTGACATCCTTGGACAGCTCTTCGGTCTTGGTCATGGTGGAGAGTTTGGAATCTGATTGATTGATTGCTTATGTGGACTGGTGTCTTTTATACAGGTAAAAAAACTGAGATTAGGAGCACTCCTTTTAAGAGAGTGCTCCTAATCTCAGCTACTTACCTTTATAAAAGACACCTGGGAGCCAGAAATCTTGCTGATTGATAGGGGATCAAATACTTATTTCACTCATTAAAATGCAAATCAATTTATAACTTTTCTGAAATGCATTTTTCTGGATTTTTTGTTGTTGTTATTCTGTCTCTCACTGTTCAAATAAACCTACCATTAAAATTATAGACTGATCATTTCTTTGTCAGTGGGCAAACATACAAAATCAGTAGGAGATCAAATAATGTTTTCCCCCACTGTAAATGGATCACCCCATAGCAGATCTATACAGGTGGAGCTGGGGAAGGTGGAAGGTTTCTGAAGCATGCTGCAACTGCTACAGCAAGCACTAGCCAAGGATTTGAATGTTGAGTAGCAAGCTAATTGGCTGCTGATACAAAAAGAACCAATCAGCTGTGCCATCTAGAGTTTCATGATAGAATTTTGGATTTCTGTAATATTTACAAAGGCACACACTGCCAGCTTGTACACAGCATTTGTACAGCATTATTTTACTTATTTTACTCCTGTATAGTGAATTATTTTTCAATCTTAATATTTAGTTAGAAAAAAATAGGGCAGGACCTAATTTTATTAATTATGAAATGATTAGATCATTAATAGTAGGTGTTCCAAAAGGAAAGTAATTTCAGACCCCGGAGCAAGTTTTGATTAGACTTTTTTTTTGGAATAACGGACACATACAGTATATTATCATTGTTTTTGTATCTATAGTCAATTTTAATTTCATACTGACTTGAATTACAAAGTATCTAACATTATTATAAAAATGGACGGACAACTGATGGAAGAATCTATCTATCTATCTATCTATCTATCTATCTATCTATCTATCTATCTATCTATCTATCTATCTATCTATCTATCTATCTATCTATCTACCTACCTACCTAGGTACCCTCCTATTAATCTTGTGGCTGTGGAAACTTTAATACATTTATACATATATATACACATACATACTTACACGTATATTATACAAGAATATTATGCAGCACAACTGTTCAACATAAACAACGATGATGTTTTTAACATCATATTGGAATAATGTGACACTGAATACTGGAGTAATGGACTGGAGTAACTGAGCTTTGCCAACACAGAATAAATTACATTTTTAAATATATTAACACAGCATATATTGTTAACAATATAAAAAATGGTTAATGTTGTTATATTATTTACAGCATTACTGTTTTTTAAAATACATGCTGCCTTCGTGTGCAAATATACACACATAATTGTTTTTATCAATTGTCATGTGATGTGCTTAAAATGACAATAAATTTGACTGATTAAATCACAAAGAAATAAAATAATACATATTGAGGTAAAGAAGAAATGAGAAGTGAAGTACAATAATCTAATCCAGGGGATTGTATTCCAGGTGTCTGAGTCAGAGCAGATTGAGACACCTGTAATCCTCGCGGAGTGAAAGTAATCTCCAGGATTAGCTCAATTCTATCTTGCTCTCTGCACAAGTGTTCAAACAAACCCCATGCTGTCAGCTGCAAATCTTGGAGACAGAGAATATATGACATATTTGGGTGTATGTTGCTGAGTTTACCCTTATTGGGTGTTTATGAAAACTCTATTAAATGTGCATTAAATACGAGATGTTTTGCGATAGTGAAGCGAGTCGTGAGGGATGGTTTGCAGTGTTTGCCAGCTCCGTTTGAGTCCGTCATGAAGGTAATGATCATGGGCTTTTGTGGTGGTGTGGATATTGAGCAGCTCTAATGAAAAGCAGACAGATAGCCGAAGAGGAGCAAAAAAGTTGCAGGATGTGACTCATCACTGTAGGTCGCTCAGTACACACATATTTCTCTCTCTCTCCTCCCTCCATTCCAACACTTCAATGATTGCAACACTATTACAGCACAGCTGTAGTTTTAATGGAGGAAACTTATACTCTTAAAAGGAACATTAGAGTCTTCTCAAGATATCTGCCTCTCTGAAACAGCTAAGATTTTATCTACATATAATAATAAACACTTAGAAACAAATAAGATTATATAAAAGATGCACATACACTTTTCAAAGGTTTGGGGTGTGTAAGTTTTCTTTTTCTTTTTTGAAAAGATTTTATGCTCAAAAAGGTTGATTAAAAATACAGTAAAAGCAAATATTGTGAAATATATTAAAACAGAAAACAGTTATTTTAAATTGCAATAATATTTTAAAATTGAATTTATTCCTGTGAAGCAAAACTGAATTTTCAGCAGCCATTACTACACTTTAGTTTCACATGATCTTTCAGAAATCACCCTAATGGCGATTTGGAACATTTATTATTATTATTATCCATGTTGAAAACAGTTGTGCTGCTTAATAATGTACAGTGTAAACTGGGACACACATTTCCTAGGATTCTCTGATAAATTGAAAGTTCAAAAGGAACATTATTTATATTAAGATACCATTTGTAACATTGCAAGTCTTCACTGTCATTTTGTATCAATTTAATGCATCCCAGCTGAATAGAGGCAACAATTTATTAAATAATAATAATAATAATAATAAAACCTACTAGTGAAGGAAGCTTTTGAACAGTAGTGTATAAAAATGAACCTTTTAAAGCAATAATTAATTGAAAATATTAAACTTCTTAAATATTAAATATTAAAATTATCACTCTTGTTGTTGCAAAACACGTAGGTCGATACTTTTAAAGAAAATTTTTCCAGACATTTAAAATGTTACATACACTGAACAAAATTATAAACGCAACACGTTTGTTTCTGTCCCCATTTTTCATGAGCTGAACTCAAAGATCTAAGACTTTTTCTATGTACACAAGGCCTATTTCTCTCAAATACTGGTCACAAATCTGTCTAAATCTGTGTTAGTGAGCACTTCTCCTTTGCCGAGATAATCCATCCACCTCACAGGTGTGGCATATCAAGATACTGATTAGACAGCATGATTATTGCACAGGTGTGCCTTAGGCTGGCCACAATAAAAGGCCACTCTAAAATGTGCAGTTTTATCACACAGCACAATGCCACAGATGTCGCAAGTTTTGAGGGAGCGTGCAATTGGCATGCTGACTGCAGGAATGTCCACCAGAGCTGTTGCCCGTGAATTGAATATCTGTTTCTCTACCATAAGCCGTCTCCGAAGGCGTTTCAGAGAATTTGGCAGTACATCCAACCAGACTCACAACCGCAGACCACGTGTAACCACACCAGCCCAGGACCTACACATCCAGCATCTTCACCTCCAAGATCGTCTGAGACCAGCCACCTGGACAGCTGCTGCAACAATTGGTTTGCATAACCAAAGAATTTCTGCACAAACTGTCAGAAACCGTCTCAGGGAAGCTCATCTGCATGCTCGTCGTCCTCATCGGGGTCTCGACCTGACTGCAGTTCGTCGTCGTAACCGACTTGAGTGGGCAAATGCTCACATTCGATGGCATCTGGCACTTTGGAGAGGTGTTCTCTTCACGGATGAGTCCCGGTTTTCACTGTACAGGGCAGATGGCAGACAGTGTGTATGGCGTCGTGTGGGTGAGCGGTTTGCTGATGTCAACGCGGTGGATCGAGTGGCCCATGGTGGCGGTGGGGTTATGGACAGGCGTGTGTTATGGACAACGAACATAGGTGCATTTTATTGATGGCATTTTGAATGCACAGAGATACCGTGACGAGATCCTGAGGCCCATTGTTGTGCCATTCATCCACGACCATCACCTCATGTTGCAGCATGATAATGCACGGCCCCATGTTGCAAGGATCTGTACAAAATTCCTGGAAGCTGAAAACATCCCAGTTCTTGCATGGCCAGCATACTCACTGGACATGTCACCCATTGAGCATGTTTGTGATGCTCTGGATCGGCGTATACGACAGCGTGTTCCAGTTCCTGCCAATATCCAGCAACTTCACACAGCCATTGAAGAGGAGTGGACCAACATACCACAGGCCACAATCAACAACCTGATCAACTCTATGCGGAGGAGATGTGTTGCACTGCGTGATCTGATACTGACTGGTTTTCGGAGAGAAATAGGCCTTTTGTGTACATAGAAAAAGTCTTAGATCTTTGAGTTCAGCTCATGAAAAATGGGGGCAAAAACAAAAGTGTTGCATTCAGTTTTGTTCAGTGTAGAAAAGGGTGAAATTTCAAAAGACAAAAAGTCATACAGGCTTAGAACAAGGTGAGTAAATGATGACAGAACTGTTGTTTTCAGGTAAACTATGCTTTTTAAATGTGGTTTGACAGGTTAGACTGTGTTTGGTCCCACAGACATTGACGTCATCTTTAAATAATTCACTGAAACAGGGATATCAGCTCTCTCTGCGACAAGCAAAATACTTGTGGGATTTCTATAATAACTGTCCTGTCTGTCTGCCACAGCATGGCAAACTTTGAGCACAGAAGAGATTTTGCAGTTTCTCATAACCCAGCTCTCATGAAAAATTTATCCTTCTCTTTATACTCTCTCCTTGATCCATTTCTCCTTTTTTTAGTGAGTATTAAAGGAAAGAGACAGGCATCTCAGCTATCACTTGCTCTCAGGGCAGAATTCCCATGGACCCCTGCACACAGGTTCAGTACTGATCAAGATTCAGGAGCAGAGAGATCATACACACTGAAAACTGTTGTATAATGCTGAGAGAAAGTCTAGAAGACTAAAATAGCATTAAAGGGATAGTTCACCCAAAAATCCCTCCCTCATGGCATTCCAAACCTGTATGACTTTCTTTCATGGAACGCAAAAAGAGAACATTTGAAGAATGTAACCAGTGTTCAGCACATTAATAATGCTAATTTACCCATAATTCCTTTAAAAGTATATAGTAATCAATTATTTAAGAGCAAGTAAGAGTATAACGGTTGGTCTTCTATTGAGGTTTTGACTAAATTCTTGAAGTACTGACAGAAAGCAGAGACAATTCTAGCACACCTCTCAGGGTGTGTTACTCATAAAACGATATTGTAGAATGAACAGAAAATCAATTTTTTCCTCCCCCTTTCTGGTCCCTCCTTCACAAAATTGTCTTTCTTGTCATGTCTCTCTCATTTTTCACCGTCAAAATGTTCATAGTCAAAAAGGTTACAGTTCTCTCAGTCACTCTCCGTCACTTTGACTTTTACACACACACACACATCTTTTTTAATTTTTTTTCTCGCATGTGCTCTTACAGGACATGCAACATCACTGGAACTTAACTTAACTTTGGCTACAAAATAAATACATTTGGAAAGCACTATGTTTGGGGTCTTTAAGTCTTACCAAATGCTCACTAATGCTGCATTTATTTGATCAAACATACAGAAAAAGTCATTTGTGAAATATTTTAGAAATAAAATGTTAAATAAATGTACTTAAAAATAAATTACTGTTTGCCATTTCATTATATTCATCATTTTGATATGCTGATTTGGTGCTCAAGTAACATTTCTTATTATTACGAATGTTGAAACTTGTACTGCTTAATGTTTTTGCAGAAACTGTGATCCTTTTTTAAAAATTCCTTGATAAATAGAACACAGAACAACATTAATCTGAGAGAAATCGCTTGTTATATTGTTATTTGTCTTTACTGACACCTTTGATCAAATTTATGTATACATGCTGAATAAAGTTCTAGATTTCTTTTAAAAAAGGAAAGAAAGAAACACCTTTCTGACCCCACATTTTTGAAAGCTTTTATTTTTTGGCTTTAAAGTTGTAGCATAATGTGCAGACATGCTTTTCCATACAAATATTCAACTTTGTGCCTTAAGTATACACTGGTAGCTTTGCTGAATCAAACCATCAGCTAATTAACTTTACAGTATATACCAAACTGTCAATAAAAGTAAACTCAAAGCCACATACAGTTTTCTTTCAGTTAGATATACAAATCCTGTTATGCAAAAAAAATTCTGCCACAAATCTATAGAACATTTGATTCTAAATGGTCAATCACACCATTCTGCAGTCAAATATTTTCAGAATACCTTCAGAATTATACAAGACCAAGTCCTGTCCACCTTCCAGCAGACACATCAACACATCCATAAAGATGATCAGCTCTAATCTTCGCTAATGATTTCTGTGTGAATGCAATTTCCACTCTTCCACACTTGTTGAGGGGAAACAGTGTGACTAATTGCACATCAAGCCATGGATAAAAATAAACACAGCAGAATAATTAAAATGCCAACAGTTTTGTGCAACTATAACAACAGTCACTTCAATTCATGGAGCCATTCAAAATCATTTCTATAGGTAATGTGTGTCATTTCTTTCAATACAATACTTACAATATTTCTACTATTCCAGCTTAAATTGCAGGCTGCACACTACTATTCAAATGTTCAGGGTGACTAGATTTTATTTTTATTTTTGAAAGAAATTAATACTTTTATTCAGCAAGGATAAATTAAATTAATCAAAAGTGACAATAAAGACTTCAACACTGTTATAAAAGCTTTCCATTTCAAACTAATTCTGTTCTTTTAAGCTTTCTATTTATCAAAAAATGCTGACAAATATTTGGCAGCAAACTGTTTTCAACATTACTAATAATAAGACATGCATTTTTGATTAAATAAATGCCAATACCAACCACTGGAATTGTATGTAACTATAAGCTATTCGTAGGTGGAAAAAAAAAAAAAAAAAAAAAAAAATATATATATATATATATATATACACACATGGTTTTTGCCCCCTTCCTGTTTTTTTTTTAAAGGTTTTGCATATTTGTCACACTTAAAAGATTCAGATCATCAAACACATTTTAATATTACACAAAGATAATGCATGTAAATACAAAATGCAGTTTTTAAATGATGATTTCATTAATTAAGGGAAAAAATCTGTCCAAACCTGCATGTCCCTACGAGAAAAATGAATTTGGCCCCTCCTATTAAATCATGAAAGAACTGTGATTAACCATAATATTTTAGAAAGCCGAGTTAAATTACACGAGCCAAACCCAGGCCCGATTACTGCCAGACCTGTTGAATCAAGAAATCACTTAAATGGAACCTGTCTGACAAAGTGAAGCATGCTTAAAGAGCAGCACATCATGCCGCGATCGAAAGAAATTCAAGAACAGATGAGAAACAAAATAGTTGACATGTATCAGTCTGGAAAGGGTTATAAAGCCATTTCTAAGGCTTTGGAACTCCAGCGAACCACTGTCAGAGCCATTATCCACAAATGGAGAAAACTTGGAACAGTGGTGAACCTTCCCAGGAGTGGCTGGCCAAACAAAATTACTTCAAGAGCGCTATGACGACTCATCCAGGAGGTCATAAAAGAACCCAGAACAACATCCAAAGAACTGCAGGCCTCACTTGCCTCAATTAACGTCAGTGTTCATGATTCAACAATAAGAAAGAGACTGGGCAAAAACATCATCCATGAGAGAGTTCCAAGGCAATAGCCACTGCTGACCAAAAAGAACACAAAGACTTGTCTCACATTTGCCAAAAAATATCTTGATTATCCCCAAGACTTTAGGACAAATATTCTGCGGACTGATGAGACAAAAGTTTAACTTTTTGTAAGGTGTGTGTCCCGTTACATCTGGCGTAAAACCAACACAGCATTTCATAAAAAGAACATCATACCAACAGTCAAACATGGTGGTGGTAGTGTGATGGTCTGGGGCTGCTTTGCACCTGGACGAAGGAGAATGTCCGGCCATCAGTTTGTGACCTCAAGCTCAAGCACACTTGGGTTATGCAGCAGGACAATGATCCCAAACACGCCAGCAAGCCCACCTCTGAATGGCTCAAGAAAAACAAAATTAAGGTTTTGGAGTGGCCAAGTCAAAGTCCAGACTTAAATCCGATTGAGGTGCTGTGGCATGACCTTAAACAGTCCATTCATGCTCGAAAACCCTCCAATGTGGCTGAATGAAAACAATTCTGCAAAGAAGAGTGGGCCAAAATTCATCCACAGCGATGTGAAAGACTCATTGCCAGTTATCGCAAACGCTTGATTGCAGTTGTTGCTGCAAAGGGTGGCACAACCAGTTATTAGATTTAGGGGGCAATTACTTTTTCATGTAGTGCCAGGCAGGTTTGGACAGCTTTTTTCCGTTAATAAATGAAATCATTATGTCAAAACTACATTTTGTATTTACTCGAGTTATCTTTGTGTAATATAAAAATTTGTTTGATGACCTGAATCATTCAAGTGTGACAAATATATTATATTAGTTTAGTGATGCTAGTGGCATTACAAAGAATACTCTGACCATCAGGGACTCCAAGTTAATACGCCTACAGAATATGAAGTGCTAATGGAGGGGAAAAAAACTTTTAGCAAAACCTCAAAATATACTACAAAATATAAAGAATTCCACCAGCTGCAAAAGGTATTAGAGATGAAAGCAAATGGTGTGAATATGAAAAAAAGAGTCTCGGCTATCTCCAGTCGGCAAAGGGGAAGTTGTCTCTCTGTGTCTGGCTGTCTTTTCAAAAGCACAGGCACTAGCCACATCTTTGACTGACAGCCCGGAGATTACCTCTTTTGAGCTCCATATCAGCAGGTGTAAATGGGCCTGGATGAGTTTAAATAGGTGTATGAGGGTGGGTTGGCTCCACGGCCAAGAAAGATGATTTAGTGGAGCTAAAGAAGACAGATGAATGAGAGGAGGATTGAATGCCCCACAAAATGCAACATATAAAGAGAACGTCATTAAGTTTCTACACTCACTTTAGGTACAGTTACCCAAAAATGACAATGCTGTCAGTATTTACTCACTCCTATGAAAGTCATACGGGTTACAATGACATGAAGGTGGGTAAATAATGACAGTTTTACATTTTAGAAGAACTATACCTTTAAACACGCTTGCCAGCTTTACACCCAGTAAAATATTCTGCCTAACACGCTGGCAAGATATTCAGAGAGATAGCTAATAATAATTTTCACCTCACTGCTTAGATGCACACACATTTTGAAAGCGCATTTTATGAATATCAGCTGGTTTCCAATGACTTGCTGCATGTTTCCTTTGGACTGTCAGCGAAAGTGACAGTGTCGTCTAATTCGAGGTCAAAAAAATATGGCCTAAGCCAGAAAAAGCAGCTGGTTGTCAGGAAAATATCACACTAGAGTCATACAAACTGACGGTTTAAAACAAAGCAAAAGCAAGTTTCTTAGATAAGATTCTTCAATATTAAATGAGGCATGAATTCAGTTTACGTCCATAGGATTATTTAGATTGTTTGATCATCCTCTGCAAAAACCTTCAGTCTGGTCGCTTATAACAGCAGTTTGAGGTGTTGTACATTTTTGTAGCACAAGCAGTCAGAGTTGGAGTATTTGGATTCGGGACTGGGACTTCAAATTGTTAATGGAATTGGACTCTGACATTTTTGGATGAAGAAATTTTCAGAGTACAGACGAATCAACATCATATGATACATAAAAGATAATTACTCCAATTTACTCCATCCAAGGTGTAGAAGAGTTTGTTTCTTCATCAGCACAGATTTGGAGAAATTTAGCATTTCCTCACTTGCTCACCAATGGATCGTCTGAAGTGAATGGGTGCCGTCAGAATGAGAGTTCAAACATCTGACAAAAACATCACAATAGTCCACTTAATAATGCAAATGATGGAACTGTGTTGATTACTTGTGATGTTATATCAGCTTTTATCAGTTTGAACTTAAATGTGTTGTAAAGAAACAAATTCATCTACATCTTAAATGATCTGAGTGAGTAAATCTTCAGCAACTTTTCATTTTTGGGTGAACTATTCCTTAAATACTTTGGCATAAGGGTTCATCTATGAGCAATAGTGATGCTAGTTTTGGCAGTCGTTTCATTCAGTACTCATACATGAATGAGAATGAGTGCAATTTGTGTAGTTTTGAGTCAAAACTGACTATTTCTAACATTCTCACTCTACTGTGGGGTATAACTGCAACAATGTCAAAACAATGTGATGACACAAGCTTCCTGCTGAACAGCCACTTTCTGATGCTGACGCAGCACTCACAGGCCAGCCGAGGTTGAGACGCTCCATAAGGGAGTCAGCTCAACACTGGCAGTGTTGCTGACTTCATATTGAACCTCCGTCAACCTTCAAAGCTTAAAGCAAAAGACTGCGTGCTATGTGTAACAACTACTAACATGTGACAATGCAAAACTCTTTGGCAGAACAGACAGACAATATTTAATATTTAACTTTTTGGTCTACTATAGTGGACAGACCTTTAACACAATATCTTGCAAACTTGAAAATAACATTTTATTTTATATAAACTGGATTGATTTACTGTAAATATGTGACCAAGGTAAAATGACATTGATAGGTTTTGTAGAAATAGCAAAATTGATTTCTGACAGACCTGGAAACATCAGTAAAAAATGAAAATTACAAACCAATGAGCAATGTTTTGCATCATAACTGACAAATGTTATTTTTGTAACTATATATATTCAGTATATATATATATATATATATATATGTGTGTGTGTGTGTGTGTGTGTGTGTGTGTGTGAATATGTGTTAATTAAATGGTATCTTTTTAATAATTCTAAAATATAATATATATAATTTCTCAATTTTATAGAAATACGTTGATAAAAATAAATCTTAAATTAACAAATGAGCGATCCAATAAATGTTTTATGCAATTACAATGTAACATTTACAGGAAAATACATATTATATAAACAGTGGTTCTCAACTGGTTTGGCCACGTTTTTCCATGGTCATCAAGCCACGACCCACTTATAAATTTATATACACACACACACACATATACATACATATATATATATATATATATATATATATTTTTTTTTTTTTTGTTAAAAACAAAACAAATTTATTTCACAAAAATTAAGTTAAACCTGTTAAGAATATGACCAATAGTGAATAAACAGCCTAAAATGTAAGGCTATTAAACAGCAGTCCCAAACTAGCTTTTGTTAATACAATTAAGTTGGTATGAGCCATGCCACCGCAGTCATTTAAACATATACAAACTGACACAAAGTGCAAAATAACATGGCATTTTTGGGTTAAGGAAACAACAGTTACTAATATACAATACTAACATGAACTGTTAATGAAACGTGGAAACTGCTCCTGAGTAGAATGAATATCATACCTTCATGCAAATCCTTCCTAGCTAACACACGCAGTACCAGTTATGTGATTTATCGATACTTTTATTTCACGCGTTGCATGCTTGTAATTTTTGTGCTTTAGTGAAGAGTGCGTGCTACAAACACGGTATAACATCTGGCAGGACAGGATAGTTCACTTTTCTGAGGTGAGAGACTTTTTATTTCATAAGTTATCGATATAGATAATTGAAATATCGATAGAATAATGACACTGACATTAAACCTGTCAACATCTTATCTGACCGCAGATAACTGAATCGGGACAGCCGTTTTTCTCAGTCACTCTTTACTTAAACTGCATCTGACAGAAGTGTCAACAGCTTTCATGCATGTCTTTTAAAATAAAAGTCTCGCATCAGAAAAACAAAAAACATTTAGAATAACGTTTTTTGTTGTTGATGTCGTTTCTTTGGCCGTACACTCCGCGACCCACTCAGAACGGTTTTGCGACCCACCAGTTAATATAAAATTAGATATAAAGTTACATATAAATAAAATATATAAAGCAAGTTATATATTACAAATTTTATTTTAATATATACAGTGCTGGGTGTAACGTTACTGTAATTAAATTACTTATCCACTGAAAAAGTAAAGTAAGGGATTACTGTTCATTTTTAGGTAATTTAATTACAGTTACTTATAAAGTACTTGCGTTACATACAGTAAATAATTTCAGCAGTTCTAAAATCAATTTTGAATTTGAAATCTAAATTTAACATCTAAAGATAAAATTGAATGAGGTATCTTTAACCCTCTGCGTGCCAGCGCGTTCACTTTCAGTTTTTCCTGAGTCACAGAGAAACCTTAAATACTCAGATACAGATAAGACTAAAATCAATCGAATTTAAAAAGGGCCTTCTTTTATTGGTGTACACTGACAATAACAACAAAACATAGTGCTTTTGCAAAATAAACAAAACAAACAGGGTGCACTTTCTGCCGTCTAGGTCGCCGTGAGCAACTTTCTACGCATCACAAACTCAGCGAATGTTTGACATGGAGACATGAGAAATATGTCTATAGAAAGCATGTGTGTCTATTTTTAAATGAACAAATTCAAATCGAAAACGAATATTCCTGATTATGTAATCCGTATGAAAGCGAGGCACAGTCTTTCCCATATATGAAAGCTTGAAGGGTCTACTTTTAAATTGAAAAAATTCAAATCGAAAACAAATATTCTCTGATTATGTAATCGTTATGAAACTAAAGCGAGGTACAGTCTTTCCCGGATCTGAGCTCATTATATGCAGTCACCTGCGTGCAAGCACCCTCATCTAGATACAAAAAATAGATTAAAAATTAAAAAAAATATATATATATCAAGATTTGTCTAATTTTCATCATTTTTGAAAGAAGTCCTATGAGGAATTCACCTCAGAAGAACAGCGCGATCTGACACGGCTTTATTCAGCAGAGAAGATCATTTATGTAATTTATTCTTACCTTACCTACATTAGTTAACGTGTTATTTTACGGATTTTACTAGTTGGGCTTTTCCTGAACATCTTGCCAAACTGAAATGTATTGTTTTAATTTATTGTTTGTAAAAATAAAAATGTTTAAGTATTACAGTTGTTTTAAAGCTAAAAGGCTAAACTATTCTATGTTTGACTCAAATTGAAAGAATAAAGATTTTAATTTCTATTAAGGTTTACAGGGATTTTAAGATAATTAGCAGTTTGAATAATTAAGTTACTTATTGAGTAACTAAGTTACTTTTCAGACAGAGTAATTAGTAAAGTAATTTAAATACAACATTGATGATGTAATTAGTAATTAATTACTTTTTGAAGGTAACTTACCCAACACTGAAATATATATATATATATATACTGTTTGTGTGTGTGTGTGTGTGTGTGTGTGTGTACGTATATTAGAAGAACATTTTTAAAACATGTTTTAATAAATATATGTTGCTAAAAATACAATTTATAATAATTATGGTGTAACTAATGAAAATATTGACAGGCCCAAAAATCCGAACTACTAGTCTGACCCAAAAAAATCCTAAATTTGCATCAAAGAATTAAATCAAATAAAAACCCCTGACAGGCACAGCGAAACGTCAGTGTGTTTAATAACAGTGACTAGCTGGCTCTGTCTGACGCTGTCCGTACCTCTTTGACCTGGTGCAGTCCTGCAGGATGCTGACTGCAGGCCCGTTGGCTGGCAGTGGGAGACTTGTGGTGGGTGATGGTGACAACAGAGGCAGGCGTCCCGTGCTGGGGGGTCTGTCTTTGGGTGGAGATGGAGGAGCACTGTGGGACGGGGTGCGGGTGCAGGGAGAAGCTGCGGGTCCGGCCGGTGGAGGAGGAAGAGGAAGTGTTGCAGGAGGAGGAGGAGGTGCAGCCCTGAAAGAGATAGCAGCAATGGCAGCAGCAGGAGTGAGAGGGAGAGCAGGCGCCCAGGCCTCGCTTCCCCACGGGAACAGACACCGGCCCTGTACCGCCAGCATGGTCTGCCATCACGCAAAAGAGCATCATCGGCCTGACACCACCAAGACAGCAGCCACATACAGACAGGGAGGGGGAGAGGAAGCAAGGGCAGTGCATGGTGGGAAAAAGTGCAATATGAGACGGCAGAGAGAGGAGGAGAGAGCTTCCTGTGGAGTACTGTTCTCCACAGCAGAGAGATAAAGGTTGTCACTCGTTTGAAATGCTTTCATCTCTAAAAGCTCTTCAGCACAACCTGAGAACTGCAATCTCATTCCATCACAGCTAATCTGAGACATCATTTGTCTATGATTCACAAAAGCATTTAGTGCACCGCTGATGAAAAATACACAAAAGCGAGTGTCTAATGCATGCTTTTACAAAAATCACAAGTCTAACTAGATTTATAGTTTTTTTTTTAAGACTGCAAAACTTTCTTCCATAATTTCTGAGGAGTTTGGGGTGATTGTTTTACCTCACGGTTACATGGTTTCTAGGGTGTCATGGAAGACTGATTACTGGCTGAAGAGCAAAAAAAGCTTTCTATAATATTCTCATCCCTAGACATACAGTGGTGGCCAAAATTATAAGAACATTTGGCATATTTAAGAGGTTTCAGTTGTTTTGTTGAAATGGTCATTATAATACCCATAAAATTAACTATTGCCGGAACTACCTACGATGGAAAGAATCTGTTGGAACATTGAAAATGATGGACTGGCCCCCTCAAAGTCCGGACCTCAACCCCATCGAGCAAATTTGGGTAGATAAAAATAAACTGGACAGATCTATTGTACATTCAAAGGAAAGCCTTTGGCTTGAGTTGCAGAAGGCATGGGATAACATTAGTGTTGAAGTTCTCAGGAAATAGACTATGCCAGAGAGATGTGCTGCTGTAATTGCTGCAAAAGGTGGACATATCAAATATTAAAGTTAAAAGTAGATAAAAACAGTATGACTCACTTCATCTGATATTTGTTGTGCTCAGAGCAACCATCTGCATGTTTCCTGAACATTATAAAATGAAATCATGTTTTGGAGGCAAAAAAAGGTCAATATTTTCAGACCTGTCAGGTGTTCTAATAATTTTGGCCACCACTGTAGGTCAGGTCTATTCTTTAATGCAACAGATTTTTTTTTTTTTTTTTTTAAGAAATTGATATTTTTATTCAGCATTAAATTTGAAAGTGACAGAAAAGACATTCATAAACACACACACAAAAAAAATTATAATAATAATCCTGAAAAAAATGTACCAGTTTCCACAAAAATATTAAGCAGCACAACTTGTAAACATTGATAAAATGATGAATAATAATAAATGTTTTTGAGCACTAAATCAGCATACTGACTTTAGCAAACACCCCCATAAGAAGATCTGAGTTGCCAAAAACATAGAAATCAGTCTCAGAACAGCAATATTCCCAAAGTCATGCTCTATATAAAAATGATTCATATCAAACAGAGGAGGATGTATTTAGGTAAAAAAAAAAAAAAAAGGCAATAGCACCTGTGCATTCTTGAGAAATGCAAGAGAACATTGCTCTCCTGGGTGCTGCTAAATGGACTCTTAGGCTTGAAGGAAGATCGCACTCTTTGATGTGACCCAAAATGAGACCACACTATGAGGTTTTCTGTATATGCGGCAATGAGTATTTTATTCAGGTCCGATGGAGCTCCCGCAACCTCATGCAATTGCATTCTCACAGTCTAATGGCAGTCCATTGTTCAGTCGTATGAGATTTTAGCACTGACTACCAGGTTACATAAGTCATAGATTATACAGACCCTTAGACCCCCTTATAGCAGGGATGTTCAAAAAAAACAGCACATATCGGGAAATTTGAATTAAAATTCAGAAATTTAGAGAGAAGCATAAAATATATATTTTTAATGGTATATATATATATATATATATATATATATATATATATATATATATATATATATATATATATATATATATATATATATATATACAAAGCTATAATATATAATGCTCACCATAATGAAAACAGCTGCGTTGAAACAACGGACACATTTTTGTTTCATTATTTTTGTTTAAACATGAAACATTTTTTAGGATTCTTTAATGAACAGAAAAAGAAAAGAGGAAAAAGAACAGCATGTATTGAAAAGTAAATCTTTTGTAACAATTTAAATATCTTCACTGTCACTTTTGTTCAGTCTAGTGCATCCTTGCTGAATAAAAGTTTTAATTTCTTTCAAAAGTACAATTTATTTAAAGTAGAAACACTTTGAAACTGGACAAAACCTAACAAAAAACCTAATAGTACTCTGCTAACACAGCAGCAGGCAATCAGTGCAGTGAATAATAAAATATACAGTAGTTAACATTTGAAGTGGATCAAAAAAGTTAATCAAAGTTGTCCTAAGACAAGAACAGGTATTGTTTTTGTTTTTAGGACAACTTTGATGAAAGCTTTTAATCCACTTCAAATGTTGACTACTGTATACACTAAATTTCAGAGCTATGTTAAAAAGGAAAATAAAAAAAAAATAAGAACACCAAGTGTAGAGAATACATGAAGCATCTGGTGCATGCATTATGGATTTAGTCACTAAATGAATAAATATAACACACCGGTAATGTAATATATTTGGCCTTAGGCCGACGATGAAGACCAGGCCCAGGTTTGTGTGGTTTCAAATTACTTTGCTTATAATGGAATTAATCAAAGAGACTGCAAGGTTTTTTTCCTTTTTTTAAGAATACATTAGCAGCTAACACTGGCTTGTGTTATTAGACTGCCATTTGTTGGTCATATATTGAAAATGAATGCTAATAGAAGTCAAACAATGTTTTACCCTCAAGGCTAAATTCATTCCATTAAATCCGTTCTCTGAATTAGTGGATAATGCTGGTCTCTCCCATTTGTAAACACTCATTTTCAGACTAAAGTTATCATTATTCTGCCACTCAAGAGCGCTGAAAATTACAATAAATAATTGGAGACAACACCATCTGCCTAAAACAGACTGCCGAATGCATATCACTGCATTTACACATCCATTTGAATCTCTTTCAGGCGGCAAAACAAACATTATGCATCTTGAGGCATGATTTAATGACGTGTCTTAATGGAGGTGAATGCTTAAAGTTTAACTCTGCAAAGGTTAAACATAAAAATCACTGAGTGTTCAGAGTCAGACAATAGTGGGAAACAGCGTGTGTTTTTGTCACATGATAAGTGAACTGACAAACTGTTTCTCTTTCATACTTTTGGAAAAAGATAAACCATGCTATGTGGATAAAAGAGAAATAAGACCACGCTCACAGTATATGATCATGTCAGGTGAGCTGTCACATGTATAGATCATATGCCTCCATACAGCTACTTATTTTATTGCTCAATGAATTATAATAACCATAAATAAAACTGTGGATAACACTAGAAAGTCTGTAAATATGTGCGTCATTATAAGGTCAAAATAGGGATGGGCGATGTGACCAAAATCACGGTAACAATATATATCACAATATAGATATTTTTGCTTTAAATAAAGTCTTTATGATACAAAAACTTTTGGATCCCATAGAAATTTTATAATTCTAGTCACCAGTTTCAATATCACAAAAAATATTACTAGCCTAAATTTAAAAAAACAACAACAACAACAAAAAGTCTGAAGACAAGACTAAGAAACTACAAGCAATAGGACAAAAAAACTACAGTAGAACAAATAAATAAGAAATGCTACATACATTGTATAAAGTAATCAAATGTATAAAAACGCTGCATATTCTTCACAGTGTGAATTAAATATATATTTCTTCTTAATAAGTTATAATAGTGATTTAGGCAAGAGTATTGAGAGATTTTGTCTCTTTTGTTGTATGATTAACATGAATGACAGACAGCAGGAATATTAGACTGCTGTCACTTTAAGAGCTGCCCGGATCCAATATACTGTTACATGTGTTCTCAGCTGTTTGCTTTCACTTAAGACCAAAGATTACTGTGTTTACAAGGATAATTGCAAAGACGGGCATTTTGACACATACAAGCGTGCGTATAAAACAACAAAAATAACTCGGTTCAATACTCCCACGCTCTATGAGCGAAGTATAGCGAAATGAGTTCTATTTTGTTTGCATTTCAATGGCTTAAAATCACTTGTTTTTAAACCTCAATGCTTAAAAACACGCGTAAAAGGTAAGTTTTCGTGACCATGTAGCACAGCAACGACACGTGAGCGTGTAACCACAATAGAGACGATAGTCAAAAATCTCTTCCAGTTAATTGTATCTTCCAGTATATCACCATGTCAAAATGTACATTAATCTCTAGAAAATGTCACAGAATGTCACAACAATGCACTGTGTTGTTATTAGTGTGTATAACTATTACAAATATTTTCATTGACTGGAATAAAGCTGAAAGAAAAGGGAATATAAAACTTTAAACTTTAAAAACTGTAAATTGAAGAACTAAAACTACTAAAACTAAAATGAAAAAGGGGTTGCTTACTGCCAAGCCAAGTCTATATCATCTTCTGATCCCCATATATTCTCCTTCAGTGCACTGTCAATGTCAATTCCTTTTATTTGCCCGTTTTATCAACCACCAAGCTAAACTGTGTAGAAAAGTAATAGCACATCTCTACCAATTAAGCCAAATCAAGACTTACAGGTATAAACTTGCTAATGACCTCATTTGAAATGCCACCCATTATAATAAGCCTTACATGCAGTGTGATGAACTGTATTCTCTACTGAAAAGAGACAGAGAGAGTAAACAGCATCACAAATCTCAAGACTACAGGGGCGGTTTGTCATCAAAGTAGTGCCTGGAGAGGTCAGAGGAAATGGAGAGCGATTCAGTCAGTACACAGAATGTGAGAGACAGAGACAAAGACAGGAAGGGTGACAAGAGAAGATGCACTTACAGAAAGGACAGCTAGTACATCATCGATGACAGAGTGAACAAAATCAAAGGAGGACAGCCTCAAGACAAACATTGTGCTTTCTAAAGCAAGAAGGAGTGGAAAAGATTTAAAGGAAGGAAATGAGAGCACAGTGTGCTGAGTTAAATGTAACTGGGTTACCTTGGCACTGCCGTCTGAGTGGCGACGGGCGCACAGCTGAAGCTGGGTCATCCACATCTGCTGCTCACGCGCATCACAAGCTAAAAGAAGACACGTGAACTATAAATGGCCACATCCATTCATGCTGCTTCTACAGCTAATTTAATTCAATTAATACAACATAACATAAATGTATGTTCAATAAAATAATGAAAGTATTTGGTTATGTAAACCCCTATAAATAGTCATGCTTATTAAAGGGATCATATTATGAGACATGCATTTTATTTGAACTTTTTAAAAAAAATTATTTTATCCCTATATCACAGGTTAGATGTCAATGAAATGTTCCATATTTCATGACTTTTGGTGAATAACGGTATAAATTTTGGCTCACAAGTTTATAGAGTGCTGCAGGGATGACATATTTTAGGATACATAAAAGGATTTTCCATTGGTTTTTGGATTATCGCATAAAACAAGCTCTGCAACCAGCAAACATTTGTGATTCTTACATTTTGTTCATCAAGATAATCTTTACAAATGAAGACAACTTCAAAACGAATTTTGAAGCCTAAATACAGTCACCAAAATTAAAAAAGCTAAAGTTAGGCTATAAACAAACTGCATGTTTGCTTAACTTTACCATCAAGTTACCGACAAATCTTTTTCTCTATTTAAAATCTACAAGATTTTAGAGTTGCTTCCAAGATGGAAAGTATAAATACGAGGCTGTAAAATCGTACTAAAGCAGATGAATTTGCTGGGATGACGTTTAATGTCCTGACAACCTGTAGTCCCATTTAGCAACTTGTTAGCAACCACTTTTTCAAGTCGAAACACTTAAAATCAAGAGTGGTATTATTGATGTAGACTTATTTCAGGCATTTAACTAAAAACCCATTCAAAAACTGCACGTTTAAAACTCGTTTATAGGTTTTAGGACTCATTCCTGCAGCCCTCCATATGGATCAGTTCGATATTGCTTTTATAATGCCTTTTTTTTTTTTCTGGAGCTTGACAGCTCATGTTCACCATAAACTGTTATCTGGAATTTGTGAATATTCTTTAGAATTCTCCTTTTGTCTTACATGGAAAAAATAACAGCATATGTGTTCTAAAAGATATGAGGTTGAGTAAATAATATTTTAAAATTTAAAAACAGATAACTAATACATATCACCATAAATCCACAGTTGTAAAATAAGACATCTGATTTCTGAAATGTTATGTTTGAATATGGAAAATAGGTTTTATCTAATTAAATATACAGGAATTTGCATACATTTCCAGAACAAAAATCAGAACTCTGGATAAAGCCAGGTTTAATGTTCTTGTCATAAGACAATTTTTTTATGTTTTTATAACTGGGATTTTATAGAGGGGATCACTCTATAAATTAAATTCCTTATTTACTCAAATACAGTAAAATACTGTATTTAAGTGATGCTGAAGTGGAGATTTCTGGTGTTGTGCACTGTTAGTGTTTTTTGAGAAAACAGCCTATAAAATATATGCATTTCAATTAAAAACTACAGACACACACAGAGGAAGCAATAATAAAATAAACACTTTTATGTGTATTGTGCATATTTTCTTTCCACTAGTATGAAAGAAGTCAAATTATGGAAGCAAAACAGCCCCAAATCTGTCTTGCCTAAAGAAGATCCAACAGGGTTTTTATATGACCTATGAAAATCTAGTTTTAAGGTCATTGGGTATGGTATGGTTACCCAGGTAGAACCAATGCAAGCTTTTTTATCATCACAAGACCAAAAAACACAATTTGTGGCTTGTCTGTAACCCGGGGTAAGACTGAGAAGGTGTGAAATGAGAAAAATAGCACCTGAAGATTATCATTTCAGAATGCTGGAACACTGGGAGCGGACAAGACTCCGCCCGCGGCGAGGCTGTCAAACTACTGGGAATAACGCTGGAGGTGACAGTTTTTTTCCCAGCGAAATCCATCCTCTCACAACCTCTCCGAAATTGCCTTTGTTACAAATGGCCGATTTGGCTGGTGGCATTTTGCTTGTAAACTCCTGACACAGTCTAAATGAGTTCTCAGAGCCGCCTCGGACTGAAAGAGAATTTTGATGTAAAACCATCATAAAAGATTATGGCATACACTGAATGCCAACCATGAAAAGACTCCTGGCGTACTTGAAGTGACACGAGAGAAACATAGAGAGGGGAAAGTATAGAGATCTAATCTGACGAGGATGTTGCTGGCAGGAAAGAAAGGGTGAACGTGGACAACTAAATCACAGATAAAGGGGGATGCCTGAGGGGGAAAAAAACACATATCAAAGAGATACGTCCTTAAGAGATGTTGCGAGAGACAGTGTGAGGAGACTCAAGTTAAAGGAGAATGGAGATGTTAACGGCCATGTTAAAAGCAAAAGCAAAGGATTGAAACCACCGATGAGGGGAGGACGCTCACCCCGCAGTTTGAAGAAATCTCCATTTGCAGCACAGACTGTGAACATATAGGGAAACTCATCACTTGGGGCCACTGAGGAGCCGATGAGGGGCAGGGACCCTCGTGGCTTCTGGTTCTTACTGTGCTCGTTGATGAAATACTGAAGCTGGCCGAGCTCAGGGTCCAGCACAAAATACCTGCATGATGACAAACAGAGAGGAGAAGAGAGTTACATTACAACAAACCTAGATTTTGACAGCGTGTGATGCCTGACGTTAGGGCCGCAACAAAAGATTATTTTGATAATTGATTAATCTGACGATTATTAGAACAATTAATCGACTAATTGTATATTATTCTGAAGATTAATCAGTACATTTTGATCAATTATTCAACTTCTGCAATTAATTCAAATATTGAGTGACTCCACACTTGGAGAGCTGCTTTATAGCAGAAAAACAAGTTGTAATTCTAACTGAAACAACACTGACAATGTTTTTATTTATTACTACTGTAAAGCTGCTTGCTTTAAAGCAGTTTTTGCATAAAGTACTATATAAATAAATGTGACATGACTGGATTTTACAGAGCTGGTGCAAACAACCACATTGCTATGATCAAATGCTTTTTTAACTGCTGCTTTCCCACGCTGTCATTTTTGTTGTGTTTATTAATTAATTTTTTTTTTTTTTTTGATTTATTTTTGCCGTTTTTTGCCTTTTTATTTTTGATAGGACAGTGTTTAGACGGGAAGCAAAGTGGGAGAGAGAAAGGGGTTCGGGATTGGGAAAGGTCAGTGAGCTGGGACTCGAACTCGGGACGCCCGAAGCACAACAGCGTGTATATATATATATATGTATATATGTTGGCACGTTGCTATTGGCGCCAACGTGTTTATTTTGTTTTTGAGAGGAAAGCACACAGCACATATTTCTATATTCATCCAAACACGCTCTCAGCTGTGTGGGGATGTTCGCTGACAGTAAAGAGCTGCTTGTGTATAGACGTTTCATCGGGCGCACGCGCCTGGACCGAAGTTAACTTCCGGTCTGTGTTTGTTTATTGGTCTTGTTAGTGGCGCCGGCTACAAACACAGTTAAAGTTAAAGTGATGATTAATGAAGTTGGGCTCAGGTTGTTGTGCTGTACATTTATTTATTTGTGGCAACCCGCTACAATATCAAAACTGACCGATTTTCTTGCTTCGTTGAATATGAGCACGTAATGCACGTTTAAAATCAAAACGAGGTGCAGGTGTTTTTATATCACTGTATTTCTGACAACTGTCTTTAGAAAATGTTCGATGTCATTTTCATTTAATCTAGTTATATGCCTGATAAAGCAGCGTTTGTAAACTCAGCGCTGCTTTGTGTAACGTACAGCCCAACAGCCGTTTCCGGGAAAACCTCTAGTTCTCCCTCTTTAAAGCGCCTCCTGCTGGTAGAGAATAAATTTGCATTTTTAAAAAGTCCGTCCAAGTAGTTATCGCTGCATCTCAGTCCGTCTGATTTACGCAGCAAAAATATTTTGCTTGTTATCAAAACATAATCTACTCTAGAGGGACTTAGCTGTTGTTACTGATTGTATTTGGATGTCTACCGGAAGTTAAGTTAGGGCCACAAAAGCGCGCATGAGCAGTAACGTTTGTTTATGTTGTTGCCGTTGAAACCGTCTATATCGAACTGAGAAATCTAAATTGTGTTCCAACTTGGTAAAAATCACATTTCGGGGGGATGTTTCGCTTTATGGCAGCAGTATAAAAGCTGCCCAGTTCCACTGAAAAAACGCAGATTTGGCAACACCATCGGCACTGACAGACTAGTGGTTAGTGCACAAGTTCACAACCCATAACCCAAGTTCGGTCCCCCCCCCCCAAAAAAAAGAACAATAATTATAGACTTGGCAACACTGTCCAAAATATTTTCATAAGCGCCATGTTTTTTTTCTGTTGGATTATATGTGGAAGGCCTGAATTACAGTCTTGTGCTACAGCCCCCCACTGGTCATATTGCGTTATTGCAGGCCCTTCCATTAGGTCATAAGAAATCAAGCGACTATTCGGCAACAAAAATATTTGTTGATCATTTTTTGTGGATAATGTCAACTAATCATTTCAGCCCTAACTGCACTGTTCTTTTTGGTTGCCAGGGCATTCTTATGCAGTTAGTAAAGTGATCCGTGTGGTTTTACTGTGTTGACATGGGGTTCTTACCATGTTCTTGTTGTTTGCCAGAGTGTAGCTATGAGTTCGTGTATTTTTTCCATCCATTTTATTAAATGCCAGGTGAAAATACAAAGTCTTTTTATTCATTTATTTTAATTTCCATCCGTATAAGAAAAGTGAAAGTTACAATATATGCCAAAGTTTACTACTTAAGGTGTTTGTTAAAAAGTATGACCAATAGTACCAGTGATGTTTGCCTTAGAAAACATGACTACATACAGCTAGTACAACTGGCCTAAAACAAAAAAGCACATGAGAGTTTATTAGTTTATTCATTATTCGTGATGCATTACATGCCACGTCTGGTTCCCCACTGTCAGAGCCAACCAGAGATGAGCTTTATACGGGATCGTAACTCTGCAGGGAATGGATTGTAATCATGCGGTTTGGGTGCTATAACACAACAGTCACCCGCTCTTAGTAAAAATGGATGTGCTGCCAATTTCACTTCCGCGGTCTCTCTGATGGGGTCTCTGAAAGCTAGACAAAGACACATCATTATTTTAAAAAGCACCTAAAAGTATGAAGATCAAAGCGGCAACAAATGCATTGCTTTTGATGGTGGAGGACAGACGATCGCTGTGGACCTTTGGTGACATTTGCTTACGTAACCTCATCCCCCATGTATGATTCACCACAAAAAAGACATTGTGTTATATCCCCTCACCCTTAAAAAATAGAATAAAAATAATCATAATATCGTAATAATTCAACATCATATTAAATATACTTTAATATAATATTAAATATAATAATCCTGACTAAATGACAAAACATAAAATACATAAATAAACATCTAAAATATAAATTGTTTCATTTATTTGTATATTTTAATAACATTGGGTTTTTTTAAATAATTCTTTTTTTTTTTTTTAAAGGGGACATAACCTCTTACTTGTGGTCAGATTTCATATATGCTGGAATGGTACAATGTATAATACAGTAAAACTGTAGTAAAGACTATTTCAATGTTATTTAAAAATGCATGGTACTTCAAAAAATACCCTGGCATATTATGTGACATGATCAATCTCTAACTGTGCTAACATGTAACATATGTTCAGTGGTGAATTAATTAAATCTGTGATAGCCATTCTCTTAGCAGTTCTATTCAGTTAGCTATTCTCTCCAAGGTCCAATTCTCATCAGGTCAAAGTACTGTGTGGTGTGGAAACGTCTCTCTCTCAAACACACACCCACAAATCATTAAGCACTAAACAGTGACTAGTGCTGAGGTTAACGTGAGGGCTATTTCTGAGCCATTGCAGAGGGCAGGTAACCCTCCGGTCCTGATGCTCGTTATATACTAGGGCTGTTACCCCATCGATTGCTGGACTAAGCAACAGAATGAGCACAACATTAAGGATGTGAGGGATTTCCCATCACGGATGAGTCATAGACTCTCCCAGATGAAAGAGCCTTAACTGTGGGCTGTGCTGCACTCAACCCTGCAGCACACACAACCATGAAATCTGACAAAACAAAAAGCCTCCCGTTTTCAATGAGAGCCTCTTGCTTTGGAGTGTTTCTGCACAGCTCAGCTGGTAAAGAGCTCATTTCACATTTAGATTCCTGACTACAAATAGACCCTTTCATTATGGACAATATCATGAAATCATGACCTTTCAGATCACTGATGTCGGTTTTCTGGATGCAGGAGACCTTCTTAATTATCTCAGATTAAAATTTGTATTATTATGCAGAGAAATAACCTTCATACTAATGCAGATTTACTATACTATACAAATCTGCAATGAGCCTGTAGGATAAATCAAATCATAAGAGAATATTACATAACACCAGAACTTAGATAACAGGTAGGCAAACTAAGGGGTGCGATCTCCATCTTCCATTTCAAAAGATTTAATCAGATTATACAAAATGCAACATTACTAAAATGTGACATGGATAGTGTCAACAACAACTTTTTAAAAATTCTATACATACATACATACATACATATATATGTATCTCTGACAAAAACTTAATCAAACACGATCTTTAGGTAGGTGGATAAAGATGCCCAGATGTTCAGCATCAACAGGGGGAGAAACCGAACAAATGTAAACAATGAAACATATGGTTTCATTCATGTATAGCGTCATAATGCACTGAAATTTCCCGCGTTCTGTTTATTGCTGGAAGATGACGTGTCTTCATTCTTTGATCCAGATACTGGATGTCATGGAAATGATGGAATGATATGATCATGTGAAAAATCTGGACTATATGTCTACCATGAAAAACATTTGTCATCTCGTATGGGTTTAAAAGTTGTCAAGTGTGAGCAAGCGCCAGAAACTCTTTACCTGTTCTGCCAGCCTTGTAGTAAATTGGTGTATTTGTTCAAAACCCCCTCCAAGTGTCTCTTTTGGGTCTGAGACGGGTGAGTGTCCGAGACAGCCCCTGTTCCGGGACTATACGAGCCGCTTCTTGCCTGTCTGTGTGCGGGATTCCCCAGATCCGCGGACCACTTTCCTTTACTGCTCCCTGAATGCGACACGTTCAATGTTTTTTCCATGATTATTCCAAACTCTGGATCATACAATGTGACGGTTCAAAATCCAAAGCACGGTTTCAAAAGCAAAACAAAGATACTGCTGAAAATGATCATCGTATGGAGAAGAGGTGACTAGAGACTACTTTCATTTTTTCTCTTGCTGGCTTGCCTTGGACTCTTTAATGGGCTTCTCCGTGTTTCCATTAGAATCAGTGTGTGGTCACTCCCCTCCCGCGCTCCAACGACAGGAATGCTGCAGCTTATAGGCTACATCAGAAAGGCGCTCGTGAATGTGAATATGATGGTTGAACGTAAATCCACGCCCCCTCATTATCATACGTACGGAAAAACAGCATTAATAATTAAAAACCACAGACGTATATAAATTGAAATAATAAATAAATTAAATTAAAAATAATGAATAAAACAAATACAATTTATATAAATAAATTAATAAAAAATATAAAATGTATAAATTTGTCAATTTGCAGACATCAACTTATGATTACCTAGTACCTACCGAATGATTTTTTATTTGATCTTTTCTGTATTTTGTTATGTGTTCTTTGAGAAGGAAATTACACTACAATAGGATTTTTAAATAAACTTTTTCACATAGACCCATTAAAAATATTATTTTTTTTAATAACGTGTTTATATATATATATATATATATATATATATATATATATATATATATTGTCGCAGTTTTAAATCTTCAACAATTCATGTTTTTATAATAGATTGTGATTAAATTTGCAGGTCTTTTGTAAAATTAAATAAAGTCTGCATAAAAAGGCATTTGAAAAGTGGCAAAAACAGAGAGAGAGAAAAAAGAAAGAAAGAACCCCATCATGCAGATTTTGTCCTCGACACGGTATTTCTTTAAAAATATGAGTATGCATTAACATAATAGATATTAATGTAATGCGCTACTGTGCTTAAGGAATATTGTTCACAATGTATTCAGTTATGAGCTTTAATCGACCATATAAGTAGAGTGAATAATTACTTCCACACCTAATGAATTGCGGAATGCACATAAACTTGGGTCTGGGTCCCGGTTTTTACAGCGGCTATTTTACAGGCAGCGAAAAGTAACCCGTGGAACCAAACGAAAAACTACAACTCCCAGAATCCCCAGCTATCGCTGATGACGTAGTCAAAAGTCGACCAACACGTTCCCTCCCACCGAGTAACTGCTTGACTTTATAGTATTATTACCTATATTGTTTTCTTGAAACACTTATCCACTTGTGGAAAGCAAAAGTGGTTATGGCTGCTCCGCTGAAAGTATGTATTGTTGGTTCAGGAAACTGGTGAGTATGAACGTGTAATGATTATATATGATCAATATGTGATTGGTAATGAGATTAATATACAGAACATATGGCGTAGACCAACTGTTATAGCTCAGACATGACTTGCTTAAACTGGAGCACAAGTTTAATTCCCTATTAGAAACGGCAGTTACAGCGAGCTGATATTCAGATCCATATGTTAAGCATTATTATTCTGGGCAAAATCAAGTGATTAATGACTAACTGCATTGATCTGAAGATCTACATGCTGTATAACCCTCATTTGACTGCAGCTGGCAAAGCAGCTTCTCGGAGTTGTAAACCCTGCTTGGAATGTCTGAGTGAACTGCTGTTTAACAACAGACTGGCATTTTGATTAAAGATACTGTTGTGTTTTTCTGTGCCAAGGGGCTCTGCAATTGCAAGAATTATTGGCAACAATGCACAGAAACTCCAGCGCTTTGCCACCACAGTCAAGATGTGGGTTTATGAAGAAGTAGTCAATGAGAAAAAGCTCTCTGAGATCATCAACACAGAACATGAGAATGTCAAGTACCTTCCAGGCTACAAACTCCCAGAGAATGTGGTAAGACAGTTCCCTAGTAGTTGGTAAATAATAATAATTGTGGATAATAAATAATTCTATTTTTGTTAAGAAATTATGGTAAATACTGTGTAAAATAATAAGTGTCATTTGCTTTTTTTTTTTTGCAATTTAATAATGATTAAGATAATAGATATAACAGATCTGTGAAAATTAAATATTGCACTTAAAATTGATATTAGTCTTTCTCATTTGCATGCTTGCCATCTGTTGACTCATTTGAAACCAAATCCACTTTTGCATACCATTCTGCATAAATATAGTCTTGTTCAAGCTTGCTAAGGTGTGGATATAAGCATCAGATTTCTGGTGTTTCTCTTGTAGGTTGCGGTGCCGCAGCTTCGGGAAGCCGCAGAAGGTGCCGACCTCCTGGTTTTCGTGGTCCCTCACCAGTTTATCCGGAAACTGTGCGATGAGATGGTGGGCTGTGTTTCGGATAAGGCTCGTGGAATTACATTAATCAAAGTAAGAATGCTCTGCATTGTATATAATTGTAATGCTTTTTTGAAGGGGGTTTACAAAGGTAAGGTTTTGTCGTTGTTGAACTATAACCTGATTGACAGCGGCTTTGAAACCAACTTGGTAACCTAGTTTTAAACTAAATAGTGGGTGTCAATTAGGCAGTAATTGGTCTAAAAATATTACATTGCTGTATCAAATAAATGTTATTTGTAATGTGTTACGGAAGGGGAAAACACTTTTTCCCCTTCAGTAATATTACCAAATAAATTTTAAAGTAATATAAATTTATGGTAACACTTTATTTTAAAGTGTCATTGTTACGACCCATGGCTCAAGGGAAGCAACAAACAGGACACACGCGAAACCAAAATGTTGACTCAAAATATAATTTATTTAAGGACTGAAATCACATAAAAATAATAAAAAAACCATAAGAAAGTAATCATGAATTGGAAAACGTCAGTAATGTCAGGGTGTAATGTAAGATGCATGAATGTAAGGGAATGTAGTGTGCTGCAGTGTTGAAGGTGCCAAAACAAAAGCCAACCAAACCAAAAATCCAAAACCAAAGCCACCTCCCAGACCCAAGCGGAGGCCTCTTTTAACAGAGTGCCTGATAGCAAACAGGTGTTTCAAACGGCTTCCAATCAAGGTAATTTGCAGGCTCAGCGGCAGTTCCATGAACAGACGACAGGGGTCGTCACACCCCTCCCCATACGACAGGGACTCCCACAAGATCCCTGTAACAGATTATCAAAACAAATCAGCCAAACAGCATACATGAATCAGAACCAAGGACAGCTCCTACAAAAACACCAAAAGAAAACATCCAAATTAGCACAAAATCATGGCTACATTATACGTCCGGAGCGCGAGACATCAAAATGCTGTAATGCCCAAATAAGGGCCAACGCTTCCTTTTCAACCACAGAATAATGACACTGATAGGAAGTAAACTTTCTTGAAAAAAAACGAACTGGATGATCTACTCCATCATCATCACACTGCTGAAGGACCGCTCCAGCTCCCACGTTGCTGGCATCAACGTGTAGCGTAAAGGACTTATCAAAGGACGGAGCCCGAAGCACAGGCTCTGAACACAACAGAGACTTAACATTTTTAAAAGCCGCCTCACAACTAGGAGTCCAAATAAACTTTACCTTGCCCTTCAACAGATCTGTGAGTGGTGCGACTACAGTAGAGAAATTACGACAAAAAGATCGGTAGTACCCTACCAATCCCAAGAACCGCATAAGTTCTTTCTTGGTTGTGGGAAAAGGAAAGTTCTGGATAGCTTGGACCTTTGCATGCACTGGTCGCACTTCCCACTCCCCACTAACTTCCCAAGATCGTCACCGGCCTTGGCAAACTCACATTTTCCCAAGTTCACCGTAAGCTGAGCTTCAGACAAGCGTTCTAACACGGAACGTAACCGTTTTAAGTGAGAATCCCAGCTGTCACTAAAGACAACCAAGTCATCCAAGTAAACAGCACACCCCTCGAGACCGGACACCACTCGGTTCATAAGGCGCTGAAACATCGCTGGAGCATTCCACAGGCCGAAACTCATGACCTGGTAGGAGTATAGCCCAGACGGAATAACAAAAGATGATATTTCTTGTGCTCGCTTGGTAAGAGGCACTTGCCAATAGCCCTTCAGCAAGTCAAACTTGCTGACGAACTTGGCAGAACCAACCTGATCTACACAATCTTCTATACGAGGAAGGAAAGCAATCTGGTTTAGTTAAACTATTCACTTTGCGAAAATCTGTGCAGAATCGAACACTACCATCTGCCTTCCCTACTAAAAGGCACGGGGAGGCCCAATCGGAAGACGAAGGCACCGCAATATTATGGTCCTGCATGTACCGAATTTCTCTTTCCATTAATTCCCGTTTCTCCGGTGAAACACGATAAAAACGTTGTTTAACTGGCTTTGCATCACCCACATCAATATCGTGTTCAACCCAATCAGTACGAGAGGGCACATCACCAAACAATTCAGGAAAACTACGTAATAATTCACATAGCTCCTGACCTCTTTCAGAAGGCAGATGACGAAGAGTGAATTCTAAATTCTGTAATGACTGTAAATTTTGTTACCGACCATGAAACACGCAATCATCCGGCGAGAGGGTCTCCTCTTCCTCTCCCACTAAACTTGCATTACCCCTACCCACAGAAACAACAGAAAGGGCGGGATGCGAAGGTATTAACTCTCCCAAAGGCTTCCTTTCGATTCCATAATAAGGTTTTAATATATTTACATGGCAACGTTTAATAGATTTTCTTCGTGATGACATTATAACTTCGTAATTTTCATCACTCAATTTACGTCGTACTACGAAAGGACCATCAAATTTAGCCTCAAAAGGAGAAGATACAATAGGTCGTAAAACAAGCACTTGATCGCCTGGATTAAAAATTCGATGCTCAACTGTGCGGTCGTATAATCGCTTCATATTCCCCTGATGTTTCTTAAGATTCTCCTTAGCTCGCTCCCTCACTTGGAGAAGTCGGTTCTTAAAACCCAAAACATACGACGCCAAGTTTTCAGGAGGTTTGGCAACTCTACCAGCCTCCTGAAATGTGGACAATAACCCACGCACTTTATGGCCGAAGACCAAGTCATTAGGGCTAAAACCCATACTTTCCTGCACCACTTCACGAGCTGCTAGCATCATCCATGGCAAACCCTCCTCCCAGTCCCTATCCAGCTCCACACAGTACGCCCGAAGTAGTGACTTTAACGACTGGTGGAATCTCTCTAAGGCACCTTGGCTTTGAGCGTGATACGCGGTAGACTGATTGTGTTTAATGCGCAACTGTTTCATCACTTGCTGGAAAAAGTGGGAAGTAAGGTTAGAGCCTTGGTCGCTTTGAATGATCTTTGGAATTCCAAAGACTGACATAAATTGGGTTAAAGCTTTGACAATAGAACGAGAAGTAATACTGCGCAATGGATATGCCGCAGGGAAGCGTGTATTTAGGCACATAACCGTAAACAAATAAATACTCCCAGTCCTGGAACGAGGTAGTGGCCCTACGCAATCCACAATGAGATATTCAAAAGGTTCACCAGTAGCTTCAATTGGTCGCAAAGGGAAAGATTTCAACACCTGATTCGGTTTGCTGGTTAGTTGGCAGGTCTTACAACTTTTAATATAAGCAGAAATGTCTTGCTTCAAACACGGCCAAAAAAGATATCGCAACAAGCGATCGTAAGTTTTACGCACCCCTTGATGGCCTAATTGATCATGCGCAATTTCAATCATCATTGACCGATACTTAGCAGGAACGACTACTTGGAACACCGGGTCCCCAACAAAATCATCCTTGTGAGGAATATATTTCCTTAACAATACCCCATCGTGAACAAGATAGCCACGAGCCACGTTATCCACTTCCATCGGAGAAACAACACTTTGAAACAAGTCATCCAAGGAAGAGTCACTGCGCTGTTCCTTCCCCAATTCCACTGCAGAGACAGGAAAAGACAAGGCAGACAAATCAGGCATTGACACATTAGTACATATTCCAGATTGGCCATCCTTTTGAATACGGGTCTTTTCACCACACAATTCAGTGTTTTCATATTCCCTTGCACGAGTCACAACACACACAGAATCCTGGCCTAAAAGATCCAACTCCTTAGTGGTTGTAATTTTAGAATTAACAATGGGAAACCCTGAACTATTAGCCCACACACGCTCACCTACTAATCCATTTCCCAGAATCAAATGAATTCCGTCCACTGGCATAGCAGGTCGTACTCCCACTAACACCTGTCCTTGAACCAAATCAGACTGGATCTCTACCTTATGGAGTGGCACAGACAAAGTATTTAATCCTATTCCCCGAATTAACACATTCTACCCAATATAGGAGTGTGAGGAAAAAGGCAAAACGGATTCCAAGATGAACGAATCTATTGCTCCAGTGTCCCTTAATATCTTAATTGGGACCTCTTCCCCTCCAACAAGAGACACAAACCCTTCAGTAACAAAAGGAGTGTAAGAAGAAATAAAATCAACAGGTTCTTCATTCTCCATAGATTGACTTTTCCCAACCTGCACTGGTGCCACGAGAACTGTGGGCTTCACCTGTGAACCCTGTGCAAGACGTTTAGATTTATTTTTAAGAACAAAACAGTCTGCCTTCCAATGTCCTTTCTCATGACAATAATTGCATATTTTATCTCGATCAAACTTCCCCATAAAAACACGACTGCCTTTAGGCGAAGACCTTACAGGCACAGCACCCTGCATCTCATGAGCACGCCAATCAGAAAAAACAGTTTTGTGCGTCAATACAAAATCGTCTGCCAATGCAGCCGCTTCCTCGGGCGTTTCAACGTTATGCTCACAAATGTATGTCGCAACTCGACCAGGAACTGAATTTTTAAGTTGCTCTAAAATCATTAAGTGACTTAAATCATCTAGTGTTTTAACACCTACTGCTGTGCACCAACGATTAAAATGTTTTCTTAGGTCACGCACAAATTCCAGATGAGACTGCAACTCTTCTTTCTTCTGTAATCGAAAACGCTGTCTATATGCTTCAGGAACATACTCATATAATTTTAAAACTGCAGTCTTAACTCTGTCATAATCCTTACAATCGTCAGGTGACAATGAAGAAAAAGCAACTTGCGCTTTCCCAATCAAAACACACTGTAACAGCGCAACACGATTCTCATCTGACCAGTTTCTTAATTCTGCCACACGTTCAAAAAGAGTGAAAAAAGTGTCAGGATCTTCTTCATTAAATTTCGGAACAAGTTTTAAACTTGAAACGAGTGAAAAAGACCTTGAGAAAATACCTTGTTCTTCCGTGCAGTTAGAAAATTTACCCTCCTTCATCACATTCAATTTGAGAGCTTCTAATTCCAACTTTGCCTTTTCCAACTCGATCTTACCCTGTTCAGAACGATGTTTCAATCTCTCATGCTCCATCTGTAAAAGCAATAATTCCTTTTGTTGTTCAAATGACAGATTAGTCTGCAAGGAAGATACGACCGATCAAATTTCAATCAAATTCGTCCTTAAAATTACTTTAATATTTTCTTTGAGTCTCTTATCAGAAATTACAATTTCATACCTATCCGCAATTTTTAATAATTGTTCTTTTGTGCATTTTTCCAAAAGATTACAAGAGGGCGAATTAAAGAAATCAACATCAGCCATGAAAACAATTGCCAAAAATCAATTATAAAGTGCAATTAAATAACGAGAATTTTCCCTCTACCTATGTTCCAACAACTACCTACCTCAACCCTAGTCTTCATGCGATTATTTGTGGGGGGTACTTACGCACTGTAGCCCGCTGGGTGAAAAACGCAACTGGTAACACCAGCGACACCTTCAACACCACGGATGTGCTCCCAAGATAAATACTACTACCCACGTTCACCGCAACACTACAGAAAAACAACAAACTCGACACATCTCAAAAGAAATGTGCCGCTATGCCTAACAGGGAAAATCTCCTTCAAACAACATTGCACAACATAATTACTCACCACCTGGCGACTTTCCATGGCGACTAATTTACTTCGGCACAAACTAACTCACGTGTGTCTCAACTTATCAAACAATACTCAAAACCAAACGCGCTTAACAAAATAATTTAAACAAACGGACGAGCCCCCAATTTGTTACGACCCATGGCTCAAGGGAAGCAACAAACAGAGGACACACGCGAAACCAAAATGTTGACTCAAAATATAATTTATTTAAGGACTGAAATCACATAAAAATAATAAAGAAACCATAAGAAAGTAATCATGAATTGGAAAACGTCAGTAATGTCAGGGTGTAATGTAAGATGCATGAATGTAAGGGAATGTAGTGTGCTGCAGTGTTGAAGGTGCCAAAACAAAAGCCAACCAAACCAAAAATCCAAAACCAAAGCCACCTCCCAGACCCAAGCGGAGGCCTCTTTTAACAGAGTGCCTGATAGCAAACAGGTGTTTCAAACGGCTTCCAATCAAGGTAATTTGCAGGCTCAGCGGCAGTTCCATGAACAGACGACAGGGGTCGTCACAGTCATAATACAGAGTAATTAACTAATTAAGTACTTAGTAGTAGCCGTTGCACTTACATGAAACAAAATGTACTTACCATGTAACTAAGTTATGGAACAGCCTGTAATTACAGTTTGTAATTATGTAGATGTAATAGGCAGCTACTGTTAAACATATGTAACAGGCCGAGTCTGTTACACAGCTACTTGTACACTTAAGTACAATCTTGATACACTTTATTTTAAGTAGCTTATGCCTGTGTAATATTCTGTAACTGTAATGTAATTAGAAAGGTATTACATGTATTTAAGCTGTGTATTGGTGGGTTAAATCAAACTAAGGTGCAGCTGGATAAGGTGTACAGTATAGATACACATGAAGTACACTTAAGTACAATCTTGATAGATTTTATTTTAAGTAGCTTATGTCTGTGTACTTACATTTATAATTACAATGTTTAAGTCTGCAACACATACAGTATGTAACAATCTTTTGCTTACATAAGTAGCTACATGGTAAGTACATTTTGTTTGATGTAAGTACAACAGCTACTACTTAGTACTTAATTAGGTAATTACTCTATATTATGGACACCTTAAAATAAAGTGTTACCAAATTTATTTTTAAGTTTCAAAACAGATAGGCTAGTTTACTACAGGTGTACAGTTTGTTTGTTTGTTTGTTTGTTTGTTTGTTTGTTTATTTAAAAAGGTAGCGCTCAAAATTAACTTGGCTTATAAAAAAAAAAAACTGAAGGGCTATAAATGAGCATGATGATTCTTCTCAAAATGCATTTTCATAATGAACCAATTAGTTATACAAACAGACAATAATTTATTCCCATTGTGCAACGATGATGAATGCCACAATATAATTGTTTATGTCAGACAAACAAAATGGAACAAAATGTCCATCTATGACAAATTAAGTAATTGTCTAAATAATTAAATAATATTGCTGTATACTTTCTGTATTATACCCAGCAATGTCGCAATAAAATGCTTCCCATGGCTGTTTTTGATTTAATGTTCCAAGTTTTGGTCAAACCTTGTGCGTCCTCTTCCATGCAGACAGGGGTTCAAGTCTCTGACTTGATATCTTTTTAAAAGTGCACCATATGTGGAGTGACTCATGGGTAAAAAAGGCCCTCTGGCCTGCTGGCAATCTCTTCGTGTGCAATTTATCTCCTGTTGCCAGTTTGTCTCCTCTGTTACTGGCTGTGCCGCACAGCGATGCATCTCTGCAGTTATACCTCACCAAATTAGATTTATCCTTTCCACTTCACTATTTGAAAAGTAGCCTAGTTTCTTACAGTGTTACCTGTTTAATTTGAAAAGATATGGTTTCTCTGTTCTCTTTTTCAGATTTCTACCCATTTCTTGTGTACTCATTTCACATCCTGTATTATGTTTGTTCTGCTTTGGTGTTCCTCCTCATTTTTTGAGTCATTAGGCAAAGATAGTCCAAACAGCTGTGCTCCAGAGTTATATCTACTGAGGGGGAAATAGTGCGATGCTACATTAAAAAAAAGCATTGGTGTTGATGGACTTCTTTTGTATTTCTTTGTAGGGCATTGATGAAGGACCAGAAGGATTGAAGCTCATCTCTGATATAATTCGGGAAAAAATGGGCATTGATGTCAGTGTCCTAATGGGGGCCAACATTGCCAATGAAGTGGCAGCGGAGAAGTTCTGTGAGAGCACCATTGGTGAGTGAAAAATGTTCTGTAGGTAGCATTGCATTCTAGCAACTAAACATGCTAAAAAGCACCAGGGGCAAACTCAACAGACATTTTCTTCGATCCACAGGCAGCAAGGTATTGGAGAACGGCCTCTTGTTCAAAGAGCTCCTGCAGACGCCTAACTTCAGAATCACTGTGGTGGATGATGCTGACACAGTAGAGCTCTGTGGAGCCCTCAAGGTAAATATCAGTCTTGTCTCGTTGCTCATCCCAAGGGAAATATCTTTATTGTGGCACCTGAGATGCAGGGCTTCGGGGGCACGACTCAGACCTCTGTGTAAAGAAGAGCTTGCACGGCTGAATTTACAATTAGATGCTGTAAGGCAGGTGTCTTCCTCGTAAATACGTTGTAAAAATCATTGTAATATTGGCAAGCTTTGACAAATAATCTAGGTTACCTACAGCTTAAAGGGTTGGTTCATCTGAAACTGAAAATTCTGTTTTCATTCACTCACCCTCATGTCGTTCTAAAACTGTATGACTTTCTTTCTTCTGTGGAACACAAAAGACTTTGAGAAATGTTTCGGTGGTTTTATTTTTGTCCGTAAAAGAGAAGTCAATGGTGTCTGCACCGATAGCTTTGTGGACAACGCGTTGACATATAGTGCCGTCGCGTTATGTGCGTCCCGAGTTCGAGGACCTTTACCGATCCCGCCTCCTCTCTCTCTCTCTCTCTCTCTCTCTCTCTCTCCCACTTCGCTTCCTGTCATTACACTGTCCTATATAAATAAAGGCAAAACGCCATGTCAACGGTAACCAAAACTGCTTGGTTACCAACATTCTTCGAAACAACTTTCTGCAGAAAAAAGAAAAACACCCTACATGTTTGAAACGACAGTAAATGGTAGACAGAATTTTCATTCAAAAATCTTGTTGTTCTTGTTGTTGATTATGTTATCACAAAAGAAGAAATGTTGAATAAAGTATAAAATGACAACTATTTTTCCCATATTATGAAAGCGAATGAAAAGCACTATTACAATATACAAAGTGGTCTATATGAGTTTTCTGAAGCCTTGATAGCTTAGTCAATAAATAGACCTAAATGAATTCACCTATAGTCTTCCCCTCTATTGAAAATATGGACTTGTGCATCAACTGTTGTTTAAATCTTAAAATTTAATTAACTGTTTATTTGTTGCCAACATATGAGTTTTGAGGTATACTTTAACCACATAAATACTGTGCTTTGGTGATAGTTTAATTTAATTCCACCCACCTTTATACGGAGTGTCTATTTACACTAAGTGCAAATAGCCCGTCTTGTTGGCAAAGGCTATTTACAGTAACTCCGCCCACTAACGTGTGATTGAGTTGGTCAACACTAAAAAAAAGATGCTAAATTAACATCAGTTTCAGTGGTGTAGATGGTAAGACGTGTGCTTTTTGACGCGATCGACCCGAGTTCGAGCCCACCTTTTGCCGAACTTTTTTTCTCCCTTTTCAAATCTCATATTGCATCAGAGAGGCATTTATTTTAAGTAAAAATGAAGGAAATAATAAAAAAGTTGACAATAAGAGTATTGGGTAGGGTTAGGGTAGGTGTAGGGAGGGCTTTATTGTCCCAATAAGGTGGCATCCAGTTAATAATTTGAATTAAAACTAGATAATTTACACTCAATACGTTATTATTGCGTACTGATTTATGATGTACTAATACTGAGGTGCAGATAATTGCCACTATTTGCAATAAGTAGTATAAATAGCAGAAAATCGTGCTATTTTAACATAGTGTAAATAGAATCTATAGCTATTTGCACTTAGTGTAAATAGCATATCTTTAAAAAAATACAGCTATTTACACTGTGCAAATAGCCGCTGCCTTATTAATATCGCACTTCATACAATACAAATCGTGTCAAAGCAGCTTTACAGTGTTAAACAGGATAATGTTTCAATGATGCAAACAAACTTGAATTTTGCTTTAAAGCAGCTCTAAAAAGAGGACAGTAGTAATGTAGTCATGTGAAAAATTTAGCTCTAACTGCCATTCTAATAACTCTTACTTCCTAACATTACTACTACTTGTTTTATAATGATTTCTGAAGGATCTTGTGACACTGAAGACTGTAATAATTATTCCATCACAGGAATAAATGATCTTTTAAAATATATTAAAAAGAAAACAGTTATTTAAACTGTAATAATATTTCACAATATTGCTGTTTTATTTTATTTTTAATCATCTAAATGCAGCCTTGGTGAACATTAAAGATTTCTTAAGCAATAAGAAAAAAAATAATCTTACCAACGCTTAACTTTTGAATGGTAGCATATCTAAAACTAGAATGTGAGATTTATGCTTTTATCACTTTAAAAAAATTAATTCTGCCATTCTACTAACCCTCACTTCCTTATTTCGTCCTGTTTTAGAACATTGTTGCAGTGGGCGCAGGCTTCTGTGATGGTCTGCAGTGTGGAGACAACACTAAAGCAGCTGTCATTCGTCTGGGATTGATGGAGATGATCGCCTTCGCCAAAATCTTCAGCAAAGATGATTCTGTATCCTCCGCCACATTCCTCGAGAGCTGCGGTGTGGCTGACCTCATCACCACCTGCTACGGAGGAAGAAATCGGCGCGTGGCAGAGGCTTTTGCCAGAACAGGGAAGGTAAAAAGAAAACCTATCCATTTTAGCCTTTCATCACTTGCCTGATGGCATGTAATGTAGGTTTTATGGATTGAAAGAAGACGCTGAGCATTAGGCACATTTGCTGATGCAGAAAAGATCAATACAGATTTATTTTTCTTTCAGAGCATCGAGGAACTGGAGAAGGAGATGTTAAATGGACAAAAGCTTCAGGGACCATTGACTTCTGCTGAGGTCTATCATATCCTCAAACAGAAGGGCCTAGCGGATAAGTATGTGTAAACGTTTTTTAGTTGTCAGTGCTTATCTTATAAATAATAGTCATTATCATATATTATTATATGTTTACAATATCCTTTATGTCAGTTGACATGAAAAAGTCCCAATTCCACCCACCTCCAAACAATTATGGAACTTCATCTATTAAATAAAAACCTTAAATAAACAACCTTTCATAAACAGATATTTTGTTTTGCAAATTTTCAAACACTGATTACAGGAAGGGTAATCCTGTTTTGCATGATTATGTTGATTTGATTTGCATGATTTTATAGCAGTAAAGTCTGTACAAAAGAGATCTGACTCTGGAAATGTTTTTTTTTTTTTTAATGCATAAATTTATCCCCTGTGGCTGTCTTTATGCATCAAAAAGAAGAAAGACATTTCCAGAGTGAAAATCTCTCTCTCTATCTCTCTCTCCTTCTCTTTCTTTATCTTTGTATTTGGTCACAGAACTTGTATTTGCTTAAGGAGTGTAGAGACTATTTGTACCATAAATATGGAAACAAATTAGTCTCCAATAAAATGTTTAAGTTATAAAAACACAAATCCCACATACTAGTATTAGATACACTACCGTTTCAAAAGTTTGGGGTCGGTAAGACTTTTTAAATGTTTTTTTTTTTTAAACGCACAAATTAAATGCATTTAAAAAAAAAATAAAATGTGCCAGCATTTTCATCAATTAAATAGATTTTCCAAAATGTAACATGATTTTAAATATTGGTTAATGCTATGCTTAGTAATGCTAATGTTTAGTTAATGGTATGTTGATTTTTTTCCTTAGATTAAAAAAATAAATGATTCACTACCATTCAAATGTTTGGGGTTAGCATTTTCTTTAAAGGGGAAGTAGAAGAAATTAATACTTTTATTTAGCAAGGACATAGTGAACTGATTAAAAGTGACAAAGGCATTGAAATGTTAAAACAGATTTCTGTTTAAGATAAATGCTGTTTCTTTGAACTTTCTATTCATCTGTGAATCCTGAAAGAAAATGTATCTCAGTTTCTACAAAAATATTTAGCAGAGCAACTGTTTTCAATGTTGATAATAAGAAAGCACCAAATCAACATATTAAAATGATTTCTGAAGTGGCATGTGACACTGAAGACTGGAGTAATGGCTGTTGAAAATTCAGATTTGCCATCACAGGATCTCGCTAATTTGTATCCTATTTATGGTGCTGGATACATTACACCATTCTTCATCTAGTAGACAGTGTCTTATTCAGAGTGACTTTTCTACTGCAGTGTCAGTCCACCTGGAGCAACCTGGGGGCTAAATGACTTGCTGTAGGGCAGGACGTGCTGTGTTCTCTGTCTAGATGCATTTGCAAAATCGGTGACATCTCAAATCTACATTATTCTCCAGGTTCCCCCTGTTCACGGGTGTTTATCAGATCTGTTTCGAGGGCAAATCAGTTCAGGACATGATCACCTGCCTGCAGAGCCATCCAGAGCACCTGTGAGAGTCCCACAGTGTCCCCCCTTCTCCACCACCATCCCCTGTTCTGTTAGGTGGTCCTACCTCCAACATTTCTCAACATTTTCTTTTTACTTTATATACTCAATACAATGTTATATTTTAAAGTTCTCTTTTTGTTCCAGGTCCAATTCTACACTAATGGTTAGGCTTGAACTCAGGGGTTTGTTTCCAGCCTTGCAGGTTTTGTTGTTATCACACATGACAATGTACTCAAAAAGATTTTTCAGAAAAGCCATGTGTTGTTATCTATTCTGTTTGAGCCTTTATGGCATTTTTAACTATTTTCTCTCTGTCTGACTGCCCTCTTGTGGATGGCCCACAATATCACCTCACTGACAGATGAGATGAAATGCCTCTTTTTAAATGACGATAGAGATCTCGCTACACGTCCATATTGAGAGCAGCACGACACGACTAGAACGCCTCTGTTACAATCTGTAAGAACCTGTAGAACCAGCATAATACCAGTTTTTGATACTTTTACACATCGTTCAACACAAGGACGAAAGCTAGGTTTAAAACTCTTTCATTATTTCTAATTGCTTAGTTTCATACTAATAAATGTTGAAACTGCCATTTACACTGAACTTCTTGGGTCATGGTAGAGAAAGTAAAACTAGATTTCTGTGAAGATGCCTTTTAACTCCTCACTGGTCAGGAACAGTTCTCACAGGTCAGCGAATACTTGAATGGAAGTTTTTGATTTTTTTTAAAGGACAATATATTCTATAAAAGGGGCTCAAATCAGTCACCTCAATTTCCCAGCAACCCCCTTTTAAGACTAAGTGCTTTCAAGACAGCGGGAACATAAAAACTTGTTATAGAAGGACATAGTTGTCTTTACGTTTTATCACGTTACAGTAAAAATAGTAGAGTGTTGCATATCTAAGCTTCAAGAATGCATTGAAGCCCTACATAGTAACCATTTAGCATCCTGAAAAACTGATCAACTACCATATCTACAGTTTCTATTGTAATAACTCACATTTCTATGAAGATTAGCATTAAAATACTAATGTAATCTTTAGTTGTACTATGAAAAAAATGAAGGAATGATTTAGTAAGATCTGTGGTTTTCAAATGAGGGAGTGTATTACGGGAGCAGCTAGTGTTTGGATCCATAAATGGCCTTCTTTTTTAGCACTATACTGTGCTTAGATCTGTTAGGTCATACCTAACTCAAGACTAGCTCTTTGCATGTATCTGTTACAGTGTGTGTCATTATTCCTGTGTTGTTTTTATTATTTTCATTGTTTATGTAAGAGTTTAATTCATAATACAATTATTCAGCTGTGGAAATGTTGCAGTGTATGGAGTCTAACACTCCAGTAGATTAACTATATATATATACATATATGTATTCATGTTGATACATGAACCCGTCCTGTTTTACTTCTCCTCTGAGAATGTGACAGTTTTTGCAAGTTGTATGTTCTAACAAATGTCAACAAGGCTGAAAATTTAAACAAATGCTGCTTTTGAAAGTAACCAATAAAATAATATCTGTGCTAAATATTTTGGTTTCAGTGTGAAGCAACATTGTTACTGTAACATTTTAAGATCTTAATGTAGCATAAAATAGTCCCATGTTAGGCTGTAGCCCTCAAGATACAAAGATAAGGAACTGAAAACTCTTTAAAATGGTGGTTTATGAAACTAGTGAAATCACAAAATGAATTGCTACCAGTTTCTAACATATATACTACAGGTGCTGGTCATATAATTAGAATATCATCAAAAAGTTGATTTATTTCACTAATTCCATTCAAAAAGTGAAACTTGTATATTATATTCATTCATTACACACAGACTGATATATTTCAAATGTTTATTTCTTTTAATTTTGATGAGTAGAGCTTACAGCTCATGAAAGTCAAAAATCAGTATCTCAGAATATTAGAATATTTACATTTGAGTTTGAATAAATGACCATCTCTACAGTATAAATTCTGGGTATCTCTTGTTCTTTGAAACCACAATAATGGGGAAGACTGCTGACTTGGCAATGATCCAGAAGACGAACATTGACACCCTCCACAAAGAGGGTACGTCACAGAAGGTCATTACTGAAAGGTGTGGCTGTTTTTGAATGTTGAGTTAAGTTGACTGGAAGGAAGAATTTGGGTAGGAAAAGGTGCACAAGCAACAGGGAAGAACTCCGTAATATATGTATGTTTACATGCTCATGCACTACAAATCATCCTGCACTGTTCCCCAGCCAGCTGCTTGAACTCAATGTTTCTCCTTGCACATGTACAGTACTTATCTGAAGCATTCGTATAGTTTGTATTTTTTAGTTTGTATAGGTACTTTTTTATAGATAGTATATTTATATTTATAGTCAAAATCTATCAGTAGGATAGTTGTGTATAGGTTTATGTAGCACCGTGGTCCTGTGAGGCACGACATTTCGTTCCACTGTATGCCCCCGCATGTAGCGGAATGACAATAAAGCTCAACTTGACTTGAACTTGACTTGGATGACCGCAAGCTTGAGAATACAGTCAAGCAAAGCCGATTCAAACACTTGGGAGAGCTTCACAAGGAGAGAACTGAAGCTGGATTCAGTGCATCAAGAGTCACCACGCTCAGACGTCTTCAGGAAAAGGGCTACCAAGCCACTTCTGAACCAGAGACAATGTCAGAAGCATCTTACCTGGGCTGTGGAGAAAAAGAACTGGACTGTTGCTCAGTGGTCCAAAGTCCTCTTTTCAGATGAAAGTAAAATTTACATTTCATTTGGAAATCAAGGTCCCAGGGTCTGAAGGAAGGGTGGAGAGGCACAGAATCCATGTTGCTTGAAGTCCAGTGTGAAGTTTCTACAGTCAGTGATGATTTGGGCTGCCATGTCATCTGCTGGTGTTGGTCCACTGTGTTTTCTGAAGTCCACAGTCAACGCAGCCATCTACCAGGAAATTTTAGAGCACTTCATGCTTCCTTCTGTTGACAAGCTTTATGGAGATGCTGATTTCATTTTCCAGCAGGACTTGGCACCTGCCCACACTGCCAAAGGTACCAAAAGCTGGTTCAATGACCATAGTGTTACTGTGCTTGATTGGCCAGCAAACTCGCCTGACCTGAACCCCATAGAGAATCTGTGGGGTATTGTCAAGAAGGAAGATGAGAGACACCAGACCCAACAATGCAGATGAGCTGAAGGCCACTATCAGAGCAACCTGGGCTCTCATAACACCTGAGCAGTGCCACAGACTGATCGATTCCATGCCACGCCGCATTGCTGCAGTAATTCAGGCAAAGGAGCCCCAACTAAGTATTGAGTGCTGTACATGCTCATACTTTTCATTTTCATACTTTTCAGTTGGCCAAGATTTCTAAAAATCCTTTCTTTGTATTGGTCTTAAGTAATATTCTAATATTTTGAGATACTGATTTTTGACTTTCATGAGCTGTAAGCTCTAATCATCAAAATTAAAAGAAATAAACATTTGAAATATATCAGTCTGTGTGTAATGAATGAATATAATATACAATTTTCACTTTTTGAATGGAATTAGTGAAATAAATCAACTTTTTGATGATATTCTAATTATATGACCAGCACCTGTATATTCTATAAAGTAAGTTGTGTTAATATTGTATAGGGGTCCTTTGAATATTGTTTTAGATATTAGGGTGGCTTTTGAGTAAATAAAAACAAAAAAACATTGAGAACCACAAGATACAAAGGATGTTATTTGTATATTAATATCAGTGTAGCTATTATGTGCCAACTACTGTTGGTTGTATTTAGTCCTTCTTTCCTAAAGTGTAATTTTACTCAACCTGATAATGTTGATAACGTACCCTATTTACACTTTTATGACATTCCTTCCTGAACAGACACATGATTTATATTCAAAACACTTTTTCAAAATTTCAGTTGCAGCACAAGATAAATGGTGGTAAAAACATTTTATTCCAGAATGCATGCTTTTTCTTTCCTCAAAATGTATTTAATAATAAAATACAACCCCAAATATCCCAGAATCAGGGATTTTGAGTGTCAACAGTATGCAAAACAAAAACCTAAAACAACAATAAAAGGAAACTGAACAGCTCCTTTATAGAAGCCATATCTGTACATCCTGTTGGATTTCATAGCGATTTCTATGAAACACTTCAGAGCATCTTTGAAATCAACTTCTATGTTCCACGTTCTATCATATTTGCATTTCTAATTGACCCAGATGTTTTTGTTTCTCTTTCGATCTATCATCAGTAGTCTTTCAAAAGTGTTATTAATGACAATTATGATTATGCAAAAGAAATCATATATTGTTACTTCCTATCTGCTGTTGAAGATGCTCAAGAAGGCTCATAATGACTCATATGTTTTACAAAATTATATAACAAATAAGCTGCATGGATTTGACCAATCTCACAAACATCTATTTTACACACACACACAAAGAAATATATATTTTTAAAAGAGCAGATTGGTCTTTGAAAGAAGCAGTCCAAGACAATCTGACTCAAAGAGATGCTTGTATCCCTGTCAAACTAGTCTTCCTCCTCCTCCTCCTCCTCATCATCATCATCATCATCATCATCATCACCACCAAAAGACAGAAGGCTGTTGTTCTTCACCTTCACACCAGCTTTTGACTCTTTCTTCTCACCATCCTCACTTTTCTTCTTCTTGCTAGAGCTGGCAGTAATGCCTTTGAATTTATCAGAGGAGCGTTTGACAGGCTTCTTAAAGACGATCTTCCCATCCGGTGGAGGCTGTTCATCTGGAGAAAATGAAAGCATTTACTTTAATGAATGACTTTAACTCACAGACTACTACAAATCTACCTGCCATTCTTTGGTACAAGAAACATTTACATGTGTCAAAACTAAATCCGTCACTAACAGATTTAGAAATAGTATTAAATTTAAAAAGTCAGATATATAGTAAAATATTGTATATTTATAATATTAAAATAGGGATATAAAACACTAGTTCAATCTGTCAGTATAGTCTATACTACAGTTAGTCTACAATGGAAACAAACTCTTATTTCATAACTTTTGAGAACAGCAGTTTAAATATTCAAAATAAGTGCAATTTCACAGCAAGACCAGAAAGATTGCATAATTATCATCTTTTCATTGCTAGGCAAGTATTACCGAGTCCCTCACCAACCACATAGCAACAGTCACCAAATGTGCAGGACTAAAATATTTGATTAACTAAATACATATTAAGAAATATTTTAGTTTCATTAAGCTTTTTATTCATATTATTTGTAACATCTTTTAATATGAATAATGTACCAATGTTTATAGTATTAGATTTATGAAAGAACTATGTTATGACATGTTTAAATAATAAATATTGCATTTTTATTTATGGAATGTTAAATGTGCATCTTGAATTATTATTTTATGTAATTTAATTGCATTTTGAGTATTTTGGTCCACCATATAGGTCGATGAGAAGCTCAGAACTGCATGACAGATTTGGTTTGATCGCTATTTTTGGTCTCCGTTCATTACCTTTCTTTGAATCCTTTGTATCTTTTTTGATTTTCATAACCTCTTCAGCATTTAGATCTCCCTTTTTCAAGACCACGACCTGCGGCATCTCCTCCTCCCGATCACTGTCACCGCTGTCTTCATCCAACTGCGGCATCTGCTGCTTCTGCAAAAAACAACAGCATTTTATTTAGTATTCGATTCCCTACATTACAAATAAATGCATTAAAGGCTGTGTGTGAAAACCTAGTGAGCTGTCTACATAGACAACATCGTGTAGGCATTCGTTCAGCCAGGTAGCACTGTTTTACGCGGAGGCACGACCAATGTAACTAAAACACTTACTTTAGTCTCCACTGTCGGCCCTTCTTTAAAACCAACATCATTCTTGAATTTCTTCAAAAAAGATGGTTCGGCTGGCTTCACCCATGATACATTACTCTTTTTACTCATTGTGTTTCAGTAAATGCGCTTACAAACACTAAGCACTGAAGAACCAGGCGCGTAAAGTTTGCGTTCATGCAACCTCATCAATACGCGTCTGTAAACAACCAATCAGCGCTTTCTCTGTTTCATACATTGGGAGCTAAATGTTACTTGCTAACAATTCAAATTGCCAATGCCATTACAATTTATTTCCTCAAGAGGCGCTTGGTGGCTCAGAAAGCCACGTTCATATCATAAAGTTTTTTTTTTTTACCTTATTGGAAACATCTGCTCACTTGGAACGATGGATTTTAAATGTATGGATTTTAATAAGCTAAATGCCAAAAAAAAAAAATAAAAATAAATAAATAAATCTTAAGCCAAAATCACAAACGTAAAGCCTACAAATTATTCAGCACTGATGATAATTTCCACCCAAATAATTACTCTTTAACATTAGAAAGCAATTAAACTGAACACACATGGTAAATATTTAAAATACGACATTCTTATTTAAAGCAACAATGCAAACTCAAGTCCCGCCCATTTAATGACTGCCGTGTTTCATGCTGGTGACTGTCTCTCTCTCTACCTGTGTGATTTATTTCTGTGATGAACAGTAGGAAGTCAAGTTTCTTTATCATTTTATGTCTTAAAATGTAAACTATGGCGGTCAAATAATACTGGTATCACAGTCGAGTCAGTCGGACCGAGCTGGAATTATGTTGCCTGGCGTCTTTTATGCCTTAATGGCGGGGTTTCTGGCAGCTTTAGCATCATCTTCTGCTAAGTTGTCCCTGGGTGCTGATTATCTGAAAGATGTGTGCGAAACAGGGCTGAAGATCTGGACAGATGGACAGGAGAACACTGATGGAGTTGATACCACAGCTTGTGACTGGGTAAGAAATGTTGTGTGTGTGTGTGTGTGTGTGTGTGTGTATATATGAATATATATTTAAATGAACATGTGTCATTGTAATGAACATAATATCATTGGTTACAGTTACATATACCCCTGCGGCTGCTTTGTGGTGGTCTTCTGTTCACCTGCAATGCTGTGATGTGGACCTTCTTCGCCAAAGCCCTCAGGCACTCGTCTTCCTCTGCCCGAGCCACTGTGACCACCACTGCCTCAAATTTTATATCCTCTGTGAGTTTTTTCCCTCTCAAATTCCTTTGAGAAAGCAGTTATTTAATGGTTTAATATTGTCTTTTTTTCCAGGCTTTTCTTGGACATGTGATCTTTGGTGAAACTCATGCCACGCTGTGGTGGGTTGGCATCATTTTGACCCTGACAGGGCTTTACGTCTTGCATGGATCAACTTCTCAGGCTACACGGGAAAATGTGGATAAGAAATATGATTGACAGAAGAAAACAGGGAGCAACAATTCCTTATCCAGTGCCTGAACTGAAATCAGTCAAGTGAAAGGCTGTGAAAAAGCACTAAGCGCAAACAAGAATTATGCACAATTGTGTGATAGAATTATCTATGCTAAATTTATGGTTTTTCTGTCGTAGGATTGCTTTTGTAGTTAACTTATTTTGATGCATCTGTGAAAATAATGTGAGAAATTACACGATGCAAAGCCTTGAAATGTGTATGACTTCAAGCCTATAGTCATGCAGTGGACTTGCTCTATATCTTGCCTCAATCATGTGGGTACTTGCATACAAGTTTATAATAAATCAGTTTATACTCTTGTTTATTACTATGACTTGAAATATGTTTGTGACATATACATTTTTGCTGGATATTTGTCCAAATGCATCTGTAGATCTCAAATTTTGTTTCACCTCTCAACTTTCTCTGAAACATCTTTTTTCAATTCCAATTCTTCCAAAGTAAAACTTGAACTCGCACTCCAGTCAGAACAATGTAGTCAAACGGATGCACACACTGATAGCATATAAATGTTTTTGGTTATTAAATGACTATTGTGTGTCAAACCACTGACCTGGACTCTATTTTAAAGGGAAACCCAATCACAAAAGCAGCATCTATCAAGCACAGCAGGACATTATCATGTATTCTACTCAGAAATCACATCTGAAAGTTGACCTGGCACTAAGTTGGTGTATAATATCCCACCTGCAACCACACTTTTATTCAAACAACAATGGACTTGTAAAAACAGCACATTTATTTGAAGAACCTTAAATCGAAAGTGTGCAGCCATGGGGAACATCGGGTAATGGAAAGAATCCAGAACATAACAAATAATAATAATGTAGCCAGTAATGGAAAGATGCACAGTTATAAAATATTTTTAAAAAGGCCATAAATACAATAAAAAGAAAGAACAATACCACAGAATAATAAAATTGTAAAATATCAGTGAAATCCTGGGATGATACAGTAAGTCTTACATTTTGTAAGTCTTCTGCAAATTATGGAAAAGGCTCGAAAGGTCTACAAATGAGCACCATATGTTTATATTGTCAGATTCTGCACCTGAATTTGTGTATTCATTGGTTTGCAGCCATTTTATAGTGTTTCAATGCCAGGTGATTTAAAAAAAATAATAAAATTTTGTGATATATTATATATGTATTTCATACATATACACAACTATTTAACTGCGATGATGCATCTTTATAGTGTCCTATAGGAAAGAATTCACTTAGTTACTTAATACAGTATTATTAATATCCTAGGTCTTATAAAACATAGATACACCAAACTAAAAGACATCACTGCTCCAGGAACAGCTGGCATAATAAAGTACATGTTACGTGACACTGTCAGGAGCTCAATCTCTCTATGCACAGTATAAGTTTCTCTTTAGAAGAGCTAGCTGTATTTTTTGGTTTTAAATACTGCTTTAAGGCACTTTGGTACAGTACGTAAATGTTTTTTCCATAGGTTAAAAAAAAACAAGTCCAAATTCAAAATGTCCACAGTAGTCTCTTTGCAAGTCCAAGGCAGGAAATGTGCCATCTGAGTCTCAGGGTTTTTGATCTAATGAGGCTCCAAAGGAATCTCAATCACATCCTCCTCAATGATTTCACCCTGTGGGAACAAGGGAACAGGATCCAAAGTATCTTTCTGGCATGAAAGATCTGTGAAAGGGCTCAACCAGGCCATAGAAAGAGGCCCTCCGAACGCTGACTTCATAGCTTCCCAGGTTGGAGTCTTCTCCCATGTAGGGTCTTCACGCTTCATCTTTTCAATGCCCTGAAAAAAAGAAAAACAGCACCGCTGTGATTGTTGAAAAAGATGTGAAATAATAGACTCCATAAATAGATGGAAAACAACATCCATATTGGCAAAAAAAGAACAAATTCCACTGATTGAACTGAAAAGGAAAGCAAATGGTTACCATGCTAAAAAAAAGAAGCATGAGGAGCGTTTCATTATAGGCCTACTCATGCACCTGCGTGCTTCTGGTGTTTAATCTTTAATATGAAATAACCCAACTGGAAGAAATGGTTCGACTTTCACTTTATGGCACAAATTAAAAACACATGGAGCATGCAGCATGCCTTCACATTCCAAATGAGGTAAAGGAAAAGAAAAACAGACCATTTTAAATAGCATGCATTGTGTCGAATGATCAAATGTGTCTTTATACCGGTAGCAATCAAAGCTTACCTCCATCTCACACCAATCAAACAGGGACATCAGCCTAATTTAATACTAAATATAATTAGTTGCTTTTTCATTCATTTTAATTCCCAAAAAAACCAAAGATTTGATATTTCTGAGCAAGGGAACTACTCATTAAACAACACAAAAGAATAAAAAAGGAGAAAACTAGGTTAGTGTCAAAGACAGACAGGAAGTGGACAGGAAGACAGAGACCAAGCAAATTTGAAAACATTTGGACCTCTTGAGAGATTGCAAAGTGAATGGCATTTTAGCTGCTGATTTTCATGTGATTAGACCGGATTCACATATGGTTGTGCATTTAGGAAATCCACTGTCAGACACTTTGACACATTGTCACATAAAGCACTAATGACCGAGTATTCAGGTTTTTAATTATTTACCATTTGTCAAAGAAGAACAGAATGATTGTCTTTTTCATACACACTTAAAAGTTCAAGCACATATCATCCGTTCATCATAACAAAAATGTATATTAATAAAATGTAAAATGCAATTAACCAAAACAATGGCAACAATGGTAAATCAATTAAGTTTTCAAAAACATACAATTATTTTTAAGCCCGTTCCTTTCTTAAACATTTCTGCAAACCAAGTTTATGGAAACATACCAAGTAAATCAGCTCTAAAAAAAAAAGTACAGAGTGTATATTGAGTATAGGAAGTAAATCTGATAGGGCAGCTGAGTAACATCAGTACTGTTATCACTCAAAATCTTATGTGTAACAGCAAATGTACTCATAATATCTCGAAACACATTCTTTACATTTATAAAGTCATTATCATTTAAATGGAATTATTTTCAGGGGTGTAGAAATGAGCTGACAATGCACTGATTATGGCATTTAATACTAGATCAATTCTGTTCTACAATACTTGTGAATGTAAAAACTAGTGTATCGCTTTATCAATATTTGTAGTTACATTTATGTTTTATGTTTCTGCATCATTTAGTATAGAATCACTTGAATCCAAGCTTTGTCAGACCATATTTATACCCCTGTTAAACTTCCTATATTGTTTATATACTTTTTATATTTTGTATACAGCCAGTGTCAATAATGTTAAGGCCCGTTCACACCAAGAACGATAAATATAACGATAACTCTAACTATATGTCCTTAACAGCAGCTCTGTTTTTATAAGTGCTTATAAATGCTCGAGCATGCTGAGCATTTATGAAATGCTCTGATTCTGATTGGCCGTCACTGTTTTTAATAATTCATGAGCTGGAAAACAATTGTTCCGAGAGTGATTCCAATGATATTGTTCCTCAGTGTCATTATTGTTATAAAGTAGATGTAATGTGGACTTCAATATTCTCACAGAATGATTTATAGTTATCATTACAGTTATCATCCTTGGTAAAAACCGCCGTTAAACGTTTCTTTTATCTGTCAGCATAATAAACCATTTTATTGAATGGTTGTCAGTGCTCTTACATTGTTAACCAGGAAAGGGCAGGAGTATTATACTGTAGCTAGGTATAAAAAAAATAACATATTGTTTAAAAGTACCTTCAGAAAGTAGGTTATCATTGTGGACAGTCTGGCAAGATTACAATAGTGATTATATTAGCATAAATTGGCTTCTATTATCTGCGCAACATTCATCTTCATTTCAGTGTAGCTAGGCAGAGATGCTTGAGATTATGACATGATAAAGCATCCACTTTCTGTCCTGAATTAAAATAAATAGAGGCAAGGATAATTGGATATGCAATGATTTGTTCCCTGAAAAAAAAATAAATAAATAAAGATGATGACGGTGATTTAGTCTCAATGCTAAATGCTTCGTTGATTACAAACAAATGAAAAGATGCTGTTTATAAGGGCAGTCCAAGTGCACTCGAGTCTCTAGCTTAAAGCTTCCTGAGCTCAGACCACATACTGGTAGGGGTCAGCTTTCCCGTGGTCAGGTGTGGAAAACGGGCTAAACCATGCTATCGAGAAGGGGTGTCCGAATACCGCCTTCATGTTCATCCATTTTGTTTTTTTAGCCCATCTTCTCTCTTCCTTTTTCAACTGCTCTATGCCCTAAAAACAAGAGATAACCGAGACTTCAGAGTATGTGTGAATATTACGAAACAATAGAGGAAAAGAACAACTGACCCATTCCATAAAACAAAGAAGTTCATCCAAATGTTTATTTTAAATCAGTTTGTATAGTGATTTTCACAGTGAACAGTCATGTCACTATGGTTATGCTCGTAATATAATACTAGCATACTGCTTAGTCCATTCAGTGCAGTATACACTACATACTGCCCACTTATTTTTATAAAAAGATTGTGGAGTATAATGTATTATATAACGGTATGCATCTCAAACAGTAATGCGCTAAAATGGTACTGTAACCGTTATTTAACAGATAACTATTTTTTAGCATTTATAATCCAGTTGTATGTAAAAATGTCTCGACTCAATATTCCAATCAAATAAGGATTCAAGAAAGAGAGGTGATATTGGTTCAGGTTTATTCATCATACTGGAAGAATACGTAAAACTGAAAGCATTTTATTTTGTGATGATGTGTCTCATCCAGTATTCATCTTATTTTCAACACAATTTTACCAAAGGTTTTCTAAAAATATACATTAAATTAAAAAAAAGTATTTTTCAAATTTAACACATTGAACTGTGGGACATTTGCATACAGAATACAATATACACTACCTTCAAAAGTTTGGGGTCAGTAAAATGTTATAATGTTTTTGAAAGAAGACTCTTATGCTCACTGAGGCTGCATTTATTTGATCAAAAATACAGTAAAACAGTAATATAGTGAAATATTACTACAACTTAAAAGCGGTTTTCTATTTTAATATATATTTAAAATGAAATTTATTTTTACTCCAAACTTCAGTATCACATGATCTTTAAGAAATCATTCTAATATGCTGATTTAGTGCTCAATTAGCATTTCTTCTTATTATCAATGCTGAAAACTGCTGAGCTGCTTAATATTTTTGAGGATTAATTTCCTCTGAACAAATTTCTGGCTGCATCTATAGAACAGGAATATGTGTGGATTGTGTTGCCAGGTCAGCTGTTAAAAGTTCACAAGACCATGTGTTATGCAAGTACCTTGACCAAAGCACTGGATAGTTTGGACTCATATGTCAAGTATCACCAATTTACAGCATATTTTAATAATAACAAGGTATGGTATGTGGCAAAAAAACAGAATGGATGTATGCAACTATTATTTAATGCACAGTTATACTTGTTGCATATGTGTTACATTTCACTTCAAGCACGATAGCATTTTTTGGTCAAACTGTCCACACGCATCAACCTAAAAATAACAACATCAGACCACAAGCACTACCTCCACCACGTTCGCCGACTGCTGAAAGAAAGCAATCTCTTACCGTCTCATCTGTGCAGATTGAATGGATTTGGGTGCCAAACATCACAGAGGTGAAGATGAGGAAGAGGAGGCCCTCAAAGCACAGGAGGATGAGGAGGATGACAGTGGCTGGAGGGGAGAAGGTACTGCACTCTGGGGTCAGGAGGGGAGAGGGAACACATACAGCCTTAACACACAAAGAACTATACAATATACTAACACAACTATAAAATCCAAGGTTCATTTTGTCTATGTACAGTCATGGCCAAATATATCGGCCCCTTGGTAAATATGATCAAAGAAGGCTGTGAAAATGTATCTGCATTGTTAATCCTTTTGATCTTTTATTTAAAAAAGTAACAAAAATCTAACCTTTCATTGGATAATAAGAATTTAAAATGGGGGGAAATATCATTATGAAATAAATGTTTTTCTCTAATACACATTGGCCACAATTAACGGCACACTTTTATTCAATACTTTTTGAAACCTCCATTTGCCAGTTTAACAGCTCTAAATTTTCTCCTATAATGCTTGATGAGGTTAGAGAACACCTGACAAGAGATCAGAGACCATTCCTTCATCCAGAATCACTCCAGACCCTTTAGATTCCCAGCTCCATGTTGGTGCTTCTTCTCTTCAGTTCACTCATTTTCTATAGGGTTCATGTCATAGGACTGGAATGGCCAGCAGAAGCTTGGTTTTGTGCTCAGTGACCCATTTTTGTGTTGTTTTTGAGGTTTGTGTTTGGATTATTGTACGGTTGGAAGATCCAAACATGGCCCATTATAAGATTTCTAACAGAGTCAGTCACTTATTGTTTTTTTTTATCTGTTGGTATTTGATAGAATCCATAATGCCGTGTGTCTAAACAAGATGTCCAGGACCTCCAGCAGAAATATAGGCCCACAACATCAAAAATACAGCAGTATATTTCATTGTACACATGGGGTACTTTTTATCCCTGTGTTCACCAAACCCATCTTGAGTGTTTGATGCTAAAAAGCTCATTTTTTAAGTTTCATCTGACCATAGAAGTCAGTCCCATTTGAAGTTCCAGTCGTGTCTGATAACTGAATATGCTGGAGTTTGTTTTTGGATGAGCTCGGAGAATTTTTCTTGAAACCCTCCCAAACAACATGTGGTGATGTAGGTGCTGTTTGGCAATTTTTTTTAAGGTTTTCTGACCCCGAGACTCAACTATTTCCTGCAATTCTCCAGCTGTGGTCCTTGGAGAGTCTTTAGCCACTCAAACTCTCCTTCTCACCGTGCATTAGGACGATACAGACACAAGTGCTCTTCCAGGCAGTTTCGTAATATTTTAAGTTGATTGGAAATTCGTAATTATTGCCCTGATGGTGGAAATGGGGATTTTCACTGCTCTAGCTCTTTTCTTAAAGCCACTTCACTAATTTGTGAAGCTCAATTATCTTTTGCTGCACATCAGAAATATATTCTTTGGTTTTTCTCATTGTGATGGATGAATTTGGGAATTTGGGCTTTGTTTTCCCTCCTATTTATATGTCTGTGAAACAGGAAGCCATGGATGGATAATTTCATGTTCATAGTCACCCTGGCATGCTCAAAATTGTGAATATGAATGGGAATATACTTCAGATATATTTTACTCATAAGAATTTCTAAGGGTGCCAATAATTGTGTCCAACGTGTATTTGAGTAAAACATTTATTTCATAATGATACCCACCCTCCCCCCATTTTAAATTCTTATTATCCAATGAAAGGTTATATTTTTGTGAATTTTTTTAAATAAAAGGTCAAAATAATTTTCTTTGATCATATTTACCAAGGGTGCCAATATTTTTGGCCATGACTGTATAATTATTTGTAACAAGGAGAAAAATAAAAAAGAGGGTTTGTGTGTATGAATATCTGGCAACACATCTGTATGTGTAAGTGCAAACTGGTACACAACAGGCTTGGAAAAGCGTTGAAACACATCAGCACATGGGTTAAGAGGTTTGATCATTTCACCAAGCTTGGTTAGCAATATACTAGTGACCTGTTTTTTTTTTTTGGATTGCATTTATATGCTACTGTTCAATGCTTGGGGCCAGTAAGATTTTGCTTCATATTTATGAAATAAGTCTTATAATCAGCAAGATTGTATTAATATGATCAAAAATACAATCAAACAGTTGACGGTAGCCATTGACTTCTATTGTATGGAAAAAAAAATACTATGGAAGTCAATGGCTACCGTCAACTGTTTGTTTACAAGCATTATTCAAAATATCTTTTATGTTCAACAGAAGAAAGAAACTCATACAGGTTTGGGACAACTTGAGGGTAAGTAAAAGCATTTCAATTTTTGGGTGACTAAATCTATTTTGATTTTTGTTTCTGACTAAAACTATAAACTTCTTTCTTTAAAAAAATCTTACTAGCCCCAAACTTTAGAATGGTTGTGGTGATGAAATGCATTCCAACACAGGTTTTTCTCTTCTAAATAACCAGCCAAAAGCTCTTTGAGTATATTTGCCAGCAGCAAACACGGGTTGAAAAACTTTTGCAAAGCTGAATAAAATTTCATATAAAAGTATCACTAGAGCTGTGGTAGGGAGATAAGAATGTTCTCCAACAGCTCGAGCTGTGGCGCTCATCTGAACAATGCGTGTTTGAATCTGCTTCTCCTTCTTCATCACCGGTCCACTTTTTGTACTAATAAAAGGGACATTATATTACATTTACATAATAGCCTACCGTGTATCCATCATAAAAAAAAGTGTATAGCAGCAATTTTCCCACACACATTAACCTCCACATGGGCACAGACAGTGGTCTAAGTTTATGATACTTTTATGGTGCTTTTGCATGGTTTTTAGTAGGGGTGTCCCCGACTAAGGATTTTCATAGTCGAATCGGAATTTTCGAATCATGCCGATAGTCGACTGATAGTCGAATCATATATTTGGGGGCGGGGCAAAATACATTACCAAGAGTCAAGTCTGACATTCGACAGTCATAAATACACAGGGAAAATGTGTAACGGACGCCTCGCAGGGGGTAAATATAATAATGTTTTATGTTTTGATTAAAAGATAGTTAACATTAAACGTCAGCGAAACCCTTAAGAATTCACAACATTTTTTTTTTTCAATAGTACTCTCATTATAACGTTAACTATATGATCGTAGTTATAACGTTCTGCATTTCTGTTTTGAGCTGCGCGCGCTGAAGATGACCAGTAGAATGAAGTATATGATAGCAGGTTATTAATCAATGGAATTTAACTCATTTATCTCACATAGAATATGCTTCGTTATTTATATAACATAACGTTAATATTACCACTTATAGGCTATCTGCACAAAACGCCCCGAATGCACATGAACGCGTCTGCGCGGCTCTGAATGAACTCCTTTTGTGGGCGCGTTCTTCACTCAATAACATGCAGAAACACAACTAAACACTAAAAAAAAAAAATCACAGCGTTTTATTATAATAGTCATACAATAGTCTCATTATAATGACAGTGCCAGTCATAGTTATTAATATTCTGCATTGTTGTTCTGCTCGCACCGCGCGCTGAAGAGATTATCACCGTATGCATGATGAAGCGCTTTACTGCAGCGACTCAATCAAATGCATCTTATACGAGATGAATAATATATACGCGATATAAAGAAACCGACTGAAACGTTTTGAAATCACTTCTTGTACCCTACCTGATTGGGAAAAAAAATGAAGTCTTCCACTCTGCCTGTGTCAATTTGAGTCTTGTTAAAGATTTAAATCCCTGCCGCCAAGATGCTCCTCTGTCGGTGACTGATTAGAAAGCGAAACTTTAATCTATAGGGGAAATTGGATTTATTCAGGCACGTTAAAATATTTATTTAAAGCTTCTTTCTTTTAAGATTCTTATTTACAGCATTATCATAATAGGCTGTATATTAACTTATTGGGAGAAAACCGATAGTTCGATGTGAAATCAGACACTGAACACCCCTGTATAGCCAAAATGGTATGATCATAACACCCCTCGAATATTCGACTGAGAGATTGGGAGTCGAATCAGGCTCCTCGAATCGAAGCATCGAATCGTCGACTATTCGGGGACACCCCTAGTTTTTAGAGATTAAAATAGTTACATTGAATTTTATATTTTATATTTTATTTTATTTTTTCCATTTGATTACAATGTACTGGAAAGAAATACACGTTTGAAACGAGGCTCAGGAAAATTACAGAGTTTACATCTTTGGGTTGCTTTAAGAAGTACTTATCCGTTTTTGCAAAGGTTGGAATGCTTTTTCCAGTACATAACTTTCTAAATTGCATGCCTGCCATCTGACCCTGACATCTAGAGGTCACTGGGGTCAAGTTATCAGTCTTTCTAACAATAAGTTGCTTTTCTTACTTACTTGTCCAGTCATCTTCAAAGCAGTAGAGAAAATGAAAGACCACCATGACCAAGGCATGCAGAGAGATCAGAGAAATGTACATCTGAAAAACACACCAGCACCAGCATTAGATTTTTGTTAGTGTTGGTTTCAAATAACCAGAATGAAATAAAACATACAATTAAATCCCTAGTGAAAACATTACAATCAATTTAATATTAATGATGCTTTCAAATTCAGAAGGAAGTTAATTGAACTTTTATCAGCAAGTCCAGAACTAGTTGAATTAAAATGCAACGCTTACGACGTGTGGCTAACACAACTGTCTGTGGTATTTTTAGAAGTGCGCATGATGAGCCGTTTTAATACTTACTGTGAAAAGCACAAAGTACTTCTGGTTATTTTCCCCGACACAATTGTTTACCCAAGGGCAATGATGATCCATCTTCCGTATACAGCGCTTACAAACACTAAAACGAGTTTGAAAAGAGAGGTGGAGAAAAGAAGAGATGAAAAAGTCACCTTAACACTTCCAAACAACTCAAAGACTGTAACTTAAACAATGGTTTAAAGAATATTCAAAAATATTCAGCTTCATGTACAGGGCTTGGAGAAAATAACGTGAACACTTGGGTTAATATCATTTGTGTAGGCTACAATGAAAACATTGCTATTATCTTTTATTTATCCTTTTTGTTGTCATATGCATATCAGTGTTGTATGAATTGTGTTCAGTTCAAGCCGTGGGTGAAATGGTAGACAAATCATAAGAGCCTGTTTAGCAGGAGCTTCTGTAAATTTATCAGCCCAATTGTTTGGTGTTTTATAGTGCTGTTTGGTTTTCCAGTCTTTATGATCATGACCGCATACATAAAGCATGGGAAGACTTCATAACGAAGAAAAATAATGGGCGGAACCCGAAAGTGAATAATAGAGACTGCCAAACACTAAGGAGGATCCTGTCCAAACAACATAGACCAACTGCCACAAAGTGACAGCAAACCTCAATAGACTACACAAAGCCAGCATCTATGAAAGAGTTGCAACTGCTAAAACTTTAATCACAGACACAAATGCTAAAATCAGAAAAAAAATTATGTCATTTATAACAAAACTTGGACAGCTGGAACGCCCTGGCCAGCTCAATCACCCAACTCGAATATTATCAAACCACTGTGGGAAGTTTTGGAGATGCAGATTCCTTCCTTCAACAACTCTGAAACAACTGGTAGATGATGACAATCCAATGGAGACTATTCTGAAGTTGTACAAATTTATTCTAAGAAGGTTGGGAACTGCATTAAAGGCAAATGGTGGTAAAACACCATAATAATGAAATATTGCCTATTCCTTAGGTGTTCACATTATTTTGTGCAACCCCTGTATATACACACACACTAACTCAGAATGACTATGTTGTAAGGAATGTGCAAATGGTAATAAATAAATAGAACAGAATAGAATCTAAAATGATCTCAATGCAGAAAAAAAAAAAAAAAACATGGACAGTAATATAACCATGATGAATAGCGCTGCTATCGTTACGCATCTACGTCTCCATATGCTCCTGTCTCACCTGCAGTGGTGAGCTCTATCCGGCTTAATACTGCAGCACTTGGGACATTTGTAAACCACCTGGCCTGGCTTCAGCTGCAAGCTCTCGATGTACTCCTTTGTGGCATTGCCCTTTGGCACGGCTCCCTAAGAAAGCAGCAGGCAACTTCAGCAACATTTTAATAGCAGTATGGGAAGCATTTATGACACTTTGCTGAAGATTTAGGGAAGAGTGGCGGAAAAAAATAACACTATTTTGCAAGCAAGCTACAGTGATGACACTTATGCCCAATATGTGTGTGTGTGTGTGTGTGTGTGTGTAAAACACATATATGCAATATTTATAATTATATAATATTATTATTTTTATGTGAGATATAGTAAGTAAGTATAGTAAGCAAGCAATACAATTCCCCTCATATACTGGTAGAAATCCCTCATAATGGGGGCAATCATCTCCCCTACCCAGTAGAAACCACGAAAGCATTGCTTATTACAGGTAAAAACCCACCGGGTCAGTGCACATGGCTCTGAAATGAGACGCCAAGGCGAGGAAGGCCAGGCTGTTGAAGAGGGTGCCATTCACCAGGCTGTAGGTGAGGTTCTTCGATGGAATCAGCATGACGAACAGCACGACACACTCAGCAAAGACGATGAGAAGCCAGGTTATGACCGCACAAACGATGCCGCAGGCATCTTTGATGAACCACATGTTGTTCTGTTGCTCATGACAGGGAGGAAGACATTGTACAGGCTGCAGGCCACTGGCCTGCCTCTCGACGTCCCTGAAACGCGGCACTGGACTTCTCATGCTACCACAGAGATGCCATCCTGTCAAACAAAGATGGATAAAACTACCTCATTACATCACAAAAGGTAGTGCACAGTCTATTTTGAGTTCACATAAAACCATGGTAAGCAGAATAAAGTATGGATTTAGTATTTAGACAGTGGTTCTCAAGCAAGGAGCTTTAAAAATTCCAAAGAAAATGTCATTTTTATTTAAGAACCAGAATAAAATTATAATACTAAAAAAAAACAGAAAAGTCATGTAAATAAATCTGACCCTGGACCACAAACCCAGTCTTAAGTCGCTGGGGTATATTTGTAGCAATAGCCAAAAATACATTGTATGGGTCAAAATTATAGATTTTTATTTTTACGCCAAAAATCATTAGGATATTAAGTAAAGATCATGTTCCATGAAGATATTTTGTAAATGTATTACTGTAAATATATCAAAACATAATTTTTGATAAGTAATATGCATTGCTAAGGACTTCATTTGGACAACTTTAAAGGTGATTTTCTCAATATTTAGATTTTTTTGCACCCTCAGATTCCAGATTTTCAAATAGTTGTATATCGGCCAAATATTGTCCGATCCTAACAACCCATACATCAGTGGAAAGCTTATTTATTCTGCTTTCAGATGATGTATAAATCTCAATTTTTAAAAATTTACCCTTATGACTGGTTAGGTTTTGTGGTCCAGGGTCACAAATAGGTGTAAAAGTGTAAACTGTGGGGGCCTTAGAGTCAAAAATGTTGAGAACCACTGGTTTAGTAGACAGAGAAGGTCATATTTAGCGGATGCAGCAGTATGGAAGCTGCGGTCTGACAAGTAAGTCACTTGAGCAGAACCAACAATGTCACTAGAGGACACACTGTAGTTTTCACTGTTTTTTTGTTTTTGTTTTGTTTTTTGCTTTATGGCCCACAAATCAATACTACATCCAACTTTTATGCCTACTAATGGCATTCCTGTCTACTTGGGTCCATAATGAGAAAAGTCATGCATTGTTCAAGAGTGCCAGACATTATTTAGCAGTAACATTATGCGTTTCAAAATGTGTAAAAAATTATTTACTTCACCAAACAGCCCAAAATCTGGTTTGTAAAGTCAAAGCAGCAAAAACAGTACATAATATCACAATGGCGTGAATTTGACTGTGCCAAGATATCATCAATAACACACACAACATCCAAGCGTACCGTTTATCATATTATTACATCTCATGAAATAGAAAGTGCATTGCATAACAGTTCACAATAACGCGATTTTGACTGAATAACACTGAATTCAATAAGCCAGCTGTGTATAGAAACCTGCGCTACCTGACCATGGCGATACTCACATATTTGGCGACACTGGTGCTCCTCGCGTTTGCTCGCCCACTCAAGGCCGAGAAGATCCAATAATGCATGGATCACGCTAGCAGGGGAACATGTCTGAGATTAGTGTTTTTTTTAAAAAAATTGTGGTTTACCCGATTATTGCACGGGGGCTGGTGAAATGCTGCATTTTTGTGCGGAGCCAGCTCCTCCCTTCACTGGAGAAACTGATAGCCACACCTCCCTTTCACTAGAGGCGCAACCGGATCACGATCCGAAATGGAAACCACTTCTAGAAAATGAAGCGTTGGATTGCTAGGCGTTGCCTGGGAGACTGAAACTTGAGGTCTTTTATTTGGGGGAGCTTGGAGGCTCAGACAGCCCAATATCCCATTGAGCCGCATTCAAATCTCAGGGTGTTTTTATACTATTGGATATATTTTGTAGTATTAAAAGTATAATCATTTAAAACTGCTACTACATAAGAATTCGAATCTGGTACAATAATGAATGTCAGCACGAAAGCGTCTTGTAAAATGTCTTTTAAATATAACCCTTCCAGAAATCACAAACGACTGTGATTGGTTCGTCCTTCTTGCGCAGAGAAAAGTAAACAGATACCTCGTGATATGGTTGTATACCTGGCACTTGTGGACACTGAGAAAACTTTAATAGTGATTGCTTTCAAAATAAAATAAAATAAAATAAAATAAATTTCAGATTTAAGAATTGATAGATAGATAGATAGATAGATAGATAGATAGATAGATAGATAGATAGATAGATAGATAGATAGATAGATAGATAGATAGATTTATTATCATTATTATCATTATTAATATTAATGATGATGATACTAATAGCATGCATAATAACAATAGCATATTATAAAGAATAAGTATTATAATAAGTGTGTTTTCTTGCATAAAATCATAGATAGATAGATAGATAGATAGATAGATATTACTACTATCTATCTATAGTATTGTTATTATTAATATTACAAACATATTTAACATATAGTCTTTACAAACACATGAATAACAATTTGTTTCTCTTAATTAAAAATATGTATTTCAAAATGAGTTAAAATGGTTAACCCTGTTATATAATTTTATCTCGTTTAATTTTATGACTCAGTATCGGTTGCACTGTCTGCTACTGAAATCAATGTGTGCAAGATTCATTATATTTAGATTTTTGTATTTTTATTTAGCAAAAAGAGTACATTTTAGTACGGACTTTTATTGTGTGGTGTGGCAGAAAATGAAAAGCGTCCCTTAAAATTTGCGCAAAAGAGCCCAACATGTGGGTTGCCAAGTTGCAAATGGCCATTCAATTTAAACCAAACAAAATATATTGTTTGACGAAACCATACGGATAATTTTGTTTAATTTATTTCAAATTTATTTCAAATTGTAATTTTATTTTATATTTGTATTTTGCATTATCTGCAGAAACAGCTCCTACAAAATAACCATGGTTAATGATTCTTGTTGTATATCTCTGGGGCACAAATACAGAACCACTGTGAACAGGAGTTTTTTTTTTTTTTTTTTTTCTTTTTCTTCCTCTTCTTCTTTTTTTCTTGTTCATAAACACAAATTGTGTATTTAGGTATTTTCCTGACACCAAAAATTATTTACTCGCTTTAACCCAGGAAAATTATTTAACGCGGACAACCTGGCAACCCACAGACTACAGTTCCCTGTTGGTGTGAGGTGGTACAATGAAGGGACGATGGCTGCTTGCATCAGAGTAATATGGATGAGAATGACCACCTTGACAGCCGCTATTCATGATGGTTCTGCTCTCCTGAACGCTTTCTTTGCCAAAAAACACTAATCTCCCAGTTTCGTCCCATCTGTAAAGGCCAAGTGTTGTATTTGCCTCAGTCTGCTAGCCCCGTGCTATGATTCTGTCCACATCAACTCAATTTAATTGACCTGACCGGTGAGTAACTAGATGGATATTCGCCGTTTCATAACGCATATACGCATACAAGCTATCTGAATGTAAACTAAAGCGAAGTAACCTCATTAGGCAACATAGATATTTAGTTAGCTGGCTTTGCTTGTAACGTTAGCTAACATTAGCAATTGCTATTGTAGTACATTTGCTTCCTTGATTGCTGTTGGTAAAGGTCAATATGGCAAATTGGATGAAGCAAAAAAGTAATATATAATACGTATGGATCATATTAAACCTCAGAACAGAACATTTGCAAATTATGCAAATAGCATTAGTGTCCAAGGACTTTGCGTGGATTCTTACAGTACCTAGTCTTCATGCCTGAATTGCTGATGTTGCTTGTTTAAATTCTTTGAAGTTTGATGTGTTTGTGTTTTGAAAGTATGAATTAATGCACACCCTTTTCTCCTGTATTCTTTGACTCTATTTAGATATCACTCATAGTCATAACATGGCCATCACACAGTTTCGCCTTTTTAAAATATGCACCTGCTTGGCATCTATTCTCTCATTCTTGAAAAGACTGATTTGCAGGTGAGTTTTAATCTGTTTTGTTCAATTTCTTGCATATTCATCTTGTAGTTTGTCAGTCTGAAGCCTGCTGACATAGAGGCATCCAGAGATGAATGCATGTCCCTTACAGATGTGATGCTGTGGCATTGATTTTCCTCTGTTACACTGTGTTTTGACTGTTGTCTTTTGTTAATTTAGGACTGGAAGGGCACGCAAGCTGAGTGGGGATCAGATCACCCTCCCGACCACAGTTGATTATTCCTCTGCACCAAAACAGGTTAGAAAATGCATCATGCTGGAGACTGTGTCATGAATATTTACAATAATGATTGCTTGAGAAATGGGTCATAAGAAAAATACTTTGAATAGAGAAAGTAACATTTTTTTAGGGCAAATTCATACAATAAATTTATATGTATCACAGTTTACACCAAAATAATAAGATTTTGTTTATGAGCAGCAGGATCATGTGACCGAAGACTAGAGTACTGGCTGCTGAAAATTCAGCTTTGCCATCACAGGAATAAATTACAGTTTAAATTATATTAAAAAATAAAACAGTTAACAATATTTCACAGTACACCTCAATACCAAATTAAGAAATTATATGCCTTTTTAGATTATGCTTACGTTTAAGAATAGATATGAACAAAATGCCATTAGCATCAGAAGCCGCATTTTTCACAATGTAAATGATGTCATGGAGGTCCTTCACAAAAAGAAGCCACGCATTTTTATGCATCAATGAGAATAACAAAAATAAAGCACACTTTCACTTAGAAATAAACTGGACAGATGACTATTACTACTATTGGCCTTTGCTTGATGAAATGAGTGAATGTTTGTCGTATAATTCAATTCAGCCAGAGATTGAGGAGTGGAGCTCATGGGATGAGGAAGCTCCAACAAGTATTAAAATTGAAGGTGGCAACGGGATAGTTCCACCTCCACAGAATGAAGCTGAAGAAGAAGAGCCAGACTACTTCAAAGACATGACTCCCACCATCAGGAAAACACAAAAAGTAGGTTGATTATTAGGAGGGGTTTCATCTGCTGCTGGTTCATTGTCATTTATTTAGTTCTCTCTATCTTCTGTCATACTTTTTATTTTATTTTGTCCTATAGTTATATATTTTATGTGTTTACATCCCAGTAACTCTGCTTCTCTTGCTTTCTCTCTTAAAAACAAGAAAAACACAACATTTTTAACAATTTATTTCTTTAGTTAGGCCAAGTGGAAATTAAATTCTTAAGTATGAGACGTTTATAGTTTAATGTGAAAAATTCAAGAAAGTCTTGTGGTTTTGAGAATAACAGTTTTCACCTTGTGATGAAAAAAGGGCCAAATATTGTTGAAGCAGTTTTAGTGCTGACCTTCTCATTCCCATTTTTGTGCAATATCATTAAAAGGTTTGGAGTCAGTAGAATGTTTATTTAGCAAGGCTGCAATAAATCGATCAAAAGTGATATTAAAGACATTAAATTCATTTTATCAAAGGAGGCTTAAAAATGTCCCACAGTTTTCAACATTAATAATAATAAAAAGAAAATAATCATTTTTCCCATTCCCTTTTTCCAGATTGTCTTGAAGAAAAGGGAACCTCTGAATTTCTCTATGCCAGACAGCTCCTCAGGTTTCTCCAGCCGACTAGCCGCCACTCAGGACATGTCCTTCATCCAGCCCTCTGTGAGTGATAGAGTGTAACAGTGATAATCACACACTTGCGATTCACACTTTAGATCAACAAATAAAGATTTATTGGGAGTCCTCCAATTGATATGACGATCAGTAAACACAATGTCTCTATGTTTGCTGCAGGCGGAGCTGGGGGACCTGGACACCTGGCAGGAGGACACCAATGCCTGGGAGGATGAGGCAGATGCAGCCTGGGAGACAGAGGAAGTGCTGAGGTAAGCTACCTTACCAGTAGGTTTGGGCCGATAAGACGATACCATCGTCCATCGCCGAAGGCTGATAGACATCACAATGTTGAGCCAGCATTGCTTACCACGCATTTTACAAGATTAGATGTTTGTCAGTGGTGCTCAGGATCTGCAAATCATTTGCCTTCATCCTCCATCACCTCTCCTTACTAACAGGCAACCGTTAGCAATCGTTACAGTGATAGCAGGATGCTTTTGTCCATATTAGGGATTTCCTGGAGTGTCATCAGTTCTATTATTTCTGTGACGCATATATGGATTTTCTACACGAGGGTGCCCTCAGACATCCAGTATTAATGAAGCAGACATTACATGTGTATATAGCACGAAATAATGGCCAATCCATAAAAATAATACTTCTCTCAAAGGAAATTTGAAGAAGACATATGATAATCCATGTGTTTCTACAGTGTACTGGAGATTTAATTAAAGTGTACTGGAGTTTATTTATTTTTTTAAATAGCATTGCAAAAAAGAACTCTGATGTGCCAAACCATCAGAACCAAACCCGAAAACTGTGGTTAAAAAAAACGAGGTATTTATTGAACCGTGGTCTAACTGTATTGCTGCATACCTACTGTTTAGTTTACTCTAAAATACTGTAATAACAGGAATGTCACAAACTGAGTGCAGACCCTGAGTACTAACTTATTAATATTTAACATTGTACCCCGCCACACTGATGGTACTCAGATTTTTTTTTCCAAGGATGGCATGTCTGGTTCTCTTTGTTTCCCTTGATAACTGCAATATTAAATCACTTACGTTATTTAAATTAATACAGGTATTTATTTATATGTGTATGTATGCCACTTCACTGTGCAGTCATAAAATCCAGGTCCTTATTTGACTTCTCTCTTTTTTGATAATGGGACAAAATCTGTGGAATGGATTTAAACAAGCAATATGTTAGATATTTTGTAACCGGTATGATGATGATTTGATGTGTCAGAGGTTTAAATTCTGTAGAAATCAGCTGAGCAGATTCTGTGATGGTCTGGTAATAATTGAACTCAAAATATATCGAGGTAGAATATGGTGGTTTTCTGATTTTGTCCACTAGGTGTCAATGTACAAGCACAGTTGTTTTCAACCTCCACTGCATTGTGTCAGATCTTGATTAAAGGGATAGTTCACTAGAAATTCTGTCATTATTTACTCACCCTTATGTCATTCCAAACCTGTGTGCATTTCTTTCTTCTGTGGTACATAAAAGACAATATTAGGAAGAATCTTGATAACTGTTTCAGCGGATAAAAAATACAATGGAAGTACTGGGAACCGGAACTGTTTGGTTTCTTGTCACTCCAGGTTTGGGATGACAAGAAGGTGAGTAAATGATGACAGAATTGTAATTTTTGAGAGTGTTATTGCTTTAAGCTCATTTGTTTAATTTGATCGAACATATATCACATCATATTTGAAAGGGTATGATTTTTGAGTGTATTTACTGCCCGCAAACAATAAAGCAGATTATTGATTTTCAAAACAAATATCTCTTTAAACTTATCATAAATGCAATGAAATTGATCTTTCTTTGTCTGTCGTGAATACAGGCAGCAGAAGCTGGCTGAGAGAGAGAGACGTTCAATGGAGCAGCAGAGGAAGAAAATGGAGAAAGAGGCACAGAGAATGATGAAAAAAGAGCAGAAGATTGCTGTCAAGCTTTCATAACATTAATACGGCGCACCGGACACTCAAAGCAACAGCCAAACAACTGCTCATATTCCATTTTACCTGGTTTTGTCCTGCCCGCCACACTGCTGTCCTCACCTCTTTGGGATGTTTTTTTAGTCCATCAGCCATCTTTGGGAATTTTTGTGTGTTTGTTTGTTTCTTCGGGTTTTCTTTTTGTATTGGACTGAACACAGCACAAAGAATCGTCCCTTTTGTTTATTTTTGAGTTATTGTGATTGTTCTTACCGTGCGCTCGATGAAAGAAAAAAACGACATGTTTTTTTCTGTCAGTATTTATAACACTTGAATGAGTTTGTCAAGAAAAATTTTAGATAAGGAATTCCGTTCATTTTTGGTTTCGCTTTTTTTTGCCTCCCACCTATTTTTCTTCATCAAAGTCTTGTGTCTGTGCTTTAAACACTGGACCTCACCAGAAATGGGTGATATCTCAATATTTCAAAAGAATCAAATTTATGCAACCTTGGGTTTTTGCTCTCCACATTCTATTTAGCCGTCTATCTAATTGTGAATAATCCTGATCTTGATTTTTCTAAAGACAACAATTTGAGTCATCTGGGTAAAGAATTATTAATTGTCAGTGGGAATGGAGAGCAGAAATATTCAGTATGTACCGAGGCTTGAAGAGAGCGCTTTTAAGAGATGTGGGTTGGTCGTCATGGAAACGCTGAAATTTTTTAAATATCCAAATTGGCAACCAAACCATCTTTTATCTTTACTAAGACTGTGTTACTGAGAAGAGCATTGACTAAGAGAAAAACATTCACCGTTTATTTGAAAGCAGTTTCACCAGGGGAACGAAGCTATTAAAGAATTGCTTATCTCTTGAAAATGTAGAAATTGATCATGTTTATTGATAGAATGAGGATGATGATGATGATGATGGTGGTGCTGAAATTAACTTCTGCATGCTATGATGATTATTAAGGAACATGAAGCCATGAAAGCCACAGGTACAGATAATGAAAAACTGAATAAAATCACACCTTTTGCTATGATTTATGTTTCCCATTCATGCGTGCTCATGCCTTTTTAAGTTGTTTTTACAAATTTTCACAGTGCAGCCTTAGCTGTAATAAACACTTCGGTTATCTGTTCAGTGGTTTATCTTTATTCAGAGGCTTTCAGAATCTTCTGCTGTTATTTCTTCACCAAAAAACATGATCATCGTGCCGTGGTAAAGATGACGTCTTTGGGTCTCTGAACATAATCAGCAATACTAGACTTTATTTTATCTGTTTGTACTCAGACTGTTAAGATGTTCAGTCAGCATCATAAAGCTGAATACGTGTGCTATCATTTGTGATATTCAAGGACAGATGCATTGTCCGGACCGGTGGAATATTCCAGCTCTGAGAATGTGATGTCATAATCCCCATCTGCCTCAGCAACGCCCCCTGGCCGACCAACCCTCCCACAGCCTGACCCACTTAGACGGAGAGAGGAAAATAAACTCTGACTGAATTATACATTACATGCTGTCTTCTGCAGCTATGCGCATCTTCATCACACCTGACTTTATGGTTTTCACACGAGTTTGTCTCTGTAATTATCAAGATTTTGGACCATGTTCATTAAATAAAATGTATATAAACACTGTTCAAAGATTTTATGCATTGGGGTGGGGGTGGGGGGTGCATTTACAATACATAGTCTGGAACAGAGTAAATAGCTACAGTAACTGTAGTGTCCAACAGGGCTAACAGTACATAACAGCAAGCATTTGCTCAGTCTTGCCATTTCATGCGTGCAGGGTTGCATGTTATGCAATAGTCAAGTCCCATCTGGTAGCAGATGTACTGTGTTCCTCAAGTGGCCCAGGGGTCCACGCTTGCTGTGTAATGCTTGCTTTAGTCTCAGCTTCTGAATATAGCAGCACTGAGGTTCATATACTCCATATATTTTGCATTATATAAAATGTTTTTGGGTTCTTGTGCATGTGTGTGTGTGTGTTTGGGTACCCAGCAGGTCCATTAAAGAAGCATTAATGCACTTCCACTGTCCATGATAGGATCTCTCTTAAAACATATTAAAGTTTAAACCTCTTTGTTTCGTCGGTTACGGGCACTTTTATGTCTCGGGGGTGATTTTTATTAGGCCTAAATGCATCAGCTTTATTTATTTATTATAATGAAAGTCACATTACCGCACTGTCTTGTAAATTACTTACCCTGATTTATTTATTTTTATTTATGATTTTTTAATTCCTTTTTGCTATTTTTAAGGTCAATATTATGTCGGCCTATATTGTTGTTTTACCTTAACATACATCTTAAAATATTAACATCCATCATATAAAACATTATTGAAATAAGAAGGTGAAATAGGTTTCACACTTATTTTAATCTAATCTAAATCTTGGGTTATTTTGCTTCACATTTCACACTGGTTATAATTTACCAGGGGGTTAAAAATAATCCTGCAATCATAAATTGACTTCACACTGTTCATTCCCCTGCCCTGCTGGAAAAAATAAATAAAAAATTACAATAGACACCATCACAAAATTTGTAATGGTTTTACTGGTTATAATGGGACTTGTGTTGGTTTTAATGGAAACTGTAATGGACCCTGTGGGTCTCTACTGGTAATTGGTCACCTTCTGTTGTTAAACCAATAGCCTAAATCCTATATGGAATAGGCCTATCTCCAAAAAAACACACTACAGAAAACCTTTTTTAATGGTTTTAATGGTTAGAAGTTGATGGTTTGTAATGTTTGTAATGGTATTTGTAGTGGAAACCATCCGGGATGTCCGTTTTCTTTGTCCCGCTCCCGCTGAATTTCCCCAGCAGGCACACAACGTCATAAGATGTTAATATTTGGTTAGATTTAGGTCGCGACGTCAGGTAACAAAAATTCAATGTCAAGCCAACGTCTAATGACAACATTACTGTGACGTCCAATACCGACGTCAGCTGACGTTGATATTTTGTTGTTTTTAGGTTGTGTTGTAAAGTAACCAAAATCCAACGTCTCAAGCCAACGTCACATTGACGTCAAATACTGATATTTAGTCATCAGGTATGGCAACCAAAACCCAACGTCTCGTAGACGTCATAATGGTAACATCCACACAATGTCAATCTCTAACATCATTAGACGTTGATCTTTTGTTAGTTTTAGGTTGTGGCATTAACTAACCAAAATCCAACGTCAAGCCAACGTCATATTGATGTCAAATACTGACATTTAGTCATCAGGTATGGCGACCAAAACCTGACATTTAGTCGCCAGGTATGGCAACCAAAACCCAACGTCTCCTAGACGTCATATTGGTAACGCCCACACAACGTCAAATTCTAACATCATTAGACGTTGATATTTAGTTAGATTTAGGTTGGGGCATTAACCAACCAAAATTCAACGTCAAGTCAACGTCTTAAGCCAATGTCACATTGACGTCAAATACTGACATTTTGTGTTCTGGTATGGCAACCAAAACCCAATGTCTACTAGACATCATACTGGTAACGTCCACTCAACGTCAAACTCTAACATCATTAGACGTTGATCTTTAGTTAGTTTTAGGTTGGGGCATTAACTAACCAAAATCCAACATCGAGCCAACGTCTCAAGCCAACGTCACATTGACGTCAAATACTGATATTTAGTCGTCAGGTATGGCAACCAAAACCCAACATCTCGTAAACGTCATATTGGTAACATCCACACAACGTCCAACTCTAACATCATTAGACATTGATCTTTTGTTAGTTTTAGGTTGTGGCATTAACTAACCAAAATCCAACGTCAAGCCAACGTCTTAAGCTAACGTCATATTGATGTCAAATACTGACATTTAGTCATCAGGTATGATGACCAAAACCCAACGTCTCGTAGACGTCATATTGGTAACGCCACACAACGTCAAACTCTAACATCATTAGACGTTGATCTTTTGTTAGTTTTAGGTTGTGGCATTAACTAACCAAAATCCAACGTCAAGCCAACGTCTTAAGCTAACGCCATATTGATGTCAAATACTGACATTTAGTCATCAGGTATGATGACCAAAACCCAACGCCTCGTAGACGTCATATTGGTAACGCCACACAACGTCAAACTCTAACATCATTAGACGTTGATCTTTTGTTAGTTTTAGGTTGTGGCATTAACTAACCAAAATCCAACGTCAAGCCAACATCAAGCCAACGTCTTAAGCCAACGTCCACATTGACGTCAAATACTGATATTTAGTCATCAGGTATGGCAACCAAAACCCAACGTCTCGTAGACGTCATAATGGTAACATCCACACAATGTCAATCTCTAACATCATTAGACGTTGATCTTTTGTTAGTTTTAGGTTGTGGCATTAACTAACCAAAATCCAACGTCAAGCCAACGTCATATTGATGTCAAATACTGACATTTAGTCATCAGGTATGGCGACCAAAACCTGACATTTAGTCGTCAGGTATGGCAACCAAAACCCAACGTCTCCTAGACGTTATAATGGAAACGTCCACACAACGTCAAATTCTAACATCATTAGACGTTGATATTTAGTTAGATTTAGGTTGGGGCATTAACCAACCAAAATTCAACGTCAAGTCAACGTCTTAAGCCAATGTCACATTGACGTCAAATACTGACATTTTGTGTTCTGGTATGGCAACCAAAACCCAATGTCTACTAGACATCATACTGGTAACGTCCACTCAACGTCAAACTCTAACATCATTAGACGTTGATCTTTAGTTAGTTTTAGGTTGGGGCATTAACTAACCAAAATCCAACATCGAGCCAACGTCTCAAGCCAACGTCACATTGACGTCAAATACTGATATTTAGTCGTCAGGTATGGCAACCAAAACCCAACATCTCGTAAACGTCATATTGGTAACATCCACACAACTTCAAACTCTAACATCATTAGACATTGATCTTTTGTTAGTTTTAGGTTGTGGCATTAACTAACCAAAATCCAACGTCAAGCCAACGTCTTAAGCTAACGTCATATTGATGTCAAATACTGACATTTAGTCATCAGGTATGATGACCAAAACCCAACGTCTCGTAGACGTCATATTGGTAACGTCCACACAACGTCAAACTCTAACATCATTAGACGTTGATCTTTTGTTAGTTTTAGGTTGTGGCATTAACTAACCAAAATCCAACGTCAAGCCAACATCAAGCCAACGTCTTAAGCCAACGTCACATTGACGTCAAACACTGACATTTTGTGGTCTGGTATGGCAACCAAAATCCAATGTCTCCTAGACGTCATATTGGTAACGTCCACACAACGTCCAACTCTAACATCATTAGACATTAATCTTTTGTTAGTTTTAGGTTGTGGCATTAACTAACCAAAATCCAACGTCAAGCCAATGTCTTAAGCCAACGTCTTATTGAAGTCAAATACTGACATTTAGTTGTCAGGTATGGCGACCAAAACCCAACGTCTTGTAGACGTCATATTGGTAACGTCCACACAACGTCCAACTCTAACATCATTAGACATTGATCTTTTGTTAGTTTTAGGTTGTGGCATTAACCAAAATCCAACGTCAAGCCAACGTCACATTGACGCCAAACACTGACATTTTGTGGTCTGGTATGGCAACCAAAATCCAATGTCTCCTAGACGTCATATTGGTAACGTCCACACAACGTCCAACTCTAACATCATTAGACGTTGATCTTTTGTTAGTTTTAGGTTGTGGCATTAACTAACCAAAATCAACGTCAAGCCAACGTCTTAAGCCAGCGTCACATTGACGTCAAATACTGATATTTAGTTAGATTTAGATTGGGGCATTAACTAACCAAAATCAACGTCAAGCCAACGCCTTAAGCCAACGTCATATTGATGTCAAATACTGACATTTTGTGGTCTGGTATGGCAACCAAAACCCAACGTCTCCTAGACGTCATAATGGAAACATCCACACAACGTCAAATTCTAACATCATTAGACATTGATATTTAGTTAGATTTAGATTGGGGCATTAACTAACCAAAATCCAACGTCGAGCCAACATCTCAAGCCAACGTCACATTGACGTCAAATACTGATATTTAGTCCTCAGGTATGGCAACCAAAACCCAACGTCTCCTAGACGTCATAATGGAAACATCCACACAACGTCAAATTCTAACATCATTAGACGTTGATATTTAGTTAGATTTAGATTGGGGCATTAACTAACCAAAATCCAACGTCAAGCCAACATCAAGCCAACGTCTTAAGCCAACGTCACATTGACGTCAAATACTGATATTTAGTCCTCAGGTATGGCGACCAAAACCCAACGTCTCCTAGACGTCATAATGGAAACATCCACACAACGTCAACTCTAACATCATTAGACGTTGATATTTAGTTAGATTTAGGTTGTGGCATTAACTAACCAAAATCAACGTCAAGCCAACGTCTTAAGCCAACGTCACATTGACGTCAAATACTGACATTTAGTCATCAGGTATGGCAACCAAAACCAATGTCTCCTAGACGTCATATTGGTAACGTCCACACAACGTCAAACTCTAACATCATTAGACATTGATCTTTTGTTAGTTTTAGGTTGTGGCATTAACTAACCAAAATCCAACGTCAAGCCAACGTCTTAATCTAACGTCATATTGATGTCAAACACTGACATTTAGTCATCAGGTATGATGACCAAAACCCAACGTCTCGTAGACGTCATATTGGTAACGTCCACACAACGTCAAACTCTAACATCATTAGACGTTGATCTTTTGTTAGTTTTAGGTTGTGGCATTAACTAACCAAAATCCAACGTCAAGCCAACGTCTTAAGCTAACGTCATGTTGATGTCAAATACTGACATTTAGTCATCAGGTATGATGACCAAAACCCAACGTCTCGTAGACGTCATATTGGTAACGTCCACACAACGTCAAACTCTAACATCATTAGACGTTGATCTTTTGTTAGTTTTAGGTTGTGGCATTAACTAACCAAAATCCAACGTCAAGCCAACATCAAGCCAACGTCTTAAGCCAACGTCACATTGACGTCAAACACTGACATTTTGTGGTCTGGTATGGCAACCAAAATCCAATGTCTCCTAGACGTCATATTGGTAACGTCCACACAACGTCCAACTCTAACATCATTAGACATTGATCTTTTGTTAGTTTTAGGTTGTGGCATTAACTAACCAAAATCCAACGTCAAGCCAATGTCTTAAGCCAACGTCTTATTGAAGTCAAATACTGACATTTAGTTGTCAGGTATGGCGACCAAAACCCAACGTCTTGTAGACGTCATATTGGTAACGTCCACACAACGTCCAACTCTAACATCATTAGACATTGATCTTTTGTTAGTTTTAGGTTGTGGCATTAACTAACCAAAATCCAACGTCAAGCCAACGTCTTAAGCCAACGTCACATTGAGCTCAAACACTGACATTTTGTGGTCTGGTATGGCGACCAAAATCCAACGTCTCGTAGACGTCATATTGGTAACGTCCACACAACGTCAAACTCTAACATCATTAGACGTTGATCTTTTGTTAATTTTAGGTTGTGGAATTAACTAACCGAAATCCAACGTCGAGTCAACGTCTTAAGCCAACGTCATATTGATGTCAAATACTGACATTTAGTCATCAGGTATGGCGACCAAAACTCAACGTCTCGTAGCCGTCATATTGGTAAGGTCCACACAACGTCCAACTCTAACATCATTAGACGTTGATCTTTAGTTAGTTTCAAGTTGTGGCATTAACTAAACAAATTCCAACGTTGAGCCAACGTCTTAAGCCAACATCATACTGATGTCAAATTCTGACATTTAGTCATGAGGTACACTGTAAAAAAAAAAAAAAAATCTATTTTACGGAATATAACTGTACATATTTACAGTATTTTTCTGTTATTTTAAATTATAAGTAAAATTCTGTAAAAGAACATCTATAAATTAAAAACTTGACTGTTATTTTAAATAAGCTATTATATCTTTAATGACAAATTATAGTAGTTCTCATTTTTTTAACACAGGAAAATGGTTGTATTATTTATACTGTATTTTTTCTGTATTCTTAAATTGCATATAATTTAAATGTAAAATTACACAAATAATCTGTAATATGTAGCTCATTATATTAAAGGTTTATGCCCATACTAGCTGTTTAGCATTTTTCTTTGTAATTTTAAAGTACATCATATTAGTTTTATATTTAGGTGTTTTTACATTTAACAATTCTGAACACAAATATAGCTGACTTACATCAAATAATGCATAGTCTGTTTTTAAAGAGTAACGCCCGTTTCACACCGCAAGCGTGAGCTTCGCGGCAGCATCACGTCAGCGTAACTACAGCGTCACTGCATCTGCAGACTCACCAGAGTATTCACACTGGAAGCGTTTGTTCAGCGTCACAGCAGCGGCTCCAAAGCGACATATTTCTTTACAAAGACAACTATAAATTTGTTTTTAGAAGTTGGTCAGTTATAAACTTGAAAGTTTTGAAGTCTTGGGGATTAGCGTGTAAATGGTCAACAACAAAAACATCTCCTATCATGTTGTTTCAGTCATACTCAAATATAGAAAGTGCTGTTTATACTGTTTTTAAAAATTATTATTATTTTTAATAATATATACTTTTACCCATATCTCCATTTCTTATAGAAGCTGTCAATAATGAATGAATAATGAATTTATTATGTAGGCCTACTGTATATACTCCATTGTAACTTAAGATCCTGAGCAAGATGAATTGTTCGTTGTGAGTTTGATAAAATGCTTTAAGTTATAATTTGCTTATGGCAATTAAAATTAAAAACAAGTTAAAATGGGTAAATATTCTACATTTTAATTGTTCATTTTCTTTCCTGACATACTCCAATTCGTCTTAAAACACACTAGACATGCTTATTCTGTGCATTTTTAGCACGTTTTGTGTGAAATATTTATTTTGTCCATCAAAAGTGTGCTGTCACTTTAATTGAGCGTGAGCGGCGCAGCAAAAATAGACTCGGCGCCGAAACCATCGCTGCAGCGCTGCTCACGCGACGCTCCTGCTCGACGCTCACGCGCTGCTCCTGCTCCCGGTGTGAATGCACTCATTTGTTAACATGGGCGCCGAAAAAAATACGCGCTGCTCACGCTTGCGGTGTGAAACGGGCGTAAAGCTGCACTACTCTCCAGGTTCTAACTTTCAGGCCTCTGCCCACACACCAGTTGATCCAAATTACTTTGCAAAGGAAATTGTGAACAGAGAAAAGTACACATAATCTTTAAAAGCTCAAACTCTCCATAAAAAAATCCATTGACTTTCACAAACATGGCATACAGCCATTGTAAATCATTGGTATGTTATCTGATCAGAATGTGCATTTGTTATTTGTTTGAGATAAAACCTATACCTACGGAGAAATTTGAAATTAGAAAAAAACAGAGCATGGAGAAAAGGGTCTGAAAGGACTGGAATGCATACCATAAAATTTTGAATCCTCGATTTGTCAAATGTGCATGTCTGCATTATGGAAAGACCATAATTTACCATAGTTTACATTTTCCCATACCATGAGTTCTGTAACGGCATTACCACTGCAGTCAACAGTGTAATCTGTAGACAAATGTTGCAATTATGACAGTATTTGCAGTAAGTGTTACTGTGGACAAAGGAATAAACCTAAACCAACAGATGGTGTAACACTGTCTGCAATACAGCAAAGGGTCAGATACAAAAAATGCCACAGTTGTATGCACAGCTGCATTTAGGCATAAGAGTGGTTATACAGTTGAGACAAGGGATTTGCTAAAGTTCAAAAGGGTCATTATTGGTCATGTGAATGTAACTGTAATTTACGAGTATAGACAGACATGTACACACTGTCTGTACTCCTAAACCTAACCCTATTTTAACTCTAAATTCATAGGAAATTATAGGTGAATAGTGAATAGCACATATACACTTGTAAGCATAAGTGCAAACACCATTTTACCAATTAATTACATGTAACAGCCTAAAAAATAAAAATCAATATACATACATATTTTCTATCTTTTGTTTAAAACTAGTTTTTTCTACAGTTGCAATGTTATTTGATGTCTCTCTTTGTTGCTTTGGTCGTGATTGGTTAATCTAAACGTCATCCAGGAATCTGGCCAATGACAACTGGGCACGCCTCCTACCGCTCAAATTTGAATTTACACACCAGTCCGTTGCTGCTCTGTTTATCTGCAGTCCTGCTCCGTTCAGTGCAGTAGTAATGGCTTTTACATGATTATCACATATCTGACAGATGAATTCTTATTTTGACCGATTTTGAGTTATGCGGTGCAGATTGAGAACGAAAAAGCGCAAATATGAACACAGACACAATGGCTAATGGACACATATTGCAAACGGCAGAAGGTAAATACATACCATTTATAATTTTTCTACTGTTACTGTTAAAGTGATATGCTAATCGCGATGACATAATCTATTACTGTTTTGATATTATGTTTTAATAAAGATAAGGCTGTGTGTAATGACGATGTTGTGGCCATGATTTAAAGTGACTACTTTGTGTTTTTAAATATTTGTTTATATCGCGGAATGTAAATATATCCACGTAACATAGTGCTACGAGTTACTGACGTTTTAATAGAGAAACATGCATGAATGACAGAATGAATAGCGGGACATGTATGATGTTAATACAGAAGGCCGCCGTTTGCTGATCTTATTTTTAATAACAGTATGAAATAGTAAAAATAACTAACGTTATATTGTTATTTTATTGTAAAATAAAATGTCTCACTGTGGAACATGAAAAACTGGCATATACACTTGTTAAACAGAGAGGACATGAAACCATTCTTGGACTCTGAAGAATACTATGCAAACCATGCTTTTGGATCTACTGTTAAGTTTTTGTAATAAAGCTGGTGAGTAGGCTAAATTTCTGTAAGCCCATGTCTCTGTCAGTAAGTCAACAATATTGTTCTATTAAACCTGTTAATATTCATTTGTGTGTGTGTGTGTTTTCCCTCTCATGGTCCAGAGGTTTTGGGATTGAAAATCTTCTGCCACATGATCTTCCGTAAAAGTGAGTATACATGTCATACTAACATTAATTCTTTAAATGATCATGTGCTATTATATGTGCTGAAATGTGAACACAGCAAAGCAGGTAAACTCTGCACCAAGGCACCACTCTGGTTCAAAGTTCATTCTTGAGTTTAGCTCACTCAACATGAAAACTCCCTCATCATTTTCTCACCCTCATGTCTTTTTTGATCTTCTTTTGTGTTCCACAGAAAAAAGTCAGTTATGCAGATTGGAAAAGACATGGGTGAGTAAATGATGACATATCCACCTTATTCTTCACATAAAAATGGGCCATTTGTAGATTTTATGGGTCTTGCTTCCGGTCTCTTTTACTTCCAAATATTTTTAGCTGTACAGAACCGCTCGTTTTGCTGCTTGATATTGCAAATTGGTGTGTCTTACCTTGTTATTTTAGTGTATTAGCTTAATTATGAACACACTGGTTTGTAATGCAAACAGTTTTACCGTTTACTGCATGTTGTTATTCTTGTCGTTGTTTCCCTATAGCGGCTAATGAACTGGAAGTCTCGCCCATAGGCTTACTTCTGTGTTTAGGAATAAGGTGGATAAGTATGATATCTTGAGTAATTTAATGATCTCCTCAAGTACATTTGTTAGACATTTCACCCCCTTGTGATAGAAAAACAGTGTAAACCGATTAATAATTATATTAGTTATAAATATACAGGTATTAGCATATTAGCAATTGATACAAATATTAATTCTTTTTATTTTTTGGTGTACTAATTGGCATTTTTCTGGGTACAACATTTATGATACATCTGAGAAAAGTTGTTCACTGTTGTGAATACCAATTTCTTTATAACTACCATCTCAAAGTAGAGTACACACACAGCAGTGAGTAAAGAACACACACCCAGAGCAGTAGTCAGCCATTTTTATTGTGCGGCCCGTGTGGGTAACGTGCCTTGCTCAAGGGCACCTCAGGCCCCGTTTACACTAGTGCGTTTTTTTAAAAGAGCGCTGTTCATTCACTCATCTACATTTCCTGCCAGTATTGAGACTCGAACCCATGACCTTCAGGTTACAAGTCTGACTCTCTAACCATTAGGTCACAACTAGATCATTAAATTAGCCAGAATTTCTCATAATGTCAAATGTTGTTTATAGAAATGTACACAAATGAAGTCCTTTTCAATAAATCTCTTTTTTTATTTTATTTTTTATTTAACCCCCAGATGCAGCAAGGATCCAGCTGATTACTTCAGATTTGGTGGACTGCTCTTTATCTGCTGTGACTGTCACTTCTGGTGCAGAATCATGGACCTTTATTTGTATGTTTTGATTTGACTTATTACACTTGTGTAGCTAGTATTCAGGATTAAAATACAATGTAATTTTTGTCCACATATATTATCAGAGCTATATGGAATCCAATAGGGTCAGTCAAATATTGAGAAAAACACTATAAACCTGATTGGGAAAATACAAGCTAAAATACAGTTGCCTCCACAATCTTTTTCAAAGAAAAAATCATGATACTATAACCCTAACTTGTAAGATAAAAATTTAATTTTTAGTTTTTCAATTGCTCCTCAAGAATTCCTCCTCAGGAATTTGTTTACATAAATTTTCATCTAAATAATGAAACAGTTTTAAGCATGGAGTACACTACACGACTTCTGAACAGATTTTTGACTTACCGACTTTGTAAATAATGACAAAGGAAAGCTGGGCATCATATCCTTAAGCCTGGAATACACTACACTATTTTTGCCCTGATTTTCCACCAATTTACAGTCAGGAGAAGTTGACACTAGTTGCCGAAAGTCAGAGCCAGCCTGCAGATTTGAGATGACAGATTCCATAGAAAATTGCATAGTGTATGATAGTCACAGACTCTGGTTTTTTAAGCTTCAGACTCTGATTCTATCCAGTCGGAGGATATCAAACGTTTGATATTTTCAGCTGATTTTACAATGCATATTGTTTTCATTTGTCATGCGTCTCCTAGCAACAAGGCTCATGTTTCTGAGTGAGTTTGTTGTGATCGGAACAACTTTAAAGTCTGGTAGTGTATGATCCTCAGTCATGTAGTGTATGATGCCCAGTTTTCCTTTGTCGCTATTTACAAAGTCAGTATATGTATGATGCCTAGTGTTTTAAAAATCTGTTCAGATTTTAAAAGTCATGTAGTGTATTCCAGCCTTTAGAATTAACAGTCATTTGAAACAGTGGCAATCTTGTAGATGTTTTGTATTTCTTCTTTTGAGAATATTTAATTCAACTTCTGATCAAACTGTTCTGTTAATTGGTACAGTATTGTAAATGTTGAAATGCATTTCCTTTCAAATTTGTACTTTTTTTTTCTTCAAAAACTGAATGATTACATTTTCAGTTTTGTACAGTATATGTACAGACTTTGTATTTTGTCTTTCAAAATAAAACTTTTAATTTACAATCTTGAGCATGCTTTAACACTTTCATTTTTTTTGTTTGTTTTTTAATAACCTGTAAAATAACAAGTGTTTCTCTGCAGAACTTTTGGGCTAGTGCTTTCAGCACTTTATTGAATGCGTTTGATCATAATAATCTAGGAAAAATCTGTAAAATGATAGTGTTCCTCTGTACAGTGTTTAGTGATGTCACTTTATTGAATTTGTCAGTAATAATCTAAGACAAATCCATAAAATAACAGTTTTGCACTGTAAAAAAAAAAAAGAAAGAGTCCAATGACCATTGAACTGCAAACCATAAAACTGAAGTAAATTTTGAAGTATTCTGAAGTAAATTTTGTAAAAAAAAAATGGGACAAACCACGCTCATATAATGGTGGAATACCATTCATAGGCCTTAAATACAGGACGATTCTATGTTAATGTCAAGCCCTGTTTGCAAATATGTGCTAATATTGCCAACTTCTTGGAAAATTATGGCAGACTGCTGATATTACTGAACTCATAGTGTGAAATATCCCAAAACATTGCTTTTGGTACCATATAATAGTCATAAATTGCTCAGTCAGTTGTTCTTTGTTCTCTCTTTTGTGTACATGCAACAGACCCAAGTAAATGTTAAGAGATGTGTTCACATCCTCACTGCCTTTTAGCATCAACATCAGGAAGGTTTTAGGTTTTGAAATTGCGTGATATCAGTTGTGTCTCCAGAAGATAAAAACCTAGCAGTTTGGGTGGGCCCATGATCTTCCATCTAGCACCACAGTAGGACCAATGTGACTTCTACGTTAGATATGACAAACTTGACACAAATTATAACAAGCGGTTCATAATGTGTTATGTATAATCAATTATTTGGACATTTAACTCCTCTTCCTTTTGTGTTCACAGGTTGATGACAAATGTGGTAATTCAGTTTCAATAGGGATGTAATGCAATGTCTGTCCAACGTTGAAATCAATTTAACTTTGGTTTCTGAAGTCAACCCGATATTAATTTTCAACCAAAATGCAACATCTGTCCAACGTTGGAGATTGACGGCAATTTGACGATGGGTTCTGACGTCAATCTTATGTTGGGTTCTGACGTCAACCTGATTTTCATTTTCAACCAGAATGCAACGTCTATCCAACGTAGGAGATTGACGTCAATCTGACGTTGGGTTCTGATGTCAACCCGATTTTCATTATCAACCAAAATGCAACGTCTATCCAACGTTGGAGATTGACGTCAATCTTACGTTGGGTTCTGATGTCAACCCGATTTTCATTTTCAACCAAAATGCAACGTCTGTCCAACGTTGGAGATTGACGTCAATCTTACGTTGGGTTCTGACGTCAATATGACGCGTTGGGTTTTGGCGTCAACCTGATTTTCATTTTCAACCAAAATGCAACGCGTCTGTCCAACGTTGGAGATTGACATCAATATGGCGTTGGGTTCTGGCGTCAATCTGATGTTGGGTTTTGGCGTCAACCTGATTTTCATTTTCAACCAAAATGCAACGCCTGTCCAACGTTGGAGATTGACGTCAATCTTGACGTTGGGTTCTGGCGTCAATATGACGTTGGGTTTTGACGTCAACCTGATTTTCATTTTCAACCAAAATGCAACGTCTGTCCAACGTTGGAGATTGACATCAATATGACGTTGGGTTCTGACGTCAATCTGATGTTGGGTTTTGACGTCAACCTGATTTTCATTTTCAACCTAAATGCAACGTCTGTCCAACGTTGGAGATTGACATCAATATGACGTTGGGTTCTGACGTCAATCTGACATTGGGTTTTGACGTCAACCTGATTTTCGTTTTCAACCAAAATGCAACGTCTGTCCAACGTTGGAGATTGACTTCAATCTGACGTTGGGTTCTGACGTCAACCTGATTTTCATTTTCAACCAAAATACAATGTCTCTCCGACGTTGGAGTCCATCGTCAACCTGACGTTATATTGACGTCCGGTGCCTGCTGGGGATCGGACCATTGCCGCCTGCTCCCGCAACATGTGTTTCGCTCCCGTCCACTCCTTTAAACATTCTAATATTGTATATAATTTTGGCGCATCACTCAGTATGCGGTGTATTTTTGAATGAGCGTTTGCGCTGTTTACTTTCACTTTCGATTTCGCAATCACATGCACTCTGTGTAAAGGAAGCACATCTTACAAGATCAGATATTTGTCAGTGAGCTCAGGATCTGTTGAGCAGCAAATACTCAAGCACGGTCTTGTCAATCATCATCTCTCCTTATTTTCGACCTGTGATCAGTCAAATCTGACTCCTGCAGCTCCTGTTGGATGCAAGTCTGCATTTTTTCCACAGAATTGGGCTATTTTTAACCTGTTTCCATGGGCTGATTTTCCCATGGGTTAAAGGTTTGAAATATTGCATAAATTACATTTGACTAAAATGCTTGTATTAAAACATTTCTACCTATGATAAAACTTTCATGGACTTTTACATTAACTGTTCCCTCCTGTTGGAATGACCTGCCCAACTCAATCCAAGCAGCTGAGTCCTTAACATTGTCAAGAAACGGCTGAAAACACATCTCTTTCATCTTCACTTGACCATCTAACTCTAGCACTCTCTATTCTAATGCTAATTCTAATTTTATCTGCTTGTTTCTTTTTAAATGAAAAAAACTTAACATTTGCAGTCTCTATTCTAGTTTTATTCTAACTACTTTTTAGTGACTTTTCTTTATAAAGAAAAAAAAGAGCCTCTAGCACTAGCATTCTCTTTTCTTTCTCTATCCTTTCTACTTATTTTCTTTTTATTTGTTATAATGACCTTCTAACATTAGCATTATCTCTTCTTTTTCTGTTCTATTGCCTTGTTTTATTTTTAATTAAAAGTGACCCTCTAACACTTCCCTATTCTATCTACTTGTTTTCTTTTTATTTATTATAAAAACAAACCCTATCTCTGCCCAAAAACCCTACTATCCTCTAAAATATGGAAAACTAAAATATGGCCACCCTATAAAACAGTCTATTGCTTCATAAACAAGTAGCTGTTAAAATAAACTTCATCTTGTGAAGAGCAAAGAATTAAATTGTATTAATCTAGGATTAAAGCTTAAGGCTCACTTTACAGACTCAACTCACTTTGCTTGGCACATCACAGCATTAAACCTTTTCACAAAACATCTTCCATAATCCACACTCTACTTCTATTGGTAGCTGAAAGCATGATCAAATTGTCCAAAATGTTTAATAGGCAGGATTGCAGAAACGGTGAAGGATTTGTATCACTTTTAAATGTCATTCATTTAAAGTCTTTAGAGCTTTTTGTGGACACTGATTTAGTGTGGGCCTAGACAAGTAAGTTTATAAACTATCCAATACCTTCCTCATGCTCTAACACGCAGTAAAATTCCAAGCTTGGAGGGGTTTTCCATGCTTTAATAATAAATATAATGATATACATCTGATATAAACAAAAATATTGCACATAGCTCAGGCACATAACAAGTGTTCGCTGTACTGTGGAAGTGCTGCCTTTCAGGAAATTGTTAGTTTACAGAGCAACATATAAAGGCTCTAACTCCAGGGAGAGAAATACAGTTTCGCTTAACAAAATGCTGAACACATTTAAGCTTTGGCAGAAGGTTTTTAGTTCTTTTGGAACACACGTGACATTTTAACTACAACAAAAACAACGGTCAACTGACAGTCAGCCCCTAGTGCCACTCTAAATGACTCTTTTATAAAAAGCAGGGAATAGCAGTCAGCAAGGAACAAGACTCGAGCAACATAATCGCCCACCCAGATGATCAGATTATGCAAAAATATTTATATATACACACACACACACACACACACACACAAACATAAGGGCAATAATAATAAAAAAAATTACATGCCCTTAATTTCATCCTTTGTGCCTCAAAAATACACAGTGCAAAGTAGGAATGTTGCAACTACATGGAAAATAAATGTATGCCAAATAATCACAGGTGTACAAAAACAAAATTTCTACTTGATGATGTTTAAGTGCTCTTGCTGTAACTGTGGGTGAGGGCCACTAAGTGTCTGGCCCGTGAGAGACATGGCGGAGCGAGTGCAATCCCATAATGCAACAACCTCGAATTAAAGCTACAATGTTGTACACAGGAGCCCCTCCAACCAAACCATGCTGCGAGTAGAGCCACGCCACGGTGGGCAGAACGGGTGCTGCCACAGCAACCAGATCGACCAAGAAGTTGTTGCTCCAGTGGCTTTTTCCCACCACTGCCATGCTAGAGGTGTTCTTGGGATTCTTCAGGTCGAAATTCAGCTCTTCCATGAACTGGGGACTCATTTTGGGCTTGGAAAAGCCCAGACCAGAATCATTAATGGTGTTTTGGGCAGTGTTGGTGCAAATGAGGCCAACATCTTTGACTTCATCTTGTGCTTCAGGTAACTCCTCCTTCTTTATGGGTTTTTGTGCTTCAGGCAAGTCCTCAATCTTTTTGGGAACTTGTGCTGAAGGTGATTCCTGGGATTGGTGGGGAGAAGAAATAAGGAGACCAGGGAAACCGCCACCTTGGAGCTTTAGCAGCTGGAAAAGGAGGGCTTGGAGATCAGCGGTGTAGATCATCTCATCAGTCTGGACACCTTTATCTTCTGCACCAAAGGGGTCGCTTGAGATATGCTCCTCTGTGCTCTTTTCCAAGACACTCAACTCCAAGGTGGACAGCCCAGGTTGGGGAATGATCTTGGTGCCACCATCCTGGCTGGAATCAACCGCAGTGGACATGAGAACCTTCTCGAGAATTTCAGCTCTATTGGCCATCTCGTCATTGGCCAGCAGCTCACTATCAGCCATCTCCTCCACTGCTTGTTCTTCACCATGTAGCTCCATCTCTAACTTGACTGCAGTGGAACTTTCTGGAGACTCACAGATAAAGTCCAGCGTCGGCTCATCCTGCAAGTTGCAGCCATTCTGCGCCAACTCCATGCTGTGGAGCAAGGACTCCAGCTTTCGGTTTTGGATGTTTATGTCAATGAAATACTTCTGGATGCCCTTGTCCTTCTCCATGAGGCTGTTCTTCATGGTTTCCACCACTTGGCGCAGCTGCTTGATCTCTTTGCGTGCTTCTTTAAGAGCTAGCTGAGCTTCCACACGGTGACATTCCTCCTCTATCCAGTCCTCCCGCATACGCCCCAGTTGGGACTTCAGCTCCTCAACCTCAGCCTCCCTGAAACCCATCAGTGTGGAAAATGTACCATGTGATATCAGTTTTCAAATTGTGTCAGAGCTCTTGAGGGAAATGCAATTAAGTAATGCATTAGTGCAAGTATTTCAAAGCAGACTCTTACCGGTCACAAACTGTGTTCAGTGAATCTCTGAGCTTTGTCTTGAGGTGTCGTATGGCTACCTCTTTCTGCTGTAGAGGGGTAAGGTACTGCTCTGGATTGGGAGGCTTGATACCATGATTGTCTCCGCAGGAATGGTAGCGTACAGGAGTGGTTCTTCTGAAAGTTAAAAGCAAGCTTTTTTAAATGTGATGAAGCATGCTAATATGAAAGCTACAACAAGAGCTGAAGTAATGAACTTTACGGCCTGTTGTGTCTGTAAAAAGTTAATAGCTATGTTTCCATCACCTTGTTTTTATGCGGAATTTGAAGTATTGCACCAGAAATTAGTGATGGAAACACCAAAAAAAAAAAAATTCCTTAATTCGCAAAAAAGTTTACACGCTCGCTTGAGGTGGTTTTTGACTTATGAGAAAAAGGGTTAATGCAAATAATGGGAGATGGAAACACAAAATGTCATGTGACTTTGTGCAATGGGACAGTATATCCGGACTAAACAGCAGACCGATCTGCCTCTCAAATGTTATGATCATTCTGAAACGCCTGAGCAAAGTCTTTCGTCAAAGTATTTCTGTATAATTGCCTGCCAGAACGGTCTTACACAACTGCGTTTCGTCTTGATGTGCAAGTAATTTATTATACAAAATTATTATATTCAGTGGCTTCTCCTACTTTTCTTAGTGATATTTAGTGCCAGTTTATCAGGAAGTGACGATTTTGTTCTCTTTGTCTCCTTGGATGGAAACAGTGCTTATTTGCAAATGTTTTATGCGATATTCCAATTTTGCGCATAAATTAAATTTGCAACTTTGGATGGAAACCCAGCTACTTTTTCCATCAAAATGCAAAAGCTAAAAGCTTTAAATGATATGAAAAATAAAAAAAACCCTCATATTACACTAAGTCACCATAACTGACCTTTATTTGGTCCATTAAATTTGGTTTAGGTCAATGGTTTTCAACATGTGGGACGTGACCCAAATATAGACTGCAGGTCTGTTTTGATTGTGTCATGGTCAGCGAGGTAAAACAAACAAAAAACAAAACAAAAAAACCCCAAAAGCAAATGATTAAAGAACATAATGAAATAAAGAACAAAAAGAAAAAAAAAAAAAAAAAAAGTACAAATATATTAAAGTACATAAAGAATTAAAAATAAAATTATAAAATAAATTTAAAAAAAAAAACCCATCAAAGCAATGGCCCTGTTATCAGGCAGTAAAACTAGAGGCACAATATCCTAGCAACCTGCTATGTTGCTTTGAAGTCAAATTTGCATCTGTGCCAGAGATGGAACAATAGGAGAACAAACAAGGACCCTGGAGAAGCTCAGAAAGGCATTACAGAGCACACACACGTTCTGCGCTTAGATTAAAAAAAAAAATAATAAAATAAAAAAGCAAAATGGAGAGTGTGGGGTAATATATATATATATATATAAAGGACACTACAAATACAATACAATCAACCAAAACAACTAAATGCACTCCTTTTGACCATGTCAACAAGAACACCCACTAGTTTCCTTGCACTCAATCACATAAAAGGCAAAACTAAAAACCCACATCATGCTATTAAGTCAAACGACACAGCCTAAATATCTTCAAACACACTGACTGTGTGCACATGAAATATTAATGCCCCTCACCCTCTCTACAAAAATGTAGCACTGAAAAACACTTTACTCCTATCAGCCAGCCAACGGCTTTGCTGTCTGCGTGGGCAAAATGAGAGCAGACAATTTTGTCAAAATCCCCTCAAAGCCTGGCACAGCCAAACCATGACCAATCTAATCCTTTATTCTGTGAAGAGGTTGAGGACACGATAACACTCTCTATCTGTATTGCGCCTGAGCCCTGCATAGAATATATTGCATCTACCATGTTCTCAACTTCCTTACATCTGTTTGCTTCTGCCTCTTTGTCCATACCTTCTGGCAGAGCTGGAGTTGCTACTGCTGTTGGTAATGGAGGGGGCTTTGGGGGGCATCCTGAATGGGGCATAAAGCTCTGCGTCGCGAGGGGCAGTAGGGCTTCCTGCGGGCTTGAACACTGGCAGGCTTCTGATGTGGGGTCCACGGCTAAGGGAGATAAGACCAAGCAAATAGGACAGGACAGTGTCATGATAGGCAAGACACGCAGGCTATATTTGGAATAACAACCAATCATGCAACTCATTCTTTCAGCATGCATGGAATATCTTGTTAACCTACTACTGTAGATTTACCAAAATGTGCGCTGTGCTTTGAACTTCTATTTTCAGTGTGAGGTTTGTAAATAAATTTAACTGTATGCCATTAATCTCGTAATAAGATCAAGTGACAACAATGTTGCATGCTGTATCGAACTATTTTACACACTATACTAAAAAATTACTTAACATGCAAAGAAACAAAAAAATAAAGCATAAAAACCATACCTGCGAGATGATGAGATCTTCCCTGCAGAGTTGCTGAGCAGAGTTCCATGTGTCTTGTAGCTTCCAGTGCTGCTAGCTGAGCTGAAATCTGCCTCACTGCCTACAGTACATAAAAATTGGGATCAAAAGTCTAAAGCTTCCTCTAAAAAGACTTCAACATCAGCAAAACTTATCCATTCAAGGGTATCTAAAAAGACTGTGGAAGTAGAGACTTCAAACCCGCCAAATGCACAACCAAAGCACGTTTCCAATTAGCATATTTTCCAGTATGCAGATCAAAGAGGCCTGTCAGAGGATATAGGGTTACAGACTTCTGTGATGAACATCGTTTGACTCCAGTATGGAAGAAGTAAGGCTTGGGAAGTCAGGGACTGAATCTTTCAGTGACAGAGGAATCCTTTACATTCGGTTTCTCTCAGCACTTTTATGTAAGCTTGAATATCACCTTACCTGCAGCCATTTCTAGTTAGCTTTGTCATTTAGCATTTAGACCCTGCTGGCAGATGCCATAACTACACTGTTTCTACTTTCACAGCCATTCAAAAGTAGCCATGTTATTATATCTTGCAACATGTTAATTGCTAAATTATCATTATATTTGAAGTCGTAACATTATTTTTATTTTTTTTTATTCAGAGGGCTTTTAAAAACATGATATATTCTTATATTATTTTATTCTTGCTAAACTTAAGACTAAAGAGATATAATACTGATTACCTACTTCCTGGAAGTACCATTGAAGCAAGTGGGAAAGCAAATAGATAACCTTCTGAACTATATTAGACATACTCATATCAAATCAAAACATATTTCAGATAACAGAATATTTTGTGGAAGTAAAAAAAAAAAAAAATCTAGTCTAAAAATAATCTAAATTAAACGCATTAAGCGTTAAATTCAAAATGAGGTGACTGAAAGACAGAGATATGCTAAAGAGGGGTAAGATAATTCAGGACCTTGATTTTACCAAAATAAGTTTTTCCAAAAAAGATACACACCTGAAAAGCATCTCTTTCCTTTTGACAAAACCATGACAAAGTGCGTACTTTTTCAAATGTGCTACTATCTAACTAACTAACCAAACAAATGTGACTAACTCGCTAACAATTACACAACTGTGCAAGTTGCTCAATACAAATCAAGCTCAAATGCTGTGAATTCTCACAGGCAGTGGGAGGGGCCAACTACTTTAAGTTGCACTGATTGGCCATTTACAAGCCAACCAATCACTGGCCTCTATGAGGAAGGGTAATCAAGCACATGGCACCTGTTACTTCCTGGATTGTGTTGTGTTTTTCCGTTTTCAAAAAAGACTTCAGAGAAACCAATTCCAGCAGAATCCCAAGAACATTTAAATGGATTAAACAGGCAGGTGTGACCATGACATAAATTAATTACTCATCATAACCTTGTTTCAAAACAGAAGTTTGGAGAACTGTATGTGTTTCTGTGTGTGAACCTGCACCGCAGTGGACTTGCACACAAGCTGATAAAGATCCCATGTGCAAATTGTCCTTCTGTGCACACTAGTTGTGGATGTTTATGTAACTAACCAAACTTTAGATTACTAAACCATGCGGTTCTTGCTTTTTTGAATGCAGAAAACATGCAGTTCTGTAAACATTGACTATTTGACCTGGGGCCCGTTTCAGAAAGGAGGTTAAGTGAAAAGTCTGAGTATGTTAACCCTGAAATGAAGGAAACTCTGGGTTTTCCGTTTCAAAATGGGAGGTTTGTCAAACCCATTTCTGAAAGAGAGGTAACTTATACTTAGAGTCAGTTACCGTGGTAACTTACTCTGTGAACCTAACCTGGTCAGGAGCAGGTTTTCTTCGGTAAACCTATAGTTTCTTTCGGTCTCCTCCCCCTTTTTATAGTGTTAGCAAAGTTTAAATACCTTATTCATTCATTCACGCTGCAAAATAGCTTTTCTTACTGAGTATTTTTGTCTTATTTCAAGTACAAATATCTAAAAAAAATGAAAAATGAAAAATGGTCTAAAATATTTAGTCTTGTTTCCTGGGGGATTTTCCTTGTGAATTTTACGTAAAACAAGTAAAATCGTTCGCCATAGGGAAGAAAAATAATCTTATTGCAAACTGAAACAAGAATATTTTTAATTTCTTACCACATTGACAGATAATTATGCAAAATAAAAAAAAAAACGCACTTTAAAACATCGGAGATTGTAATTACATTATAAGTCCGCTGCAGATTTTAAGGAAAGTGTTCATCCTTCTCACACTAATGATAATTTTTTTCCTGGGCACAAATCCGTCAAAGAGGAGTTTCACAGGACTGTAGGTCAGTGGTGTAAAAATTGGTTTAAATGAGGCTAATCTGGTAAATGACATTCACTTGATAACATCTTTCTGTGACCTCTGGAAGTAACCCAATAATCAGAATTTCCTTCAAGATTTCCAGTGTGGTTGGATGCATTGATGACAAGCATATCTTCACCATTGCACCTTCTAAAAATGAAACTAATTACTGTATGGAATGGAAGGATGCCAGATGATTAGCTACGAGATGCCTAACCACAGCAACACAAATTATTCACAATTTTTCTGGTCATTTTTATTTCCTACAAATTAAAAAACAAAAGTTTTTCTTTTTACTTTTGGATTTTAGAATTGTAACAGGTTGGATTAGAGATTATTTAATTATTTGAAAAGAGTGTTAGACTATGTGGAAAAAGCTGCAGCGCATTGAAATAGACACTGAATGATATGTCAAATGTTTGTAAAGTCATTTAACCAACACCCATGAACCTTTCATGCTTAAAGCTTTACCTTTATTGAATTGTTTTTTTATACTTCATTTTCAGCTGCTGCCACGTTCTTGTTTCTTTTTTCTGTCTTTTTCCTTTTTTTTTTTGGTCATGGGATACCATTAAAATGAATATTAGTTAAATAATTTACAGTTTTCACCTCTGATATTATAACAGTTATTAAGTTATTGACAGTTATTAAGAATCAAAGTTACGCATTGACTCGGAAGTGCGCGAACGTCTTTTTGGCGGGAGCTGTTGCCATGGTGAATCATAATTTCAGAGCTCCACTGATCATGACTTTCCATAGTCATGGTGCACGCGCTTAACTCAGAGTCAACCTACTCAGAGTTGAATAAACGAACACAATTCAGCCGTTCTGAAACCGAAAACTCACGGTAAGTCAACTCAGAGTTCAAGTTTAAACTCAGAGTTGGTTGAACTTCCTTACTGAAACGGGCCCCTGATGTCATAGTCATAATCAAAAATCATTATCATATAAATATATATTTTTTTCCTTCTCAATTATTCTGACTGATTTATGTGTTTCTGAGCAATATAAAATGATTAATAACTTATTGCTATTATTTAAAAAAAACTTCAGAATCTAAAAGAATAATATAAAAACATAAAAATTGCAATTTAATAAAAAGCAATAATTGCAGAAATAAAATTACCTTTATTCATGATTGGTGAATGTTGTTGCTTCTCTCGCTTGTGCTTCTGTGTGGGTGCGCTCCACTCAGCCACTACATTCATCCGAACTCTCTTCACCTTGACCTTGCGCTCTCCCAGAGCGGGTGAACCCAGTGGGCTGTTGTCAGAGCCTGAGGGGGTCTTGGTTGGCGATGCACATTGACTGCTTGGGCATCCAGTATCATCTGAGAAGGTAGAGCCAAGTGGAAATTACATAACACCCCATTTAAAACTATACTAGTGTGCTTTTCCTTATCAGAGAGGCCATATGAACAAGGCCAACAACACATAAAAGCCATCAGAGAAGTCATGATAACCTCGTGTCCTACCTGAGGACAGGCTGTTGGGACTGATGGTTCTTTTCGAGTGCTGGGAGCTAATGTCAAAATCCTTGCTCTCCTCTTCTGACAATGGCATGTTGGATGCTGATGACTCCTTTGCTTTAGTACGTAAAGGGTGGAGGACAAATCGAGGGATACGGCTGCGCATGCTTCCCTTTTCCTTTACCTGCAGGAAATGGAAAATCGGTAACTGGGAACATGGAATGGTGCTACAACTACCTACAGACAACTTACAGTTGTCAATCTGAGTTTACAATCTGAGGTGAGCTGTTTAGCCTTTTTTAAAGCTGGCATTAAGCTGTATGCTTGGGTCCTTAAAGTAAAATGTTAGTATCCAATATAAGTCTTGCTTACATGCAATTAGTCTTACTGTAAGTAAAAACGTGTTTAGACAGGAATAATTTAAAGATAGTTCAGCACCTCGTATGTCTGAAAAGGTCCCATTCTTCTTAAATAGGGAATACTTCAAATAAAACTGTAAAAAAAAAGAAAACGGGTTGCTTGAACATGAGGATTTGGTATGACAAACAAACCAGAACAAAGAAAGATTATAGTGTAAAAATTAATGAGGACATGACGCAAGATGCCAGGTTGGTTTAACCTAGTTTATGAATGATTCTGTAAATAGACTAGAGTGCCAGGCTACAATATTTATATACTGTACTTAAATGCTAAATATAAGTTTTTGCAAAGAATTGTCATTAAATATTGTTTTCTACCCAGTTGTCTTTTATGGACAATTTAGAAATATAGTGCCTTATCATTTTAATATAAATTAATTCACTAGTACTTGGAATTAAACTGCAGGAACACTCATTCTAAATTAAACTGATCCAATGCTATTATTTAACACGATTCTTCTGATGATCAGTGAATTTACCAGGGGTTATGTAAAAGGCTTTGCACTTGGAGAAGAAAGTAATATGGTCAATTTAATCCTTGTCTAGGTACAGAGATGATAAAACCCCATCCTTCTGAATAGCTTATTTAACTGCTTTGTGTGTTCCAGATCTGCTCATAACTAACAGACCAAAGCTCAACGGCTGAATAATTTAATATCAGGTATTACGCTTGATTGACAATGACGTCATTGGTCCATTTCCTGTTATTAGTGGTATATGCTGTGGTTGCGTGTGCCTTGTTTTTCAGTATCTCTTTGAAGTTGGTTATATAAGGGTTATGGTTGCTTTCAGTGCGGATGACGTAATTGACCCTTTAAGGATGACGCTTGTTGCATAGCTGGGTTCTTGCCTCTTTCCGTTTTGTATCCAGATGCCATATTTCATTACAAAAGAAGTCAAAGGACATCCTTTATGTAGGTCGCCCATTCCTTTCGGATATGGAAAACGTGCTACTTTTTTTTTTCTTCTTTTTTTTATTTTTGAGTGTCTTATGTCACCACATCCTTTTAAATTTATTAAAGTATTATGTTGTTTTATATTTTTGTGCTTTGTTTAAAGAAAAAATAATTGCTTTAATTATTTTGTGAGCTTTAGTGCAATATTGGTGGTAGAATTACACAAAGGGAACTGAAAAATGAAAGGGTACATTAGTATTTAAAAGTCAGTAAGATTTTTTTTTTTTTTTAAAGAAATTAATACTTTTATTCAGCAAAGATTAGTCAAAAATGACAGTAAAGACATTTATAATATTACAAAAGATTTCCCGTTCAAAAATGTTCTTTTGAATTGCTATTTATCAGAATCCTGAAAAATACAATATAAAAATATTATTGAGCACAACCATTTTAGCTGTGATGATAATAAGAAATTTTCTTGAGCAGCAACTCTGCATATTAGAATGATTTCTGAAGGATCATTTGACACTGACGACTGGAGTAATGATGCTGAAAATTCAGCTTTGCCATCAAATAAATAAATTACATTTTAAAATATATTAAAACTGTTTTTACTTTATTTTTGAATAAATAAATGTAGCCCCAGTGAGCATAAGAAACACTTTCAAAAACATTTAAAAATCTTACAGACTCCAAACTTTTGAATGGTACTTTTTTCTACTTAGTCAATAAGCTGTAAAATGATTGACTGTCAAATTGCCACTCATGGGAGCTAGACTGTTTTCTCTCTGAGCCCAAGTCAGCCTTAGCAACAGAACCTAGCAACAAAGACTTGTCAACACAGACGATCATTGCCTTTACAGAAGCCAGATAGTGGTCAGTGAAATTAGTCAGCCATTCAGTCCATGATAGATGCCTTGTATCAGGACGAGAAGCTTAGTGTTTTTACCTCATGTCAGCCTAATAGAAAAGCTGAGACTAGTTTCAGCCTGACACAGTTAGAAGTTACTGATGCAATTTCTCTTAAATCACCTCATTCATCCTATATGCAAATGGAATGGCTGGCTTGAGGTGATAAAGCTGGAGTACAGTCAGAGTTAGAGGTTATATACTTGATGACTCATAACACCTTATGTAACATGCTGCTCATATTTAATTAAGAAGAATGATTTCATGCATAAAACATGACAGTAAAAAATCTCACTCGCAGAATAAAAGGTACAGACAGAGTTGTCACTGGGGCAGTAATTTAAGGTACAAAAGGTACATCTTTGTTATTTACCCTTAAATGGTACATATTAGTACTCTAAAGCTATAATATTGGTATTAAAGACATAATATTATTGTTTTAAAAATGGATATTAGTACCTTAAAGGTACATACCACCCCAGTGAGAGTGTTCATACTTTATGTTCTTAAGCCCTTTTATCAAAATATATTGTAATTTTCCATTATAGTGAACAATTTGAACAACTTTTTAGTATTTTAATTTCTGATGTACAGATATATAACTAAGGCTGTCGTCTTCTAGCTAAATATGTAGTCAGCACAACACATCGAGACACTTTAAATCAGTCGCCTCAGCACCAGTGACTCCTCATTCTGTCATTAGTCCAGTAAAGCAGCGATGACTCAATGCTGCTGGAGATGGAGAATAATGTGTGCTAATGCATTTGCTACTGGCTTTGAGTGCTTTCTAGTTTCAGTGTTGTTATTTGAGCTTGACTACAGGAGAAGATGGTTAAATACAGGCCGACATTGTACATTAATCAGTGTGCACGATTACTAATGTTTGCAATTCCTTTTCTCTAGTTGCTTGTAACAGTCTATAGTGTGAAGCATTCCATACATTTTTAACTGACTATAGGGTTTTTATTATTTTATTAGTTTTATTTTTAGTATTAGTTTTTGTTATTATATGTTTTTTTCTAAATTTCCATTTCCAGTGAGAATTCAGTGCACTTTCTCTAAGAAGACATGAGATGACATGTTGCCCCACAACATTTTTTTTGTCTTGTTTAACTTTCTGTTTCATCTAAGAGTTAAAATGTGCCACTTTTTCAATTTAAAACCACTTTTTTCAGTAGTTAGGGGAATCTCATAAAATGTATGGGTCACATTTTACTCCCGGTTTAAAGTGCTGCTTGAAAGTTTGTGAACCCTTTAGAATTTTCTATATTTCTGCATAAATATGACCCAAAACATCATCAGATTTTCATATAAGTCCTGAAAGTAGACAAAGAGAACCGAATCAAACAAGCGAGAGAAAAATAGTTTCTTTGTCATTTATTTATTGAGAAAAATGTGTTACATATCTGTGCGTTGCGTATGTGAATCTTTGCTTTCAGTATCTGGTGTGTCCCGCTTTTGCTGCAGTAATTGAAGGTAAAGTTTCTTGTAAATGCTGATCAGTCCTGCACAATAACATGTAGGAGTTTTAGCCCATTCCTTACTGCAGAAGCACTTAAACTCTGTGATGTTGGCGGGTTTCCTCCAATGAACTGCTTGCTTAGGTCCTTCCACAACATTTTATTTGTATTAAGGTTTGGACTTTGATTCAGCCATTCCAAAACATTAACTTTGTTCTTCTTGAACCATTCTTTGGTAGAATGACTTGTGTGCTTGGGGTTGTTGTATCGCTGCATGACCCACGTTCTTTTGAGATTCTGTTCTTAAACAGATGTTCTGACGTTTTCCTTTCGAATTTGCTGGTAAAATATTCAGAATTCATTGTTCCATCAATGATGGCAGGCTGTTTCACAGATGGGATAAGATTCTTAAGCTGGAATGCAGTGTGTTCTTTTCTCCGAACATAATAGCTACTCATTTAAACCAATAAGTTCTATTTTGGTTTCATCCATCCATTAAACCTTTCTCCAATAGTCCTCTGGCTTGTCCACATGATCTTTAGCAAGCAATTTTCTTTTTGGAAAACAGTGGCCTTCTTCTTGCAACTCTGCCATGCACACCATGGTTGCTCAGTGTTCTCCTGATGGTGGGCTCATGAACATTAACATTAGCCAAAGTGAGAAAGGTTTTTAGTTGCTTAGAAGTTACCCTGGGAACTTTTGCAACCTCGCAGACTATTACACGTTCTGCTTTGGAGTGATTTTTTTTTTTGGTCGACCACTTCTCAGGAAGGTAACGGTGGTCATGGCCTGATGAGCAACATCAACTCTTTTTCCGAGGTCCTCAGTAATCTCCTTTGTTCGTGACATGATTCACTTCCACAAACATGATCCGACTTTGATAGATCCCTGTTCTTTGAATAAAACAGGTCACGTACTGACATTTGATAGTCATTGCACTGACTGAAAACACCTCTGCACAGATGGACTCTAATTTCACCTTTAAATGAACTGCTAATCCAAAAGATTCACATGCTTTTGCAACGCACAGATATGTAACACTGGATAATTTTTCTCAATAAATGAATGACAAAGAAAATATTTTTCTCTCACTTGTTTGATTCGGTTCTCTTTGTCTACTTTCAGGACTTGTCTGAATGTTTTGGGTCATATTTATGCAGAAATATAGAAAATTCTAAAGGGTTCACAAACTTTCAAGCAGCACTATATATATATATATATATGTGCAGTACACTGTAAAAAAAAAAAAAATAAGATTTCAGCAGATTTTTGAGTTTGCTCAACTTATTTTTGTGAAAGATTCTCAAATTTTTGTTGTATAAACTTAAAACGACAAGTTGAGAGAACTCAAAAATCTGCTGAAGCTGGTTGCCTTAATTTGAAGTTGGCTCAACTTTTCTTTTTTTTTTTTTTTTTTTTTTTACAGTGTAGTCAACATTTGAAGTGGATAAAAACCTTTCATCAAATTTGTCCTAAAACATAAACAATATCCATTCTTGTCTTAGGACAACTTTGACATTTTATAATCCACTTCAAATGTTGTCTACTGTAATATATAAAATAAAATCATTTTATGACTCAGATTTATATATTTAATTATTCATTACAATATTTAATACTTTTTTTTGCCTTTTACAATTTGTCATTTTAATGTAATTAAAATGTTTTAGTAATTCTTACTAAATTCTTGATACTATAATACAGTAATTTCTTTACTGTATAACAGTATGGAATACATGTTTATGACTTAAATCAATTTTAATTACAGACAGTGCAATGTATACTTTAAATATAATAATTCAAAAATGGCTATTTCTATATAATTAAATAAACAAAACTTTTAAAACACATTTAGTGTTTTATAGCGTTCTGTGAATATTCTGTCAAAACTAGACTCATAAAACAACAACTTCCCAACAAAGGGCAATATTAATATTTCAGCTCGTAAAAAAATTACCTTAATTAAAACAAAGTTGATTGACAGTACCTGACTGACAGACGTTTAGCTGCAGACAAGTATCTCTGAATTGTCAAATGACGCTTCTGCCCCACCTAAACAACGACTAAAAAAAAAAAACGAAAGAAAAAATACATTTCATTTTTTAATTTGTTTCTTAAAATTAAACATTAGTCTTACACAATGCGTGAACAGCAATGCGTAATTCAAGTTTAGAGCGAACATGTTGAATAGGGGCTATACAAAGAACGTCGTAGGCTATTCTTTTTAAAAACTAGCCTATGTCTACTAATATTAGAATGTATACCATTATTTCCGTTAATATATGCGTGTTATTAAAACCCGCTATGGTAAACAACAGTGTGACGCAGTAAGTAAATACACTTGCCTCTTGTTGGGATCCTGAGTGAAGGATGCGCTGCTCCGTTTCTCTTCAAAACAACACACTGCGCGCTCTCTCGGTCCTCAGCCCTTGTTTTGATCTGATGTGATGGACTCCCAGCCTCAGTCTGCGAGAGAAGCCAGATTATTCCGCACAGCGCATCTCAATGCATCAGTGAATGTGCTCAAGCAGAAGCTGAGGACGACGTAAATCTGACTAATGTTCCAAGTGTGTTATGTAACGAGCAGCAAGAATTAACCCTTACATGGTCGAATGAGGTTTAACAGGTCAGATTTATTGACTTGGTTTACTGATGACAGCCATACTAGTCATACCTCATGATTTTATCAAAAGTGCCTTGTTTTTGTGCACAGTATTTATGGTTGATGGATGGGGTTTGATCTACACTCTTTAAAAAGGTTCTTTATTGGCATAGATGGTCACATGAAGAAACTTTAACATTCATGGAACCTTTCCATTGAACAAAAGGTTCTTTATAGTGGAAAAAGGTTCTTAGGTTATTGTAATGTTCTTCACACTAAGAAAAAAATAAATAATATATATATATATATATATATATATATATATATTAAGAATTGTTCACTGAAAGGTTCTTTGGGGAACTCAGGATGGTTTTTCAAATATATAAAAACCGAAGTAGGCTAATTCTTTATTCATGCAATCTTCAAACTAACATTTGAAGTGTAGAAATCAAGTAGCCTACATTTTCCAGATTTGTTTTAGGATAGAATCCCAGGCTGACCTGCTGAAAAGTGGAAAAACTCTCACGTTGACCATGGCTGGGAGACCATATAAGATCAGAAACCAGCTTAGTTTGGTTTGAGATGTTTATTTGCAGCAGGGTTCATACTTGAGCAGCTCTGCTGACAGTAAAGACTGAGCGCAGCGAGTGGAGTCAGCTCTCCATGGTGCTGAAGTCAACTTACCAAACGAGCGTCAAGTCATTCTCCAGATAAGGTTCTCCGTGTTAACTCAAGACGATTCAGTATAACATCCAAATTATGTCAGAAGACTGAGAAAACCTATTTTTATACAAAAATGATATGATTTTATTAAATGTCATTTAGTTGAATAACTTTTTAAATTGATCAAAAAATTAAAGCCCAAGTCCTAGCAAATACGTGTGACCGACTGAATATATAGGCAATCTGCTGTTTGTTATACGATTGACGCTCAGTTATAATAATATGGTTTCACTGCCCTCTGCTGGTAGATAATAGGACAAGAAGTTACGTTTTACTGTTAAAATTTCTAAAACATGTTGGAGAACTGATGCATTTGTAGAATTTGTCTATCCTAGAGTCAAACATTACGTTTGTTAGAAAGTAGTTTGCAAATCTGTAGAAGGTTGTGTATTTACAGTACTAGCCTAATTGTGTTGTAGGGAAAACAATGAAGCTATGTGATAAACTGCCAGGCTGAAGATTTTATTTTATTTTTTTCATGTGATTTACCATTTATTAATGACATTATTTGTTGGCTAAAACAATGCTAGCAGTTACATTCTCAACTCAACTTTAGAGCACTTTCAAAAACCACAATGGGTGCCAATTGCTGTACATAAAAGTTACAAAATTAATCACATACATGAAGGCAAACGTTTACGTTTCAGGCGTGATCTCAAAACATTCTGATGTTTCATGAATTTCTTGAGTTTAGTTTTTCCTAATTGTCTGTTTAATGACAGACTGTGTCAACAATAGTAAAAATATAGAGAACATGACTTATAATTTACCTTCAGTGAGAAATATTCATCGGCGTGTAAAGTGCGACTACTAGCCCAGTCTCTCAGTGAATTCAGGTAAATTGGGAAACTTTTTGCCGATGAGATGACTGGGGAAAAATATCCCAATTAAGAATGTGTCTGACCACCATATATATGTTGCTTGTACTGGAGTTTGTTGCGCTACATTTGAAAATGTTATGAGCTTTAAATAATATAATCGACTAATTCAACATGGATTTTGCTGGGTTGTGTTATTTGGATCATTTGTGTTATGTAGCCATTTTTCAAAATGCAGCGCTATTGATGACCGCAAGGAGGCAGTGCAGCGCAAGATAACGGGACCCGAGTGTCTGCAGCCAGCTTTGTGAGGATAGAAGTGAGACCTTTTACATGACAGTTACAATAATGTCTTTCGGCTTTAGGCCTTAAACATATACACTGACAGGACTGCTTGGGAATTCATTTAAACTAATTTCTATAGAATTGTATTCCATTGAAGATGGATTGAATGTTCAACATGTTCAAGTTATTTGGTCAGTTGTTGTGGGCTTACACTTTACAACAATAAATTCTCACCTAGCCTGTTCTTTCCCTTACTTGATTTAATAAGAAACTTTATTTTCTACAGGACTGGTGCAGTGAGGTGCTTGTAGCCAGTGCAATAGATCTTTGAATATTTTTGTCGACCTGTTAACCTCTGTCAACATGTTAGTCTACTTGGAAGGCCTGGCAGAGACAGAGAGAAGACTCCCTCAGTGACTTATTTTATTTCAGGACAGACTCCAGTCCTGAGACTGAGCAATTAGTTTTTTCTATCTATCTATCTATCTATCTATCTATCTATCTATCTATCTATCTATCTATCTATCTATCTATCTATCTATCTATCTATCTATCTATCTATCTATCTATCTATCTATCTATCTATCTATCTATCTATCTATGATTTTATGCAAGAAAACACACTTATTATAATACTTATTCTTTATAATATGCTATTGTTATTATGCATGCTATTAGTATCATCATCATTAATAATAATGATAATAAATTCATTACTACTATTAGTGATGTTTTTTCATTAATTTTATAAAAACAAACAAACAAAAAACCGCACAACTTAGGAGGTGTATAGAGAGTCTGGAAAAGTTCTCCAATAAATACAGGAGCGTCTGTGGAGTGGGCGTGACTCGTGAGCGAGTGTGTCTGCAGTCTGGCGCTCTTGAGCGTACAGCGCACTTCACTTGAGACACGCAACACAGATCTCGCGCTGTCCGCGCTCGTGAAACAAACACAAACCAAAAAGCCCGGCTTCACTGGGAGACACGGCTCGCCTTCACTTTTTTGGGGACAGTAACACCATGGATGCCTTGCGAGCAGTCGCCTTTTACACGCTCTTCATTTTCCTTTGGAGTTTACCGTGTTGCCAGTCAGCTGCGCTTATATCGCAGAAAAGGAGCAAGGGTGCCAGGAGCGCGTATGATGGGCAAAGGTCACCCAAATTTCTTAAAGAGATTTTCGCATCCTCTCCGGGTGCGGGTCGTCGGGATGATTTAAAGGACCCGGTTGTGCCTCACGATTACATGATCTCTATATACAGGACTTACTCCGCCGCTGAAAAACTGGGGCTCAATGCAAGTTTTTTCCGCTCTTCAAAGTCTGCAAATACCATAACGAGTTTTGTAGACAGGGGAAAAGGTTTGTTTTGTTTTGTTTTCTTGCATACATTATCTATCTGAATTATGCACTATGCATTTTCAATATTTAGTAATGAACCATTTTTTCATGAAATCTGTATTATTGTAATGCAGGCTATCATTTAAAAAAAAAAAAAGATGATGTATATGCTTTAACACAGACTTTCTGTTAGTCAAAAACATAAAGAAATACTTTTTTGTTCTAAAAGCCATAAATAGACCTAGATTGTCGTTAGAGGGAAAAATAATGATGTCTTCCCCTTAAATTAGATGAATAATTTTCTAGGGTTTATTCATGTGCTAAGGGTTTGGTGATCAATCGTCCTGCTTGGGCCACAATTTAATGGTTAGCACGACCTCATATTTCGGCTAGTATAAAGTTATATTAGATTTACATTGACCCTAAGGTAACATGCCAATAAAACACTAATTGGTGCGTTTTCTAAATGAAGGCAATAAATCTTTCCCTTAACATCCTCGCGTGCAAGCAGTCCGGGCTGTTCTCACAAACCTCATGCGAGGGGGAAAAAACCCCCAACATAATATATTATTATTTTATTTTTATTTTTTTTAAAGGAAATATTTTATTTGTACAATACAGCTACAGTATTTTTGCTTTGAAACGTTAAAGACTTTTATTTCCGTTTTTTTTTAGAGTATAGTTTTTAGTTGCATTTTCTATTTAATAATGTTATGCGTATAAGTTGCAATGAAATTGGATTTCTTTGCAACAAATAATTGTTTGAACACTCTGGGGGAAACGATCGCAAAGAAAAGAGGAAGGCGGCGCAAACAGTGCACTTTTCCTCTGCAGACAAACGCGTTCGCAGAAAGAACAGAAGCGCCAACTGATTCGATGAAAAAGCTTCACTTTCCTCACTGATTTTGATTTGATGTGTCATTGGCTATGACCCTTCACTGGACCCTCTGAGGGTTGCTTTGCATCAAACCGCTGATTGGAGTATTTGAACTGGGTGATCTAATTGAGTGTCCATGTCATAACATATCAAACACTGTCTATTCTCCCGTAATGAACTAGTTCAGCCAGTGGAACATCACCAAAAGAGAAGAGCAAAAACTGGACAGGACCTTACGTCTGTTTAGGTTTGGACAATTGTTGCTTTTTAGGCGTTTTGCTGGCTTTATAGCCTTCAAATTGTGGAGAGTTTAGTGCATTACGCGGGGTTACAGATCAAAACGTTTTTATAAGCATCTTAAAGTGCTGTAGCAATCGGTCTGTAACACTTACCATCAACACTTAATGCAAAACCAAACCGTTCCAGTTGCCTGGCTGCACTATAGTGTCTTGGCTATATGCACCATGCGCGTCATTCGCTGCTGAATGTCATCAAGAATCATTTCCACTCAAGCGCCGTTCAATTATGATAAGGCAGTAATCTTTTTGTGTAACAGGAAGGAATTTCCTCCAAAACAGATAAGACATTTCCCCAAATTTTAGATCGTTATGGTTGCAAGATCAGACAAGAACAAACGGAATGTATGAAAATTACTTTTGGCACTTGTAAGTAACTCATTAAAACGCAGATGGTGCCCCGGTAGCCACACCAAGAGAAGTCTGTCTCTCTCTCTCTCGCTTTCTCTCTCTCTCCCTCACTCTCTCACTGTCGTCGTACAGAATCGAATTATTGCAGAAGAATGTTGATTGATTAAAAGCCAGCGATAGTGATTCATGAATTTCTGTTAGTGGCCTTCACTTGTCTCGGTGATCTCGTTTAGGCCGTCGCGTAAGCTCGTCCCACTCTTGCTGCATGGAGTTGTATTTTATATGTACAATAATCACTTTTGAACGGGGATGTTGTTTTTGGCGGAAGGGATGAAATATAAGCGGGGTGCATTTTAATGGGGTGGGAGGGAATTCAGAACTGTTAATTATTTGGTGACCTTGTATTCGATTTGTTTGAGGTCTTATAAAAACGCTAATGTGGACCATAAGTGCACAGGAACGAAAACAAACATTTAATTTGAATTATTTGACAATTATGTTCACGCATGGACAAAGAAAGCCAAAATAATTTTCATTTTCGTTTTATTTGCAGTAAATATGAATTAAAACTACAAATTAAGTGCTGTTTTTTAAGATTTGATTTAGGTTTAACTGCAGTGCAGTTATTTTGTATTTAAGCATTAAAAAGCAATCGGCTCTCGAACAGCCATATTAAAATGAGTCTGGTGTTATTCAAAATTATGCACGTATTTATCTGGGATTTTGTTCAGGCTAAATGATATCTGTGCCCCAGGCGTAGTTGGAGCGATAATAGTCTAATAGTTCAACTAAAATTCTTACATACACAAGCTCACATGAATTCAGATAAATGCTTCTCGTTTGGTCTGTCAGAGAGATAAAAGGCGGTGATAAAGTGCGACTAGGCCTCTGGATTCCTGAAGGGGAAAGAATGCATTAATTGTGCATTGTTCAACACGTACAGTATGTCGCTTTGTGTCTGGCGCACTCTTTTTCCCCCACTCTCCCTCTTTCTCTCTCTTCCTCGCTATGGCTACCAGTTCTCTCTTATTTGCGTAGTCACCTGTACATACTTATGACAAATGATTTTTTGTTAAATTACAAAAACACATAAGGAAACTACGTACCCACGTGGCGTAAATGTTTCAAATAGAATCACAAATGCTTTAGATCCACATGAGAACATTTTTACGTTCTAAAAGTAACTTTAAAAACAAACAAACAAACAAAAATTCTAGTGCTTTAAAAAATTACATACCGGTGCTTTATTGACCCCTAAAACCAATTCTGATCTTCAGAACCTATATTGTTCCATCAATAATTTTTAATCCCCGCCACAAAAAAACTTTTCTTGATAAATAGAGGGTTCTTTACTGAACATGAGGTGTAGAATATTAAAGAACTTTTAGTTTTAAGAGTGCAGCCTTAGAGAAACCACACATATTTGCTTCACTGACCAAGCAAAAATGATTTCTCTGAAAATATTTGTCAGCAATTAATTTGTGGGCTACAATTGTTTCAGCTTCTTGTCTTCTTTTTGTCTAATTTTAGATGGATACTCAATTAGACTTGATTTTGAGTGAGTCTGTCCCACTTTCTGACTTAAAAGACTAAAATAAATCTCTCTGAGAATGTGAGCCAGCAGAGTGACTATTCAACCATGTATCTTCCTTTAATTTTGATCTAGCCTACAAGCTGCATTCTAATATGATTAAATATTTTTAATGTTGTGCATGCTTGTTACCAAACTTCAATTAAACATTTTCGAAAAAGAAAAACGGTAAAATATTTATAAAAACTGCTGCATCTTCATCATCCTTATTTCTCCTTGATTTTTTTTTTTTTTAGCTAACTACTCTTTTATACTTAATTTTGTGTGAATTTGTCCATCCTAAAGACTAAAAGAGAGCCTAAAATAAGGTTTTAGGTTTTACCTGGCCCCTTTATGAGAATGTGAGTCACTCTAAGTGAATCTGACTGCAATTATTTCTCTTTATCTTGCAGACGATCTCACGCTCTCTCCTTTGCGAAGACAAACGTATCTGTTTGATGTCTCAACTCTCTCAGACAAAGAGGAGTTGGTCGGAGCTGAATTAAGGATATTTCGAAAACCGCCCGGGGATGGCCAGCCGTCCCCATCAGGCGTCTACACTCTTCATTTACTCTCGTGTCGAACAGAGAGGCCGTTGGCTTCCAGATCCCTTGATCTTTCGGATTCCCGAAAAGCAGAATGGGAGGTTCTGGACGTTTGGGGAATTTTTAAAAGCAGACATCAAGGGAATCAGCTTTGTCTCCAGCTCAAGGTTACGCATGGCAAATCTGACACAGAAATTGACCTAAAGCAACTGGGTTTCCTCCGGCACGGCCGAACGCAGCAAGAAAAGGCCATATTGGTGGTCTACACGCGGTCTAGGAAAAGAGAAAACTTGTTTAATGAGATGAAAGAGAAGATCAAGTCTCGCGGAGACGATGAGGAGGAGGAGGAGAGCGCGCTGCAGTTCAAAGCGCGGCGCAGACGGAGAACTGCGCTCAATAATCGCCATGGGAAACGGCATGGCAAAAAGTCCAAATCGAGATGCAGCAAAAAGGCGCTGCATGTCAATTTCAAAGAGCTGGGATGGGACGACTGGATCATCGCTCCGCTGGATTACGAAGCCTACCACTGCGAGGGCGTGTGCGACTTCCCATTGAGGTCGCACCTGGAGCCGACCAACCACGCCATCATTCAGACGCTCATGAACTCCATGGACCCCAACAGCACGCCGCCGAGCTGTTGCGTCCCCACAAAACTCAGCCCCATCAGTATACTTTACATAGACTCTGGCAACAACGTCGTGTACAAACAATACGAGGACATGGTGGTAGAACAGTGTGGCTGTAGGTAGCGATTCACACACGAGGGTTTGGCACCAAGGCATAAACAACTTGAACGATGCGTAAAGACGCGCTTGAGCCGCCCAAATTGCGCATTCTCACCTATGCAAAAGGGATTCTTCATCAGAGACATTTTTTTTTATTGACGATTTAAACGATCTCCACCGGCCACTGTTCGCGGTTGTGCCAAGAGCGCATGTACAGTTTCTCTAGACTTGGAACAAAATTGTGTTTTAGGAGGTTCGTCGTCATATTTCCTTACACATGCTGGGTTTCTTTTTGTAATTACGTGTCCAAAAACCCTAAATATTTCTTTAACGAGTCGTCTCTCGGACGAGGCAGGTAGAAGAAACGCCAGATTTAGTGCGTAACCGTCTGGACAGGATTCACTGAGGATTGTGTTACACCATTATCTCTTTGGACTCAGAAGAATGTGGAGACGGGCACCTGTTCAAACTCATCTGTTAGTTATATGGTTAAGATACTGTATGGTATATGGATGAAAATGAATGAGTAAAACGCAGTGCCCTGGAAAGGCTTTTTTACGACCACCAGTGCGTAATTTTCAGGCATTTTCAGCTTTTGGGAGCAAAGGTGAATGTACCAAACACTAAATAAGACATAAAGCGATTCTGCTTCATCCCTACAGAGAGAGAGAGAGAGAGAGAGAGACTGGCTGACTGGCTGACTGATGCTTTCTTGAGGAGCATTGGGCAACGTTCTCGAGTAAATGTTTTTTGAAGTGCCTGGACCTTTCCACAAAAAATCCACAAAATGTCATTTTGTACTTTCTGAGAAGACAAAAAATGGAAATCCATCAACGTTTGCATCTTTACAAAATGCACTTCCGCAACTGTCCAAGTAGTCTGGAAGGAGCGTTTTTCCTATCGACTGACAAGGAAAAAAAGAGACTCGAAAGCGAGATTATATTTAAATGCACATTAGCTTTGAATGCACTGTTGTTCATTTTATGAGCTGTAAATATTTGTAAAGTAAAACCTAAAGTGCAACGTATGAAGAAATGTAAAACCACATTTCTTTGTTAATGTACATTTATAAATGCACTCAAATCGCTATAATTTCTATTCTATAATTATTTTATTATTTGTGATGTACAGAGTTTCATGATAATCGTGTATTTCTTACGCTGATAAAACAAATTTAATTTAAAATGTATTCATTATTGCTGAGGGTGGAAATACCATTATCGATGTCTACCTCATAATTGCATAGAATCTACGTTCTGAGGTGCATTCAGCTAGAGTTTAAGGTTTTTCCCAAATATATATAAATATATATACAGTATATCAATGGATAATAATCCACACTATTACTGTACTAATAAAAAAAATAAATGCACTTTGTGTGGTGCCACTGACTCCTAAGATCCATTTAAATCTTTTGACTTTAAAACCTCTGAAATGTTTGAATTATATATCAATCATAGTTTTACCTATCAATCATATTCATTTACCATAGACCTACAGAACATATTAAAAAAGTTTCAGTTTTTAAAAAAATTTAATCTGTAAAATCTATCAGAGCAATCAAGGGTCATACTTATATATATATATATATATATATATATATATATATATATAAATGGAAATGGAAAAAAAGAAAAAATGTTTGGTGCAACTGACTCCCCAGATACTTTTGAAAATTGAAATACATTGAAATTAAGTATATCAATGAACTGTCATGATGATCGGCAAAAAAAATCAGACTTGGTTAAAATAGTTTGATCTAATCTGTAAAATTCAGCATGTCAAATTTTCCCAATATTTTATGTACATATAGTTTTTGGTAAAAGCACATTGTATGGCATAAACTACACTGGAAGTCCTTAATTCCACATCATATGTTATCAATCTCCCAAACCTTTTAAAAGAGAAAATAATTTTATCAGTGAGGTTAAATAATTGTCCCAGGATTATTGTTATTGTTACAATAATTGGAAACAGGAGATGATGACCTCATAGAAGCCACCGCAGCAGCTGTTGAAAACCATGTTTCAACTTAAAAATAAAAATTCTATATGCTTGTTGTTTTGTAAACTGCATTTTGGCTTCCAACATTTTGAATGATACATCACTCTTACTTTTTAACTACATAAATTGAACATGATATCAGTGTCCTGCATAAAAACCTTATGCTTTATAGCTTAGATTAAACGATTTGAATTAAGGAACACACAAGTGCCATTCTTTTGGGCCTGTGCAGATGATTTAGCCCCCATTTTAAGTGTCATACAGAGTTAAAATGTTTCAGTGCTGTGTGAAGTCTAACATTTCTATTCTTTTTTCACTCAGCAGCTTCTTTTCATGTGTCCATCTTTTGTTTCCATTCTACTGACAGATCCTCTCATGAGATAATCCAGCTCTTCACCTGATCTGTTTCACATTTTTATTAGCTCTCAGACGGTTTTAAAACCCCATGGGATTTCTGTGGCTCGTTTTCACAGTGCATTATTAGCAGAGTTTTTATCCTCGCATACGTTTCTGCTCCAATAATCAGGCCCGTGTAATGGTGCTAATATGTCGTAGAGTAATGCCTCTCACAGTCACTTCTCAATGTTTGAATTGTGTTGAAACATGTGGACCACAGAGATTTAAGGAAATACATCTCCAGTGTGGATCTGAGTGTATGAGCAACAGGCTGTTTTCCAATGAATTAGCCATCCGCAGGTCAAGTTTTCTTAACACTGTAATGTTTCCCAATCTTCAGATGAAAAGGTTGAAGGGAGGGATTGCTTCCATATAGGCACTGGCCTTAGCCTGGAAGCAATTAGGAAATTGCTTTGAAATGCTATATGTTGTCCAGACTCTGTTACAGTATCATGTCACTCTACACATGTTTGTTCAAGGAGGGGAAAAAGATGCTAATGTGCTCTTTAGCTGTCTCTGCGAATGACACTTACATTGATAATGTCTTTCAGAATGAGGATGGAGACAGCATGCGCTGTGTCAGGCAGGATCTCATCACCCTTTACTGGCCCTGTTAGATCTGTCTAAACAGATGGAAACACACAAGAACTCGTTCTGCAAGATTTATCATCTTCCCAGTATCATTTCACGTTAGGTTCATTAACATTAGTTAATTCATTAGATATCATGATCTTGAACAGCATTATTTATTTAAGATTTATATATATATATATATATATATATATATATATATATAGTGCATAAATAATATATGTATATATTTTTTAAAACAATGTAAAAAGTTCTTACTGTTATTTGATCTATGTAATGCATCCTTGCTGAATATGAAAGTACTTATTTAATACAAAATATCATATATATATATATGTGTGTGTGTGTGTGCACGTATGTGCACATTAACAATTTCAAATGTTAAAAAATATTAGAAATATATATATATATGTGTATATGTATATATATATATGATTATGCTCATTAAAAACTTCAAATGTAAAAAATTATATGTAGATCTTAACCAAAATTAATAATTAATAATAATATGATATATTTAGATATAATTATGTGCATGAACAATTTAAAGGCAAAAATGTTTTAGTAAATCAAAATTAGATTTAAAAAAGTTAATAATTGTTAAATATAAAATATTGTTCTTATTTCATGTAATGTATAGAACCTTGTTGTAACATGTTTCCATCTTCATTTAAGGTTTCTACTCACTAAAACTTTAAATAGTGGACAGCATGAATTAAAGGTTGTGTCGAAAGACACACATGGGATAAGTTTACTTTGGCTAAAATAATGGGGATTGGCTTGGTAGATATGACAGGCTTCATGTCAGCTTGACCGTATTTTGCATTTGGATCCTTATTTGAGGTATTCCGGCACTTTCGAGCATGAAGCTGATCAGAATCTGTTTCTTAATCCTCATAGAACATCAGTGAACTTTTAAAGGGTAGAAACGGAGACCGATTGCAGACCCGAGACTGTCTCTTATTTGATTATGATTTATGAAATAATGGCCGGGTTCATAGAAAGAGTAGATGAAGATCGGAATGCAGGAGATACAGAGAGTGTTTAGCAAAATGGAATGCAGAGTTTACCATTCCGGGTTCCTCAGTGCATTCCTGGACTCAGTGCTGCATTAAGTAAATGGCTCTTCCTGGTCATTGGAGAGCTATCTTCTACTGTCGGGAATGCCTCTTGAGACATCAGTGTTTATTTGAATGTTATGTCTAATGTGTGTGTGTGTGTTTTTTTCTTTCATAAAAACGTACAGTGAAATGCCTGGCAGACGGACAGATACCTTTCAGTGCGGTTTTGGGGAATGTTCTTCATAAATAGCCTTGACACATCGCATCTGTGCATGGTGCTATCAGACAGGATTTCGACTGTGGAGGCCTCTGGTAATGCTTAATCTTGAAGATATACAGTTTTGATTCTTTCTTGATTCTGGGAAGCTCTCGTAATCTTACAAATCAGTTACTAATAATGGATTCATCAAATAGACATTAAGAAAGCATAATTCAAAAGTGGGACAAATTATATTTTAATACAATGCTTAGCTGACAGCATTTGAGGTGTAATGTTGGTTACCCCAAATATGTATTTAATGTTTACCTTATTTTCTTTAAAGCAAAATCTGGTTTACAGTGAGACACTTACAGTAGAAGTAAATGGGGCCAGTTCATAACCATCAATAGTATAGCCAGAAGATGAAAATTGCAAAATGTGTGTTAGCATGATTTTAGTAAGAGAAAATCGCTTACTATTTCTGTGTAAAGTTATATGCGGTTTTACAAGGTGCCACTTTACTAGTGCCATAAACCCTAAAATGACTGTAAAAATTAAAAAGAACTTGACTGCTAAAGTTTAAAAAGAATAATTGTACAGCTCAAATAATGCACAAATTATAAGAGAAGCATTTGTGTAAGAGATTTTATAAAATCATAAGCGTCACATTTTTGCTCCATTTACTTCCATTGGATGTAACTCACTGTAACCTTGATTTTTACATTTTTAAAGAAAAATAGGGACAAGCAAAAATGATTTGTTGTAATAATCAACATTATACCTCAAATACTATATGTTAAATATATGGAAACATCAAAAATGCACATTTAAATGCACATTTCAATTTTTCATTTTGTTTTGTTTTTAACGATTCAAATTTAAGGTTTAAAGCAAGGGCAGGACATGTGTCAGGAGCCTGCTCATAAAACTGAATGGGCTGAGAGATAGATCAAAAGACAGTAAGGAGGAGTGTGTGTTTGAGGAGACAGAAGGACTGCAGTGCACACAGATGGGAAGATGGAGGGTGGATGAGAGCGCGCTTGAAGGGTGGCAGATGCCTTGACTGACCCCCAGTGTAGCCCTGCATTCATCCGCTGGACACGACACAAAGACAAAAGGCCGACCCAAACAGTACATACACTTGCCCATGCCTCGGGGTCAAAGGTCAGATTATCTTTCATCTAATTTTGTAGCTCTGTTCTCTTTGAAAATGTTTTTGGGTTTTATATGAATAGAGGCCAAAGCAATTAGTGGCTGTTGATTTGCAGAAAAACAAATGACAGAGTGAGACAGATAAAAAAAAAAAGGTGTGTTCCTCTAATGGGGCATCTTTTGAGAGTTTTAAACAATGAACAATGTCTGACATCTACAATAAAAGATAAGGTAAGCATTTTTACCTCTCTTTGTGTGTGTGTGTGTGTGTGTGTGTGTGTGTATGTGTGTGTGTATCTATACACAACTATGAACAGTTATATTTACCTCCTACTGTTTGGTGATCCTGTCAGAACAGACTTGGGACCCATTAGGTTTGCAAAATGCTGAACTGAGACACTTGTGTTGTTCCAATATAAAGTTATTTTTATGTAGATCACACATGAGAAAATTCTGAATATTGTTATTTTGAATTGAAGTTTTTTTTATCAATAGAGGCAAAATAAATGAGCTGCTATCGATTTGCTTGAAAACACATGACAGAGAAGGAGAGATGAAACAAAGAGAGACAGAGAGATTTGAATCCAAATCAACAATGTCCAACATCAAAAATAAAAGATTGTACAAAAACACAATTATATTTTCTTGCCTTTTTGTCTTATGATTTGTCTGTATAATGTTCTTTTTTTATTTGGAAAGCACAAATGAGAATTCCGAATAATGTTATTCTGAATAAGGAAATTCTGAATAAGGTTTATATCGATAGAGACCAAAGCAATTAGCAGCTGATGATTTGCCAGAAAGCACATGACAAAGAAGGACAGATGATAAAAAAGGTGGAGTTCCATCTGTTGAGTTTCGCCTGACATGCTTTTGAGTAACACCTGGCTTTAGCTTACCTGCTAATCGCATTAAACACAGGCCAGGGGCCATTTTGAAAACTGAGTTGGTGCTTTTATCTCGTTAACAGCAGCAAAACATTTCAAATCTAATAGTAGCGTGTGGAGAACATTCCGGATTGGTTGTTTTAGTTTAAGAAAGGAGAATACGCAAATATTTGCAGGGTGTCTGCAATGATGAATGTCTCACACACTTGTTTGACAAGATACTTAATTTTTCTGGAAACTATTTAGGCGTTGTCACACTCGCGGCTCAACTGAGCGTTTAGAGACAATGGTCTGGTATTGGTTACTGTCATTAAGTGTGTGTGCGTCTTGTCTCGGGGTTTGGTTAGAGTGTGTGCTAAGAGCAGGGTAAATTTGCACAGCCGATCAGACAATAGCAGTGTTTAGTGGCGGGGCAGGGACGCGACCTCTTTGCCACCCTCCATCTGGTTGCGCTGCTGGCCGTGTGCCTTGCCTGCTACTCCTAAAACACAACTTAAAGTTGGGGTGAGCTGGAGACCTACGAGCCTGCTTGATTTCATAAAAACAAGCTTGCGCCGCCGTGAACAATGGAGCATTTGGAGTTGTACTGTAAAGTGATCCACTGAGAAAAACAAACACGGGGCATGAGCAGCGAGCTAGCAAGAACAGACCCTCCACGAATGAGGCGGGCCGGGGGATTGAACTCGGGTTCTTGATTGGTAAGTCGGCCTGATGGACACCTCCGGGCTCTGTAGATGGTGCCTGGGGTGTCTCAAAAGGTCACAGCCCCTGCTGGCTCGCACCATCCATTAGTCATGAGGCTTTGCAGCTTACCTGTCTAGCGTTTCAGCTCGGCACAATACAGTTAACCTCAATTGCACTTGATTAGGAGGTGTGGAGAACGGCCGGCTGGGAGCGAATAGTCTTCCTAAAAAAGATGAGATATTAATTATGCACCTCCAGGATGAAGTCCGGGTCTCATCGACTTTTAGACTTCAGGCTGAACATTCTGAACATCAGCCTTACTAAAGAAAAGGGGTTCAGCGTTGTCCTGAAACCAACTGCCCCCCACTCGGTAATTACCCCATTACGTGTTAGTGGCGGATGGAACTGTTACAGATGTTTTATGGCGGGGAGCCCTTTTCATTTTGTCTCCCTGATGAGGGACAGATTTATGGTGTAACTCGACGATGCCATTCAAGAGTGCAATTCTGAAAGCACACACGCACCCTCCCCCGTCGCACACAAACACACACACAAACAACAAACAGATGAGTTGTTCCGGATGTGTTTCGTTTTTGTAGGCTCCCGTCTGGGAGACAGTCAGCCGGCGTGCATTCATGATGTGGTCTGACACTCTCGGCAGCGAGTGTACCACATGCACTTAATTTGGACTTGGAGGACGAACTGGGATTCCGGAAAGCAGTTTTTCATCAGAAATCTCTAGCTGTGTGTGTATGATCAGCTTTTTCAGAATCATAGGATTTTCTCAATGGATGTGGCCTGTAAGGGGTAGAGGTGGTTATCAGCTGAAGTGGTTTCTTCTCTTGTCTATTTGAAGGTTAGCAGATGATGGAAAAACCACATTTGTGACTGTTAGATTTTCAAGAAGTATGCTGTTGTTGTCTTCAAAAGCAATGGATGATTCTGTGGCTCTCTTCATTGTGTTCATCAAAATATGTTCAGCAAAATAGTTGCTGCTGAAAGACTCACAAGCTTGGAATGATGACTTGCAATTAAATATTTCGAGCTCATTGCAATAGTGCATACCAGACTTTATAACTTGAACATAAAATTTAGTTGACAGTGTGATCAAATTATTTAAAAAAAACATCCGACAGGGTGAATTCCAGATCATTTTTCCTCAAAAAAAAAACAAAAAAAAAAAAAAAAACGAACAACAACAAAAAACCCATTTTGCTTCAAGAATAGGATTGATTTAGGATAAAGGTTTTTTTTTCTCTTTTCTTTTCTTTTTTCTTAATTTTTTTTTCTTTTGAAATTATTCTCATTACCATACTTTTCTCATTGGTGGTTATTGTTACATTCTTATATCTGATGCAGTCTACTGTAATGCAGCTCTAAAAAGACAATAGTAAACAGTCATTATTGAGTTAAAATCATTTAATTGTTGAAGATAATAATAAGCATAAACAATACATTTTATTAATCATTTCTTATCTCTGATTTCTTATTTTAATTTTAGGGGGGAAAAAGACCTGCACTTGTTCTTTGATTCACCCGTATATAATCTATGTTGTCAGGTAAGTTAATATTAAATACTTGTCATTCCTAATATTAATACTGAATAATTATTTAGTGAGCTTTTTCTTTTCTTTTTCTTTTCTTTTTTTTTGGAGCAGGAGAGTTTCTCTTCGTGACTGATGAGGCATTTCTCTTCCAGCTAAGGGTGAGAGTTGTCAGGTACAAGTCTTTAACCAACAAGGTCAGAAGAGGAACAGTTGACATTAATCATTTACTAGCGTGATACAATGGGGACCTGAGAGACTAGATAGCCCGGTGCAGCCAGGACTCTGTGAGCCAAACACATGTTCATCAAGTCCTAGATAAAACACAGGCTGACGACAGCACAAATCAATCAAAAGAGATGCTGATTGGGTCACACGTTCTTAAAGTCATTTGCAACTAATAATTGAATTCATTACTGTTTAGGACGAATGCCATTTAATTTTTTTGTTGTATTTTTTCAGTAATTGATGCATCTGAAATGCATCGCCAGTATTCAAAATGCCACGTTTTGCACAGGTTGTAGGAGTTTTTGCCCATTTTCCCATTAAAATCTTAGAGTGCCACGATCATCCCCTTTCTGTCTAAGCAGATGTAACTTCATCTTCCTCATGCTTTTGTCTTTTTTTTCTGTCTCCCATCACCTAAGAATGAGAGCGAGCGAGAGAGCGTCTCTCCAGCGTGATATTTCTGTTTGCAGAAGTCTGACCTTTTTCTGAACTGTTCTTAAGTGAAAGGCACTTTCAGCTGTGGAATCAGATGGCAGTAACCATATGCTGCTCAACTGATACAAAGGTGGAAAGGGAGGGACGCTAGAGAGTCAGCATGCTGTGGTGAAAAGGAAAGTGTCGTGCCACTTCTCTTTGTGGCGGTAAGGGGTCTGTTGGTGCATGTGTGTGTGTTAGTATTTGACTGGACGTGCTGAGAAACACGCAGACGGTCTGCTTTGCTGTTGAGATGGTGCTTTTGCATGGATGAGTGCCGTGAGCAAACAGAATTCTTTCCTTTGTGGACCACTTTGTATGAGAGTGTGTTTGCATGGGTCTGAGTGTTCAATAGTGCATGTAAGTGGGTGGGTCTGAGTTTGTCTGCAGATGAGGGACGCTGAATCTCCTGGTTCGGGTGTAATAAACTCCTCTTGACCCTTGGGTTCAGTGAAGTTGGGAGGCAGACTCTCCCTCTTCTTGATCCTGTTCCTCCCTGGGCCGCTGGCAGGGGGGCTGCTGACCGCCCCGTTTGATTGGCTCAGAGAATGACAGAGATAGAGAACTAGGGCCAGCTGTGAGTGGTCAAATGCCACTAACACACTGCTCTCAACCTGGCTATAATTCATCACCTAGATTTTACAAAATGTCAAAAGGCAAAAATGTCCTTAAAGTCAACATGAATTTTTTTTTTTACAATCCATTTTACAGTCATTCGATGTTCTTCTGAGTGAAACTGGATATTCATTGAGAATAAATGGAGGGAAGGACTTGATTTTATCTATTGAGAATTGATTGGATGATAACATTAGACATTACATTCCAGAATATAGCCGTATAAAGGCGTATTTGGCTATTATCATTACCATTATTCAAAAGCCCACGTGACCTAAGTGACAGAAAAGGAGGAGTGGGTTATTATGTTTTAATTAAATATTATGGAGATAAACTTTTTTTTTTTTTTTTTAAATTTGAAATAACATGTTCCAATAAGTCATTCACTAAGACCATAAAGGTGCATTAAGAAAGTAAAAAGGACACTTTTGATTTCATGTTGACTTTGAAATCAAGCATTGAAATGTGATGTATTAATACAGTGATAGAGAGAGCTAAACCCAAATCCATAATAGAATATGAGGAGAAACTGCTGAAAGATACTCATGTTGTTCCAAACCCATTCAATGTTCTTTTTTATGTGGAACACACAAGGTGAAATTTTGAATAATGTTATGCAGAATAAACACAGCTATTTCCATACAATGAATGCATTCTGTGATCAAGGTCTGTCAAGCTCTAAAAAAAGCACTATTTTAGTATCGTAAACTGCACTGCATTCCAAGTATTCTGAAGCATATTCTAACTTGGTGTATGAAGACACATTGTGATGTCACAAAAATAATCATAGGCCAAATGATTGGTTGATTTGAAAAATCAATAATAAAAGCAACATGATTTTATGTGCAGAAACACTTCAACAACTTTAAATAAATGCTGTTCGTTTGGACTTTCTACTCATCCAAGAACCCTGAGCAAAAAAATGTATCACGGTTTCTCCAAAAACATTAAGCAGCAAACTGTTTTTAACAATGATAATAATAAGAAATGGCTGCTGAAAATTCAGCTTTGCCACCACAGGAATAAATTACATTTTGAAATACATTACAACATTAAATTTGAATAATATCTCACATAATTACTGTTTTTACTGTGTTTTTGATAAAAACGAATGCAGTCTTGATGAGCATAAAAGACATCTTTCAATGAGAGGAAGAGGAAGGATGTTAGTTACAGGAGCAACATTAATTCATTCCTCCAGCTCCTCTTTGAAGAGCACAGGCAGCTATGACAGGCTAAACGCTTCCAGAGATGTCACATTTCCAGCCAATCTTAAAGAGCTCGAGCCTGCACTCTTCCTTTCATGTTTGATTCTGTTTTCAAGATTCTATGATAAACAGACGAGGACGGGCTGGGGGCAGGAGAGAGAGACAGAGAGACAGAGGGCGACAGGGAGGAGGGCAAGTCTATGCTGTCAGGGGAACCAGATGCCTTTGCAAATTGGCTCTTTGTCTGTTTCATAAGGGTTTGGAAACGCAAGTCCAAATTAAGACCTGGAATTTGCCTTCAGCCTTCTAGGATTGCAGGGATAGTGCACTGAATCCAATTAATTTACGTTTTCAGGTCACCAGATCATGCCTTCAAATGTACAGTGGTCAGGTTAAACTATTCTTCACATGCTGCCAGCACTGCAGGAAACTCAAATCCATTCTGGTCACAAAGATGAATTTGTTGTTTCTGGTTACAGAACAGACATTAAGTGGCGAGTCAGCGCTCTACAAAACTTGTTTATTATACAAAATAATAGCAAAAAATGTGTCCTTGTCGTCAATGTGAATCGTAGTTTACAGACCAATTTACTTTTTGTTGTGTTTTCTGAGTGAAACAAGGTAGGGCCGGATTAAATGCTAAGTGTGACCCTAACAAAAATGATTTTCATGGTATTATTGTAAAGTGATTCTATCAGACAGTAATATGGTGTGCCATGCTATTTTTGACATAGAACATATAATGCGCTTAGAAGTACCATGTGATATTTTGGGCATGTACTATGGTGCTATCGTGGTGCTTTTGGAATTCTATGTGCACTATCGTTTAAAAGTTTGTGGTCAGTAAGATTTTTTTGGTAACACTTTAGTATAGGGCCCGATTCTCACTATTAACTTGTTGCTTATTAGCATGCCTATTATCAATATATTTATTAGTACTTATAAAGCACATATACTGCATGACCATATTCTACATCCTCCAAATACCTAAATCTTTCTTGTGATACTAAAGACTTTTATAATGTTACAGAGATTTACTTTTCAAAGTAAATGTAATGCATCAACCACAATGTATTACAGTTTATACGAGAATATTAAGCAGCACAACTTTTTTTAACATTTTATTTTTAACAGAAATGTTTCTTGAGCACCAAATCAGCATATTAAAATGATTTCTGAAGGATCATGTGACACTGAAGACTGGAGTAATTATGCTGAAAATTCAGCTTTGCCATCTCACAAATAAATTACATTTTAAAATATATTAAAATGGGAAGCACTTATTTAAAAATTGTAACAATATTTCACAATATAAATTTTTACTGCATTTTTTTAATCAAATAAATGCAGCCTTTGGGAAGCATAAGAGGCTTTTTATTTTATTTTATTTATTTATTAATTATTTTTTTTAAACATTAAAAAATCTTACCAACTCCAAATGATTAACAGTAGTTTATATACCATAGTACATGAATTTTAGTACCATAGTATTTACTTGTTGATGGTACATGGTATTGCAATGGTTGCTAAAAACTATGGTAGTATCATATAGTATTTTGTTTAAATTTGAGTATTCTATTTTTGTACAGTAGTTTGTAACCAATAAGTAACTGATACTAAGTCCTTTTGAATAAAAGCATCTCCAAAATTTATATTAATGTAATTCTGCTTATCAGTCAGTCTCTTCCTCATTTATCAATGGAGTGGCAGAAACACCATTAGATGTTTAGGAAAGGTGTTTTGAGAAACTAATTAAGGTCACTGCATATCTGAGCAGTTAAAGGACTGAGATGGACGGGAAATGTTCTGCATGGCATTGTGCTCAAATTTAAGAGTATATGTGAGCCAGAGAAAATCATGTGGTGAGTTTAACCACATCCTTTTGACATCTCAAACCTACCCCCTCCTCTCTTGCTCCCTCTTTCTGAGGTCTGTGGAGTATTCTGTGTCCTAACACAGTGTTAGGGGGCAATAAAAGCCTTTGGGGAAACAGAGCATTTCCAGCCAAACTCCGGAAAAGAGGCAGTAAAGGGAATGCTAACCAAGGCAAAGAAAGAGAGAGAAGAGGGGAAAAAATGGAGCACCCATAAAAATAAAATCATAAAAATACCAGAACAGTAGTGAAACATCTTTTCATTATTCTTAATAAAAGCCCTAAACAAGCCCTCAATAATGGGTAAGGTTTCATAACAAGGGACTGGTTAAACGTCTATGAATCTTGTTAAAAGATATTGGTTAGAGAGAGACTGCGTAGGGGCCACCGAGCCGTTACATGGTCGGTTACAGTGATGGGTCACTCGATAAATCTGCCTTGTGCTTCTTTCAACAGGGTGGATGGAACACATTTTCATTGTGATGCTCTGGAAAGCACGTGGAAGGTGGCTTCACATGGGATCTTCTTGGACGAGCTGAGAGAGAGAAACCCTGGTTTGAGCTCAGTGAGGTAGGTCTGGATGCTGGCAGAGGTGATTGAGTTCCCACAGGCTGGTGGTGCAGGGTTTTTGGCAAAGATCGGGGGGCTCCTGGTGGGTTTGGTATGAGGAGGGGGCATTCCAGAGTTCCAGCCAGGCTGATCGGTGATTGCTTCTCCTCCTCTCCGCTCCGAGGCAATGCACTGGCCCCGAGCAGCAGGATGCCCTCCTGACTGGCATGTCTCATTAACTGAAGTGAGTGGTGAGAAAATGAGTGAACGACCCAAGGAAGCCACTTTACATACTGAACACTCATACTAAATGGCTGCATAGTATGTTTCTTCAGGTATAGTCAATGCTGTAATCAAACTAGATGCAAATATACAAACAAATGTTGACTTAAAGGTCGAGAAAGGACGTGTAAAAAGAGATGAGCATCTCTGACCGAATGAGTAATGTGCAGCCAAAGAGGAAAATGAGATCGAAAGCAGCTCGCTGGCTCCATCAACAGGCTGCTGATCTGAATGACGTGCCCTTGGGCCAATTGCATTGCTTAGTGCAACAGCCATTAGCCGGGTTAGCTGTAGAGCACCACTGACCTCTGGAAGCTGGGACGCATCTTAAGAACATATGGCAGGGTGTTCAATGTCCTTTTAGGGATTTAACTGAATGATTGCCGAGCTATTTTATTTTATTTTATTTTATTTTATTTTATTTTATTTTATTTTATTTTATTTTATTGTATTGTATTGTATTGTATTGTATTGTATTGTATTGTATTGTATTGTATTGTATTGTATTGTTCTGTTCTGTTTTGTTTTATTATTTTATATTTTATTTTATTGTATTGTATTGTATTGTATTGTATTGTATTGTATTGTATTGTATTGTATTGTATTGTATTGACCAGTCTTTGCACTTTTGGTTTTTACTTTATTTTTCAATTTACTTTATTTAATTGCTCAGAATGTTGGTCTTTCATTGTTCATGAGAGTGAATGTGCTGTTCAGTGTATTTTGGGGATTTTTATTTATTTATTTATTTATTATTTTTTTTAAAGATTTTTAAAATTGATTTTATATATATATATATATATATATATATATATATATATATATATATATATATATTAATTTAATTGTTTATTTAATTTAAGTGACAATTCATGCATTGCAACCATATTACATAAAAGCTTTCAGCTGTTGCCATTAGATTGCAGTATTGCCCTGGAGAATATTCACTTATAGTTATGTGATGAATCAATTTATAAAAATACTAATGTACACATTATTTAAAACAAACAAACAAACAAACAAATAAACAAACAAACAAACAAACAGTGTCTGTACATTATACATGAAAGCACTGAGTGTGTTTGCCTTCCAAGATATTTTATTTCTAAAAATGTTGCTCCTAAATTGCTTATGACACTTAATGTGGTGTTTTTTGTCTTTTAGAAAGTTGATTATTTTATTAATTTTCTTTTCTTTTCTTATTTTTTTTAACCATGCTCTTTTGGTGTTCGTTTTATTTTTGTGTTTGCTTTCCCAGAAGATATTTAATTGCTCAGAATATTGGTCGTTCATTGCTCATGTGACTGAATGTGGTGTTCAGTGTCTTTTGGGGAAAATTTTTTTTTTCTTTCATTCTATATTACTTAAATTATTTATTTAATTTTAGTGACAATTCATGCATTGAAATCATATTACATAAAAGCTACATTTCAGCTGTAGCCATTAGATTGCAGTATTGCCCTGGAGAATATATAATAAAAATACCAATGTATACATTTTTAAAAAAACAAAAAAAACAAAAAAACAAAATGTGTATAAATTATGCCTTAGTGTGTTTGCCTTCCCAAAAGATATTTTATTGCTAAAAATGTTGCTCCTTAATTGCTTATGACACTTATTGTGATGTTTGATGTCTTCTAGGAAGTTAATTTATTTTATTTTATTTTATTTTATTTTATTTTATTTTATTTTATTTTATTTTATTTTATTTTATTTTATTTTATTTTATTTTATTTTTATTTTATTTTATTTTATTTTATTTTATTTTATTTTATTTTATTTTATTTTATTTTTTATTTTATTTTATTATTTTATTTATTTATTTATTTTATTTTATTTTTACAGGGACAATTCACAATTTATCAATTGTAACATTTCAGCTGTATTCCTAAGGCTGCAGTATAGCCCTGGATAACATTTTATTTTAACCAGTCTTTGCACTTTTGGTGTTTACTTTATTTTTAAATTTACTTTATTTAATTGCTCAGAATGTTGGTCTTTCATTGCTCATGTGACTGAATGCAGTGTTCAGTGTCTTTTGGGGAGGCTACATTTTACACTAAAGTTTATTTTTTTTCTTTCGTTCTATATTACTTAAATTATTTATTTAATTTTAGTGACAATTCATGCATTGAAATCATATTACATAAAAGCTACATTTCAGCTGTAGCCATTAGATTGCAGTATTGCCCTGGAGAATATTCACTTTGGTATAATAAAAATACTAATGTACACATTATTAAAAAACAAACAAACAAAACAAAATATGTATAAATTATGCATTATACATGAAAACACTGAGTGTGTTTGCCTTCACAGAAGATATTTTATTGCTAAAAATGTTGCTCCTTAATTGCTTATGACACTTATTGTGGTGTTTGATGTCTTTTAGGAAGACATTTAATTATTGTTTATTTAATTTAATTTAATTTAATTTTATTTTATTTTATTTTATTTTATTTTATTTTATTTTATTTTATTTTATTTTATTTTATTTTATTTTATTTTATTTTATTTTATTTTATTTTATTTTATTTTATTTTATTTTATTTTATTTTATTTTTACAATTCACAATTTATCAATTGTAACATTTCAGCTGTATTCCTAAGGCTGCAGTATAGCCCTGGATAACATTCACTTAAAAAGTTATGATTTCTAAAAATACTAATCTACACATTATTGAATAAAATGTCTAAAAAATAGCACAAATTATACATGACCCACATAAGCATTATGTGTGTTCTGCTTTCCAAGCAGATATTTTATTGCTAAAAAAGTCCTTTCATTGCTCATGAGACTAAATATGGTTCTCAGTTATGTTTCACTGCTACTTCACTACAGTCAGTGGTTTACCATTATAATCTGCATACAACACAGTAATGCAGAATTGTATAAATCTGTGCTTTTCAGCAAACTCCCACAAGTCACCAGGTTTACCCCCCCCCCCTTTTTTTTATTAAGTCCACTGTGTATCCAAAGAGACATCGGCAGAGCAGAGAGTTCACATTTAAAACACTGAATAATAACAATCCTGAAACAGACAAACAAAAGCTTTCCAGCACACAGAACTGTGTCAATAAAAGCCTGGATTTACAGACATGTCAATTTTATGAGTTGGCAGTCGCAGGACCAACACTCTTCTCTTACTGTGCGCTGGTCACATAAAATGGCTCAAGTGTTTATGTAGCCTGTGGCAAAACTCTGCTCTTGGTTACAACAGTGCCGGTGTGACAAGATGTTTCCGGATGAAGTTATGTGAATGATAAAATTGTATTTTCACATCCCATATAAAGGAAAAATCACAAATCTTTTCATCTTTTCATTGCAGTCTAGAAGCAGTAATTTCAAATGCACTTTCAGGTTTTCAGAAGAGACCTGTTCTCGTTTTTTCAAAGGTAGCAAAATTTACAATCAGAAGTCAGAGATTTGAATATGAACTTAAACATTATTCATGAAATACCTCTAAGACCAAATGTTTCGAAATTGAGCTACTGAAATGTACACTGTCCAAATTGGGACCAGCACATTAGTTTAGGCTGTTTAATATTGTGACTGTATATCAACAATCAGTTGAATTTGTTTCTATTTTACCTAAGGAATTGTATGAGAAACATTTAAGACAAAGTTGATACTTAAATGTTGCTGAGAACCACATAAAGTCTCATGAGCAATGAAATAGCAGTGTTTTAAGCAATAAAATTTTCCTCTGGGAAGCCAAACCTGCAACTTCTAAAGCACTTGATGCTTACCCTGGTGATATGCTTTTTCTCTTACTAGGAAAAAAGTGAACTTTCCAGTATTTAAAAGCATTACGCACAGCTTTGCTGTAAACAGCGTTTTCGAACAGAAACCGCTCTGGCTATTTACATGGAACAGGATGGTGGCAATCTGCTTTAAGTGATGTCATGTTGCCGGGGATGGGGTCTCCCACCCCTGCTCAACGGGGAGATTTTACAAGGGACACTATGATCTCACATACTGCCCTAGGATCAGTGGTCGGCCTGTGGGGGAGTTCTGCAGTGCGGTGTGTGTGTTTCTCTGCCAAGCACAAGTCTAAGTAAATAAACAGTGGAACATTAAAAGCCTGGCCCATTCACCTCTGCACCGCTGCATTAGATTGTGCAAACATACATTCATCCACAGTTAGTGCTGACACCGTGCTCTGGAGTTTGGTGATGATCCTTTACTCTGCTTTGCTCTTTTGATGTAAAAAAATCTAAAGATTATAATGAAAATTCTGTCATCATTTATTCACCCTCATGTCATTCTAAACCTTTGCAAGACAAAAAGTGATTTTTTTTCTCGGAACTATGTTCCGAGGCTGTGTCCGAAATCGCATACTCTCTGTGTAGGTGCTTCTTTTGAATGAGTAATTACTTAATGACCATTAAAAAAAAGTATATTCTATATACTCTCATGGGATAGTAAAGTGTCCACTGGATGCACACTTCAGAATCTTGCCGGAAATAGTAAGTTATCCGAAGACTTTTTTGGACATTCTGTTTTTCTTCTACTATGCAGTAGGGAAGCATGCGATTTTGGATGCAGCCCAAGCTTTCTGATGCTTCATAGCCATGAACTTTGTGAATGAACCAAGTACATCAATCTTTTCAGTGCATTATTTGATCCAGTTCCAAATGATTCTTTCAAATATCAGGATCAGAATCAGAATCCATTAAATGAAACAAAGAATAATTCATTTTGATTAATGTTCAATTAATGTAGTTCGGTTGATTCTGCAATAGTAAATTATAGTTTTGACTTGAATAAAACCAGTTTAGATGCTACCATGTTTAGGTTAACATTTTTTTAATGATACTTTTACATACTTTTTAAAGTCCCCATTGACCTCATGTGAAAAACCTATATTAGCACATTAATAAAATCCTTTTGGTTTAATCCTCTTCATAAAGTGTGTAAAAAACCAATACAAATTCTGTGAGTAAAGACGGTGAGTAAATAAGGCTTCAAATTTGAAAGTTATCTTCATATGTGTATATATATGAGAGAAAGAGCAAGAGTTAAGTGTGCTCACCGCATTTGCTCTGTATTTACTATCTGTGAGCCGTTTGTTTCCCTAAATCACCTTGGCAACATTTCCATGGTTTAGTAAACCAAACAATCCCGTTTCCAGGTAGATCCACCAGCATTAGCGGATGGAAAGCTCTCGGCTCTCTAAGGAGCTTGCGAATTAGAAACCATACCTGTGTGCGCAGTGACCACATCATTAAAAGTAGATGCTGAACATGCCCTTACATATTTGTGAGGGTGCAAGCATGTGTTTGTGTGTGTGTGTGTGTGCATATGACCTGCATTACCCCCCCCCCCCCCACCTCCCCAAACCTTGGTTACAGTCTTTCGTGTTTTTGACTCATGATTTGCGCCCCAAGGCAGACAGCAGGGGTTCCATTCTTAGCTTCCTGTAAAAAATACCTCCCTACTCCACGTCCTAATTAATCTGAAGGGCATGCCCAAGATCCCTATAAAATCATACGAGACTATACCAATTTCCTGGTAGCTTGTGCCCTACATGTGCTTCTTGTTCATGAGTATAAGTTTCCTTTCCCGTGACTCTACAAAGATTTATGCCTCCTCTTGTTTAATCTTTTATGTATGTATGTATTTATTTATTTAAAGTAAAGTTTTCCCTTGGTGAGATTAAGGTGTTATATTGCACTCTAGTGAAAAATTCTGTAGATAACAAGCGTAAGGATTATCCAAGTTTGTTAAAAACATCAAAAACATGTGGCTCTTGCTGTTTTTGCATATGATATGGTTAACTCAGGTTGTGTGTCTGTTTTAGGGTATGTGTGTCTGAGAAAATGAGGGATTGTATGGAGTGTGTGTGTGTGTGTGTTTGAGAGTGAGCATATATGCATATTGAGTTACACGAGGCCTAAAACAGTCACGGTCTGACATGTAAAGAAACATACATTGATTTCTGCAAGCGCTCCACCTCCAGACAAAACGACAAAGCCAGTGAAAGAAATGTCTGCGTGAAACACAGCAGAGCCACGCTGCACATGCTAGAGCTGTGTGTCATGATTACAAAAGCCCAGCATGCACTCCCAAACCAATGGATGAAAACTAATACAATCTTGGAGTATTGCTCAAGTAATCAAAATGCACAGATTCTAAAACAAACCAGATTTTATTCTCAGTCTTAAGGCTATTCTATGCAACAGTATTTTCTAATTTGATAAGATTAAGATAAATGATTTTAAAAATATTCTATTATATATATATAAAAATATTTAAATATTAAAAAAGTATCTTATGCTCAGTAGGCTGTATTTATTTGGTAAAAAATATAGTTTAAACAGTAATATTGTGAAATAGTATTACAATTTAAAATAATGCCCCCCCCCAAGGATTCTTTGATGAGGAAAATAATGGGGGAAAAATTAAATATTATTTTTGTTGTTGTAGTAATGGCATTTTCTTTACTGTCACTTTTTATCAGTTTAATGCACCCTTGCTGAATAAAAGTATTCATTTCTTTAAAAAAATCTTACTTAACCTAAAATTCTTAATTGTATTGTCAAATATTAATTTTGTTAAAAAATTTGATGCTTACTATACCAAAGTGTTAACAGGATTGATTTTAAATTTGTTATAAGAAAAAAACAAAAACAAAAACAAACAAAAAAAAAAACAGAGGAAAACTTCATTTGATCTTTACTTCTTGAATGTATGTTGATGGCAATATTGATAGTTTTAATTAATGCAGTAATTCATTACTTTAGAAAGGGAAATGTATGATATCAAAGGGTAAATGACATAATCTGGGCACACCATTTTAAGTATTTTTCATAACACATTATTACAAATAAAATCTACATCTCGAGAGAGAAGTCATTTATGTAAATTTCATCAGAATGTAAATATTTCTTCATAAAAGTACACCGAGAAATTGGAAAAACATTCACAAATGGCACCTTTTTGTAGAATGCCTTATAAATGTTTTGTCAGCTAGCCTAAAAAACTAAACATCAGTCATTTTTTTATAGTTAAAAGGGTCCAGTTAGACAGAATTGGCTGCTTTGAAGCTGTACATTTTCACTTTATACAGTGCAGCCTGCTTCTGGTAAACACGTTGAAAGGTGGTAGAACTGAATTTCAGCTGGTTTAGTTTTTAAGTGTTTGGGTATGCTTTATAAGTGATTGAATAAAGGTGCAACAGCAAGATATGAAGGTGGCCTAAGTGCTGCTAAAACAAGAAACACTTCCCTTCCTCTGCCCCACAGCATGTGACGCAGACCAGATCCCATTCCCGAGAATGTGTGTGTGTGCATGCTTAACTTGTTGTGAACTAGCATGGGCTGCTGCCTCTTATCTGTGCTGTCCCTCAGAGGAGATTCAATCCATCATGTCTAGACTACAAACTCATTTATTGAATCTTTAGCATTTATTCAGAAAGTAACTTTGTGTTTAAACTCACTCCGTGTACGTTACATACAAACTGCAAGCTCGACACCTTGAGGTGGGCTTTGTGCACTAGAAGGTTTTTATTGGCCTCAGACCAAGAAGCAGGAAAAGAAGGAACCTTGGCCAGGCCCTAGCAACAGACTACAGGCCTGAGGAAACGACTGTCGTTGGGTAAAGGCGAGAGCTTTGTGCTGACTGATGGATGATGGAGGTGACAGTGTATTGATAAGCAACGGTTTTGGCCGCAGCAGCGAAAACGCAGAGAGAGAACAATGTATGTGGTCAAAGGGAGGAAATTGGGATGTGCAGTCGTAAAGTCGCTGCAAGAGCCTTGCATTCTCACATCAGTTCTGTGCTGAGAGAGATTGCAAATAGTAAAACTTTCCAGAGAAAAAAATGTCGAATTTTATTTCTCATAATTGCAACTTTATATCTCAATTGAGACTTAATATCTCACAGTGACTTTATTTCTCACTGTTATGATAACTTATTCAACTTTTGTACTTCACAGTTGCAAGTTGCAACTATTTCTTACAACTACTACTATTTTTCGTAGTTGTGACTTGTTATATCTCACAATGTGATTATATTTTGCAATTAAGGCTTTTGCAATTCTGAGCTGTAATTTTATTTCTTAGAATTGCGACTATATGTTTCACAATTTCACAATTGCCTGTTTTATTTTATTTTGTTTTGAGGCAGAATTTGACATACATAAATTTAATTTATTTTCAGTACACAGTTGCTTTGCGAGCCGTTCATTAATTTTACATCATTTTACAATGTATTTTAAAATGTAAAATATCTTTGCTGATGGTTTTAACTTTTTAAATAGACCTTTGATTTGAGATGATAAACAGCAGAATTATTTTTTTGTATATTATGAATATGAGTGATGATATCTCTTAATAATAATAATTTGTATTAATAATTAAAATGTAATTAATTGAATGCAATTTATGTTTGTTTAAATTTAATATTTAATATATAAATTTCCTGAACATTTGAACTGCATGTGCTTTCTTAACTACAGCAAAGCTGTCAAAAAAAAAACGAAAAAAAAAAAAAAAACAACATTATTCCATATTTAACAGTCACATTTACACTCACAGGAAGCACCCGCTAATTAAGCATTTGTTGAAACAGGCAGCGTGTGACCGCTGATGTGAACAAGACGGCTACGGGAAACCCTCCTATTACTCATAGGTGTGCTGTGTTTCATGAAATCTAGTCACTGGAGTTTTAAGTAAGCCTTTATGCAGTCAAAGGTTAGATATTTCAGAGGGCACTAATCAGGCCGTGTTCTCCATTTCCTCCCCGTCCGTTTCTTCCTCTCACCTAGCAGCTGCATTCTGTAAGTCTAGCCTTGCACTGTAACGCTGCATCCCTTTCATCTCATGTCCTCATTAGCATTGCAAAGACTTGTGCATAGTTAAGGTTGCTCACGGAGAAGGGGCTGGCCAGGCAAGGAGGGAATACTCGTATAACAGTCCAATAAATATCAGGTCTGCGTTTATTGGTTCTGAAGCATATTTGCTATTTGTTGGGAACACTAAACCAAGGAAGGGTCCTGGCGAAGTGCTGGGGTGGTGCTCCTTTCTGGGTCAGTGAGAACATTGAGGAAATCCACCATGACATTAACAGGCTGCTATAGGAAGTGTTGTTGGATTAAACCAACGTAGCGCTGGCGGGCGGCTGGAAAGGCGGGGGTTGGGAAATCATGGAGGCTGGGGCGAGGGTTTGATCTTGGAGTTTGTGGCGAATATTGGCTCTGGTGCCTATGATGCAGAATTTGTGAATTTGGAGGCCCCCGACCACAAGGGTCTCTGTTAGCGAGAGGTGACTCATAGGTGTGGCCCGGTTCCTGTTCCTCTTTGCGGCACAATTATGCCCCAGGCTCAGGGCGTGTCATCGAGTGGAGACGACCGAGTGTAAGGGTGAATCACTGATGGCCGAGTGCCGAATGTCTGCTAGTCTTCCTTGCTTGCTTTCTTTCTAAGCTTGAGTTTTTGAAATTTGATTGTCTTTGTAGAACTTGGGGCACCATGCACCCAGTATCCGGTGCCACCAATTATGACAAGCATCTTCACCCAAAGTTACAGCACTGAGACTACTGAATTTATTTTCTGTGACATTACCCACTGCCTAGCTCATTGCTTCTCACGACTCCTTATTCCAACAGGTTGTTTAAATTGTAACAAAAATCTCTTGAGTTCAGACGTTTCAGAATTTCATAAAATATAGCCGGAATTGATTTCTATATTATGAGTCTGACATTAGCAAATAACATGACACTCTAAAAACATACCAATAAAAATACATAGCATACACAATTATTGGGTAAAATAGTCATCAAATTAATCTTAAATGTATATAATTAATTTTTTTTCTCACATCTGTCCACAATCTTGATGTTTTTTGGTTTTTAAATCTTTTTCTGAGCTCTCTGCGGTGCATTGTAAAATTGTCTTCTCTGCAAGGATACATGCAGTATTGTCTTAAAATGTGTTGCCTAAATGAAGAATCTGTTACTCAACATACCTATTTGGAATAGCTTTCATGTCTCACTAAATTTTGGATCACAGCTGTTGTCGCTTGTCTTACAGACATAGTCATGACAGAAAACCTAAAGTTTTTTCTCCTGCTTATAGCATTGCAGTGCTCCCCTGCTTTCTTTCAAAGGCAAACAAATGGAAATAGCCGGATATGGAATTGGAATGGGAATAATCATCATATGTTACACTGACAGATGCAATAATTATATAACTATGGCTGTTTGATTAATAGCTCATTCTTGCGTAACTGCTTATGTGGCCCAAATACCATTTTGCTTCCATAAAGGCCTTTTTCAGAATTTTTGCTTTTCTAATAAAAGTCCAAAGCCTGGTTGCGACAAACCCCTTAGCTGAGAAAACCTTAGTAATAATAGTAAGAGAAACACAATAGAAGTTATTTTTCATACAGTTTCAATGATGTTTGTGCATAAAATCAGTCAACGGGGTCCAAAACGATATTGGAGCCTACTGATTATATATTGTATGGACAAAAACTGAAAGTTGCACAGGTTTGGAATGCCATGAGGGTTAATGAATTTTCATTTTTGGATAAACTATCCCTTTAAGGGGTTTCTTGCAATCGGTTGAAGCTCTTTGTCCTTTAACTTGGGTCACAAAAAGCTGGAATGTTCCGGAAGGAGCTCACGGAAGCGAGGCTATCAGCTCGTGAGCCCCTCCGCAGCCTGCTCCCACCCGGCCAGCCTTCCGCCCAACATCCAAGGTGATGATTACAGTTTGATAAGGCCCACGAGCGCCCTGCGCTCAGGCGAGAGAGCCCAGAGGGAGAGAGCGTGGGGGCCTGTAGGCTTGAGTAGCCGCCCCCTCATAGCTGTCTCTCATCACGCCATTGACCCCCCAGGAAGCTTTAGATGCCAGAAGCGGTTTCATAATTCTCTTATCCCGACGAATCTGCGAGATAAGCTAGGAGGAGTTGAAAGTGTAAACGGAGCACCACGGACCTGGAATCCTGTTGCAGGCTCATTCTTTACCAGCCCGCCAGCATCGTTTACAGCCGGCATCCTCCCCCTGTGCATAGACGTAGAAGTACGTCTGCAGGTCTGTGTTTTTTAGTTTGTGTGTATGTTTATGGAGGGCCTCTGTCCTTTCGGCCGTCCCAACAGCCCTCATCAGGACCCTTCCGCCCGCCCCGCTCAGATAGTTGGAAATTTGATTGATCTGTGAAAAAAGAAGGAACGAAGAAAAGAGGGAGCGAAAGGCTTTGGTCACATCCTGTGACCGGTGCTGATTTCCTTTGCCTGAATGCAGCCCTGGAGTATATCTCGGGCTCAGTGTCACGTTTGTATATGTTTCCAAAGATCACTAAGAAAAGTGAGTGGTGTGGGGGGTGGCGGGCGCAGACCTATGCGAATTTAGAGTGCGGCCCTTTCTCTGACATAAATCTGTGTCATGGAGAACGGATGTAGCTACTGGGGAATGCGTTAATTGATCCAAAGATCACATGAATCGTACAATGGTTTAAAACCAAGGGTTTCTTAACCAGGGCTCTGTTAACGTACTATGGAGGGTCCGTAGAGAAGATATATAAAACATAAGGAATTTTGGTAACACTTTACTTAAAGCCTTTATGTATAAAGCATTATAAAAGTGGTTTTATTGCATTCATTATGCCTTGTAATGCATTGTACAATCTCATGAATTATTGTAACCACAGTTAATACATTATAAAACTTATCAGTTCATTGCTATACTATGCATTTTAAATTTGGTTATAATTATTTCCGACAAGATATAATGTATTGCAACGCACATTATGAGTAATTATAATGAATTATAACCTTTAATAACCCTTTATTATGCATTATACATAAAGTCTTTAGGTGAAGTGTTACTGGAATTTTCTTGTCAAAGGTGTGTAATTGTTTGAAAATCTTTTCATGAAAATCTAGCTTTGTTTAGGGGGTCCCTGTGTTGGCTGAATGTCTGGGTAAGGGGTCTCTCAGTTTGTACAGGTTGAAAACCCCTCAACTTAAATCAGCCTAGATTGGTTTGCTGGTCTTAGACGGTTCAAGCTGTCCAACTGATATCTCAGGCTGATCAGCTGAGAAGTGCCCCAAATCTCCTCTAAAACCAGCAAACTGGCTAGTCTTACAATGATAGGAGGTTAGATAAGATCAGCGTATGCTGGTTTTGAGTTAGCATGAAATGAAAATTCACTCTATCTGTTTTCTAAATGCATGTTATAGGTCTTATTTTGAACAATACACAGAACCAAGTATCTGCCTTTATTTTTTACACTTGGATGTATGCCACAGTACAGAAGAAAAGATTTGTCACTACTTCCTTTTCATCGTAACTTTAGGCTATTTTTTTTCTGTAGTGTTAAACAGTACTGCAGCCCTTTGTCCCCAATATAATGATCTCTTCCTCAAAATTCCCACTTCTCACTCTCTCCTCCCTCCTTGGCCTGATATAAATGTGCTCTCATAACATCGCAAAGTCCGTTTGCGTATGATGCTAAGGGTAATAGGCGGTTTCTTATGTGGTAATTAGTATTTAGAGGTGTAATTTTAGATGTTCTAACCTTACAGCCTGTAATTAGCCTTTATACCACCTGAGGTAATGTGACTCACCTTTTTAAAAGCCGCTGATGTGTTTGATGAGTCGGAAGTTGATAGAATCATCCACCGTTGCATGAGAATTTCACCTTTATCTGCTGTGAAAAACCCCCTTGATTGACACACAGACTTGTGAGGTTTTATTGTTTACAACGGCGCAAATGATTCTGGCGTTTCTCAATTGTTCAGTTGCCCTTCCCCGATACCGCTCTTGTACTCCGCCATGTTTTAGCAGGCCTTGATTATAGAGTGCCACAGCATTTCTTGGATATCACAGTAATACGGTAATGGCTTGGCATGAGAGGAGTCTCCCTTTAATTATGCTTTTCCAGTTTTGCAAGGGCCATATTTTTTTCTCCTCTTCTCTTTTTCTATTCTTTCAGAGCTGTCGCTGTCTCTTTCCTTTCATCTCTGTTCCCACCTGATTGTGGGCTGGTGTGAATTTGAGGGTACGGTGTCCAGCAAAGCTAAATAACATGCTTGGAGACTAAGTCTCTTACACGCTACACTCTTTATGTAATGAGACTTAAAACCCGTCGTCTAGTTTCTCGCAGGCAATGTCTATCTGGCCATCCTGTGATTCATTTGGGACGTGTCAAAGCAGTCACCTTTCTTGGCTTGGGGATTATCGCAAACAAATCCAGTCTGGTGTATCCTCTCTAAAGTGATGTGATTTATTGGGTTTCTCACAATCGATTGTATTTAATTGCATGTTCTTTTTATGTGAGTTCAGTAGTTTGTTTGGTGAGTAATTAAGATGATTATTGGGATGATTGTGAGGTCATCTAGGCCTGTCTTGCGTAACTAGTTTTGGTTGTTAATGACTGGTATGCTTGTCATCTGACTGTCATCTTTAGCTAGGTAGTGCGTCCAAGTCTGCAAGAAAAAAATGGGTTTCATTAAACAGTGCTCAACCTTGTCTATGTTTCTCCTAAAAATTCTCATTAAAAAAGAAAAATGCTAAATCTCATTGCTGTCTGGGATAAATGGGAAATTGAAGAGATCTCATTTCTGATTTTCCTAGCCTATAGGAGCACTTCAGCCCACTTTGAGCCCTTGGTTGATGAGCCAGTAGAGGAGGAGCAAGACTTGGAGGACTCCACTCTCGCTCAGGGGCTGTCTGAGGGAAACTAGCCTTCTCTAAAAACCTCCTACTCTTGTCTAACGCTGTGATGATATGAGTTCTGCTTGGATGATAAACTTGGAGGACTTTCAGCCAAAGAAATACAGTGTTGCTTGAGCATCTGTAAGGATGACAATCCATTTGGCCAGTTCTCCTCTCTCCAACAGCTTGGGCTTGTCTGTCTCAGAATGTGTGTTAATTTTTTTTATCATAAGGGATCGACTTTAATTAATCCCTTCTTTTATGTGCAAAATCCTGCTCAGTTAGTAAAAGCTATTGCAATACCGCATGCTTTACAAAAACAATTAGGCCTAAACCCTGACGTTGAGCATTCATCATTCACTTCCACGTTCATCCGCAGTCTGAAGCAATCTGTAGATTCTCTTCTTTGTTACAGAGAGAGTAATGCACATACCTCTGAGACCCGAGTGCAAATGGAGCCCAGCAGCCCCGTTAGGTCATCTGTGCGACCCTGGGAGGGTGAGGGTCTGCTCTTGATCACATGTCCATCTTCATAAGCTCGTCTGCTCATTAAAGTGCTTTAGCGGCTGTGTTCAGAACCGATAAATCAGCGGTGTAATATAGGGGCATGTTAGCACAGATAGTAGCCTTCTCAGTTTCCTCCCTCAGGAGAGGACCGGCTCGGTCCTCAGGTCTTAGTTCAAATCAAAAAAGCTGTTACGAAAGGGGGCCCTCAGACATCAGTTAGAAGTAATGCACGCTGATCAAAGGACAGCTGGCTACAAGATTGGTTTATCCGGCCGGGATCAATTTTTCATCTGGGATACGGTGATGTATTCGCGAATGTGTGCAAGGGAGCGAACAAACGTGTACCGCCGTGGCAGGTGTGTTGAAGTGTGTACGCCGAGGTGGGGTGGAGGGCACTTTTTCATTATGAACCTGCACATCTGCGTGTGTGTTTTTGTGCGTATGAGCTTGCATGTGTTTACGCGAGCCAGCGAGATGTGGACCGGGGGCCGGTTTGGGGTGAGGTCTTTTTGTTATTGCTCAGTGGATGGTTCCTGCTAGTACTGGGGCTTCTTGTGTTTGCTTTGGGGAGTGCTTCCATATGCACGGCCCCGCCGAGACATCTGGCTGAGCGAGAAGGATATCAGCCACGTTAGGACGCCTATCCCCGGCCTCTTTGCTTTCATGGAACATCTCCAAAAAAGAGCTGCACCTGCCTTCTCGATCGCCGTTGTTGTGTCTCGCACATGCACGACTTTCACGGTTTAGTTTCCACGGGGGGGTTCTAGTGCAAAGGGTTTTTACCGTCTGCGCATCGGTGGGGAAAGTCTGTTCCATCACGTTAAGAGTAGTTATTAACACTTCCCCAGACTGGGGGGAACGTTCCCTGCAGGATGGAAAAGGTCTTTTAATAACCTCTTCCCACTCCACGTAGGGCTCTCTGGGGGAAAAACAGATTTAAACAATTATCAGGCTACTGTACGAGCCCAGCGCCCAGAGAACAGCCTTAAATTACAGTGCTTAAACTGTCCAAATGTATGCTGCGCTACCTCAAGGAAAGAACATGTTATGCATGACATAAATAATTGATATCAGTTCTGCTCTGACAACACTGTTCTACTTTTGTCCCTTGTTCTTTCAGCTGCTTTCCTGGATTCTTCCAGATCTAAGAAGAACAATGGAAGCCATTCGGAGTTGGCGTCAAATGCGGGAAGCGCTGGAGAATTGTGAACTTTCCGCAGATGAGACTTATTGTAAGTCACTTTCTTTTGGGGGGCCGTTCTCAGGGTTTGTACTTGGGGGTTTGGAGAGGTTAGCAGGTTAAAGGGGGGCCGAGGCTGCACTGACGGACAAGAGCAAATTGATTGCATGTGGGAGAGGAAGCCTTTCTATTAAAGGTATTTATTTTAAAGATGTATGGCCGTGCCTGAGCCCAAGCGCTTGCTTATTGTAAGAAGTCACTTCCAATCACATCCCGGTGCAGGGCCTGCGGTGCGTGCCACGGAGCCATTGTCACCCTATCGCCCGGTCCGAGGCCCACTCACGGCAACTATTTCGGGCCCTGACTTCTCCTCTCTTCCCCTCAATTCTTCAGGGCACGACTTTGGGGGGGTATTCGTGCTGTTGTTAACCTGTGTTTCACACCTGCTGCTCAGTGTGGGGGGGTCACAGTTCAGGCTCCTCTGAGTTTAATTTACTTCAGGTGTTTTGGTGCCTGTACCAGGCCTCCTCTGCCCTGTATCCTAGCCAGGAGCACTTGGCCCCAGCACTGAAACCTTTCAAGGGGTTTGTGAGAGGAAGGGGCAATTTGGAATTGAATATTAGGTTATCATAAACATTATTTGCAATTTTATCTTAGCTTGTGGTCCTCTAAGGAGCTGTGAAAAGCCATTTTTGTCTGCTTGGCACGGAATGCTTTCATTCAAGGTGTGCAGCAGAAGAGGTTTTCAGCAAAGAGACATCCCAAACACACCAGCAAGTCCACCTCTGAATGGCTCAAGAAAAACAAAATTAAGGTTTTGGAGTGGCCAAGTCAAAATCCGGGCTTAAATCCAATTGAGATGCTGTGGCATGACCTTAAACAGTCCATTCATGCTTGAAAAAACCTTCAATGTGGCTGAATTAAAACAATTCTGCAAAGAAGAGTTGGCCAAAATTCATCCACAGTCATGTGAAAGACTCATTGCCAGTTATCGCAAACGCTTTATTGCAGTTGTTGCTGCAAAGGGTGGCACAGCCAGTTATTAGGTTTGGGGCAATTACTTTTTCACATAGGGTAAGGGGTGTTAGAACAGATTTTTTCCCTTAATAAACGAAATCATCATTTCAAACCTGCATTTTGTATTTACTCGGGTTATCTCTGTGTAATATTAAAATTAGTTTGATGATCTGAATATTTTAAGTGTGACAAATATGCAAAAAATTAAAAAAACAGGAAGGGAGCAAAAAACCTTTTCAAGGCACTGTAGATGCAGAGAATGCCTAATGACTACAAGACAAAAATGGTCAAAATAAGGCTGAAACAAAGGTGAAATCAGTTTGAAATGTGACTTTGTGAAATATTTGTTGGCTAGATCTGCATTACTCTTCAGGCTTTTCATGTTCAGCTCCAAATTAAGGACTGATTTGTGTGTTTTTAACTATACAAGCTTGCACTTTTCAGCAAGCGTGTACCAAATATGTGCATATTGCAATTTATTTCAATTTCAACATTTTAAATAAAACTTCAAATAAATAGTGACTCTTTATACTAGATTCTTGGCTAATGTAATGACAAAAAGTTTCCTGCTCTTAATATTTACAATGTACCTTATTTTTGTCTTGTTTTATTTTACTTTTTCTCACTTTTTAACATTAGTATTGTCTTATTTTCTATAGAGCAGCTGTGTCTATATTTTTAGTGAAAGATTATAAATTGAACGAGTCATCTTGTCATGTTTACATTTCATCCCAGTATAAGCAGCCCGTCCTTTAAATCAGCACATTTTGTCAAGCTCCTCAATATTTCTAAACTCAGAGCTGAAATGAATGTTGAAAATGTCTCGGATTTAATCAGCCATATGTGCTTGGGGCTGCAAAACATTCATCTTCGTTTCACTTTTTGATTTATTCTTGCATCAGTCTCCCTGGAATGTCAGACTCTGTCAAAAGACAGACAACATCCCAGACCACACAAAACAAACATTAGTGAAATACATACTCATCACTGGTAGCAATTAATGCTTTGGGTGTGTTATGATATTGTGGAAGCAGAGGGAGAGAGGAAGATGAATCATTGACCTTGGAGATTAGAGCCCTATTATCTCATCTCTAATTGTTGATTGATCTGAGAGGCTGTGTCTGGATTCAGGGGCTTTTTTTCCCATGGAGATTAAACCATACTGTTTAAAGTTGTGTCAAACAACACGCTCGCTAGAGGTCAGAGGGCAACCATATAGTGGTGGCTAATGGTAGCAAATAATGTCAATCATGTCAAATGACCCGGTGGTGAGACTTGTGCCTGCCTTGAACTGGAATGCCAGGAATGAGCTCGCTAGGTGTGCGTTCATGTGGGAGAACCGTTGTCTGCTAATCTTTCTTTCTTTCTTTCTTTCTTTCTTTCTTTCTTTCTTTCTTTCTTTCTTTCTTTCTTTCTTTCTTTCTTTCTTTCTTTCTTTCTTTCCTAAGCAGTGCTGTGTGACAGCAGACTATACTCTCACCCAGACCAGCTCACTCAACAACCTGCACTCTCCATCTTAAAGGATAAGCTCACTTCCAGAATAAAAATTTCCAGATAATTTACTCACCCCCATGTCATCCAAGATGTTCATGTCTTTCTTTTTTTCAGTCGAAAAAGAAATGTATATAGGCTATAAACCTCTAACTCCAGCCGGTCCGCTAGAATATTTTCAAAATGTAACCGGTCCATGGTGTAAAAAAGGTTAGAGATCCCTGCTGTACATGATCCCAGCTGAGGAATAAGGGTCTTGAAACGATCAATCATTTTCTAAAAAAAAAATTAAAAATTATATACTTTTTAACAACAAATGCTCGTCTTGCACTAGCTCTGTGATGCACATGCACGTCTTCACACATTACATAATCATGTTGGAAAAGTCACACGTGGTTAGTTCTTCGTTTGTATGCTTTGGTTCAAAAAGGTAGTGTACTCCATCTCATTTTCTCCTCCAACTTCAAAATCGTCCGACATCGTTGTTTTACCTTTTTTGTAAAAGCTGTTTGACTTTCTTTGCACGTTCGCTTTGTAAACACTGGGTCGGTACTTCCACCTACGTCAACGTGATTACAGCGTGAGGTCGAGCTAGTGCAAGACGAGCATTTGTGGTTAAAAAGTATGTGTGTGTGTATATATATACATACATACTTTTTAACCGCAAATGCCTTCTCCCACTTACATATATATATTAGTGCTGTCAAACGATTAATTGCGATTAATTGCATCCAACATAAAAGTTTTTGTTTGCATAATATATATGTGTATACTGTATATATTTATTATTATATATAAATAGACAGACATGCATGTATATTGTGGCGAGTGGGGCAGGGCCGAGAGCTGTGGGAACAGAGCAAGGCCGGTGGAGTTAATGATAATGAGCAACACCTGCGCCACTCACCAGTCTCGAGTCCCACGGAGGAGCTCCGGAAGGATAAAAGGAGGAGCGACGACAGAGCAAGACGAGAGAGGACCAGGCCTGGACTTTTATTTGTGTTTTGTGTGCGGCAGTCGTCCGTGAGGGGCTGCTGCTTTACTTTTGTGTTTGTTTATTTTTATTATTAAAGTCTTTAAATGTTTGCCGGTTCCCGCCTCCTTCTTCCCGTATCTACGAACTGTGTTACATATATATTTAAGAAAAATATGTTGTTTATATATTAAATGTATTTATATATAACATAAAATGTAAGAATGTGAATATATAAATGCATAAATGTGTAAATATTTTCAAAATATATACTGTATGTGTGTGTATTAATATATACATTATAAATATACACAGTACACATACATATATAATGTAAACAAAAACTTTTATTTTGGATGCACTAATATATATATATATATATATATATATATATATATATATATAAGTTGGAGAAGGCTTTTATGCTCTCCAGGAGATACTGTATCACCAATAAGATTCGTGAGGTTTCATTTAAAATTATTTACTGTATTTACCCAGTAAATGAGGATATAAAAAGATTTAAGAACGACATTGACTTACAATGTGTGTTTTGTAAAATGAATAATGAAAGTATTTGCCTTCTTTTTGTTGATTGTATTTGTACTAAATTGTTCTGGAGTGTGTGTATATGCGTGTGTGTATATATATATATATATATTTAGAAAATGATTGCTAGATTAATAGATAATATATTGCTAGATAAGACCCTTATTCCTCGGCTGGGCTCATGCAGAGCCCTTTGAAGCTGCACTGAAACTGCAATTTGGACATGCAACCCATTGGTCACCACTGAAGTCCACTATATGGAGAAAAATCCTGGAATGTTTTCCTTAAAAAACTTTATTTCTTTTTGACTGAAGAAAGAAAGACATGAATATCTTGGATGACATGGGGGTGAGTAAATTATCAGTAAATTTTTCTTCTGGAAATGAACTTCTCTTTGAAACTAAATTGAGGTTGAATCCCTTGTAATATGGTCTTCTCTGCACATTTTCATAACCTTTAAGATGTTTTTAATGTGTCATTGGATTTTGAGAGCAACTATTAGTTTTTTAACACTTGTAATTATAAGGACAGTGAGAGATTTAGGCTATAGAGTTACATAACAGGGAGAACGGGATCAGGGAAATGTGTGTATTGTTGTATGTCTGTATCTATTTATTTATACTTAAAGATAGAGTATTTTTTTTAACTCTACATTAATCCATTAAAATTAGTTAATGGTAATATGATGAACAGGGATATATTAACTTCGACATATCCCTACATTGACGGAGAACGAATCTGTGAGCTAGAATCAACCTCAAATTTCCACATGAGCACCACTGCTAGGCCACAGCTCTGACTTAAGGAACACTGTCTGTCAGTTAGATTTTTGTTTTCCCTGCACTATTTGGTGTGGAAGATTTGTACATTTACGGTTACTAAGCAATAACATGGCAGATACACGCATAAACACAGAGCCATATTCCCTGTGTATCTGCCCTTTTAATACGTGCATGACTGCAGAAAGAAAAAGGCCCCAGGTTTGAGACAGAAAGAGAGAGGGAATAAGAGTGTATGTATAATGTGTGTGTGTGTGCATTCTTAAAACTCAAAGCAGCCCCCTTGTCATGGATATGATGTATATCAGTATCACTGTTGGTAAATGGCCATTGGTATTCAGCCCATGAAACAGGAGATCAGGTGTGTGGCACACAGTTAGGATGTTAGTGCCCGTACACACACACACACACACACACAGAGCTTTTATCGATGGACCATGCTAAACACGGCACCATTGTACGTTCAGCCTTGCGTCATTTGAAATATGTGTTATTTATTGGACTTATTTTGTTATTCATACACTTTATTGAATTAATGAACAAATTTACAAATAAATTCAATCATGTCCGCCATAAATCCAAAGCCTCCTGCCCGGGTGCAAAGACTTATGGGAAAAGGAAGCGTCTCGATCAACAGCCAGAACAACAGCTCATGCATGCAGGTGTGAAGTGACAGTTTTATAAGTCAAAGAAATGTCTGTCTATATGTGTGTGTGTGTTAGCATTAGGGGGTGCATTTGTGCCCAGATGCAAAGTTCAGTAAAAATTCCTTCACATCCACATAGACAAACGCACATGTTTGATCAGTTTATGGCAGACCTTTGGCACGGCGTTAACTGTGACAGATTAACGTTGGAAAACCTGCCAGCGGCCCTCTGCCAGAGATGTGTGTGTTTGTGTGTGTGTATGTGAACACGTTGACACGTGGTAAATCCATAGTCTCTCTTTTTCCATACTCTGCCTAAACTGACAAATCCAATTATAAGACAAATTATTTTGTCTGGATGTGTTTGTTTTTGTTTGCTGGAAATTGGCCCGGACTGAGTTCGCTTTATTTTCGTTGTGTATACTTGCGGTGGTCTTCCCGTAAGCGCTTTATCGTTGCTATATGCCGAAGCTGTTTCTTGAATCAGCGGGAGATGGCTTTATTTCGAGCATTAATCAAAAGGGCTATTCGCTAAAACGTCGCCATTAGTTTGCTTGCATAGAGAAAGATTTGTTTCGCTCTCATTTGAGCCTGTAGTCTATATCGTCTGAATAGACTTTTAAAAGACATATTTTGCACTACGTTCATAACTTCATAACATTGGCTTGTCTAAATAAAGCTACTGCATCTTCTTTGTTGGCCGGCCTTGTCCTTCCACTTCTCTAAAAGATCCCCCATTGTTCTACATGACAGATGGCTACTTTATCACATTAAGCTACAATGACACTCAAAAGCAAGTATTTTTACAACCTGCAAGCATCAGTGACCAAATTTAAAAGAATGCTCAATGCCGCTGTTGACCTGATTATCGGTCAGTGGACGTGTCTTCGCCAGGCAGCCGGCCCTTTTAAACTCAGCAAGGTGCCAGCGAGAGAAGTTAATGAGCTTTAAGCTGCAACGCTATGCTACGCTCGCTCGCTCCCTCTCCCTCTAACTTTCATGTTGTAGGTTATTCTGAATTTCCCAGTGCTCAGCTCACCACATGATCAGCCAGCTCAGTGTTTTTACACCTGTTAAATCTACTGAGATGTTGAAAGGCTTTTTTAAGGGCGGCTGTTTTTCAGGGAAAGGGCTTTTTGTGAGCGTGAAAAAAGACAAGGTTTTTCTTGTCTGACTACTTGTTTTGCTCATGTTTATTTCATAATCTGCAGTTATTTTGTCTTATTTTGCACGTATAAATAATGTTAGGTCAGTGGTTCTCAACTAGTTTTGCTAGCTATGTGTGATTAAAAATCAGTTAAAAATTCTTTCCACTCCATGACAAAAAAAATCTATAATTGATCACACTAAATTGGCATTAAATATATAAATAAATTTAACACTGTTATAGTTTTTAATGTTTTGAATCAGAATTGTCTAATTTTTATTTTTATATTTTCCATTTTCCAACTAAATTAAAATGAGAAATAGTGTCTTGGCAAGTAACTGAAATAGTTTCATTTTCATAAATATTAATAAGTTTCATGACATGTTATTTATTTATTTTTTTTTCAGCTAACAGAAATGTTTTTAAGAGGTTTTAGTTTTAGTTTCAGATAGTTTCAGTTAACTCTAATAACCCTGCTTTATTTGATTAATTGCAGTTAATTGCAGTCAGTTTGATTGATTCATTCGCAGTAGAGCATTCTGCTTGCAACTTCAAGGTCAGGGGTTCGATTTCCAAGGAATGCATGAACTTATAAAATGTTTAGCTTAAATATGTCACTTAGGATAAAAGCACGTGCAAACGTTAAATGACATATTTATTTAAATTGATATTTTTATTTGATTGACAGCCCTATAATAACTATCATTAAAAATGTTTTGGCCATATGTGGGGGTAAAGGAATGGTCACAGGAAATGAGGTAATAGTGATTGTACAGCTAGTCAAACTGTCTGAAACTCAGTGTGTGCGCTTGTAAATGTGTGTGTGTGTGTGTGCTGTGTTGACCTGAGGGTAGCCACATGAACCCTGGAGGGGAAGAGGAAAGGAGAGAGGGAGCGGTGCAGAAAAAGGGGGGATTTGGCTGAAGTACGTTCTAATCCTGTGCTCAGCCAAGCAATCTCATGATGCAGAGGGTTTAGCCATGGCAGTGAAAGCAATCTAATGGCCAATGAGTAATCAACACTATTGCCTGTCCTGACTAATATAGTGAAACGGGCCAGGAAGAGGTATAGAGTCAAAACAGTTGCTCCAGTCTGCACACCCGTATAGACCAGAGCTCTTACACAAAAGCACACTTATGAGTTTGTTTAGCTTACATTTATTTGGAATATTTTGAAATGTTAATGCTGTGTCCGGCTGAACTTGTTTATTAATAAGTATATATGTGTATCATTTTTTGAAAGAAATGAATACTTTTATTTAGGAAGGACTCGTTAAATTGATCAAAAGTGACAGACTTTCATATTGTTACAAAACTAAATTTCAATTACATTTTCTTTTGATCTGAAAAGAATGCTGAAAGAAATGTATGACTGTTTCCCAAAAAATATTAAGCAGTACAACGGTTTTCAACATTGATGATAATAATAATAATAATAATAATAATAACAATCACAATAATAAATGATTCTTGAGCACCAAATTAGCATATTAGAATGATATCTGAAATTCATCTTTGGCAGAACAGGAATAAATTACATTTTAAAATATAATAAAATAGAAAATATGTATGTTAAATAGTAAAACTATATTTCACGATATTACTATTTACTGTATTTTTAAGTGCAATGCAAAATGAAATCGTCTTCAGTGTATCTGTGTTTATACATGTACATTTTTAATTTTAATATTATATATATACTCTATATACACATTTAAATATTTTTAAAATTTTATTCTATTAACTCTAAGTAACTTTGCAACTACATGTCAACTTCCTCATTAGAATATTAGTAGACTATTAGGTTAGGGTTGTGGTTAGTCGAATAAGTTGACATGTACTTGCGGATTTAATTATTGTCAGTAGGATGTCTCTTGGGGGACCATCAAAATAAAGTGTTAGCAGATATTAAGCGGACACTTTGCTAATACTCTAATGACTGGTAGTTGACATGTAGTTGCAGTTACTTACAGTCATCAGAATGTCTGTATCGAAACAAAGTGCTACCTGAAGTTTCTTTATCTTGAAGCACATTCTTATAGTGTTTTAAAGAGTTAATGATAGTAAGTTGATGCCTGTGCAGTTGGGCAGGCATTCGACCAGCTCTGTGGCAGGAAGCAGCTCTGGCAAATCAAATGGAGGAAAAAACAAGGAAAAGTACTCATTTGATAGGATTTATGGAAACGCATAAAATGACATTTATTTTGCTGGCAGGGCATTGTGGCGAGGGAGCTGTGAAACCATGCTTCACCCCCGCTTTAATTTAAGAACCCGTCCCACCTCTGTTCGAACGATGGTTTGATCCACCTGCCAGAGATGGGACTCGGCCAAAAGAAAGATGGGGAGGGTGTATAGTGGATCGTCAGTTCACAGAATTAAAAAGCAACAGTGAATACAGTCAGGTGTACCTGAATGGTTTTCGAAAAAGCCATTATTGTGTGTAAAAGAAATTTGGGATTAATCTACTTTATGCATGCAAGACTGCAACTTAACAACTTGATTTTATATTTATTAAAGAAAATGTGAGTAATGCAAAACTCTCGGTGGTTGCTTGCTTACTCAAATCAAACAAGCCCACCCGCAAGTCTATTTTATGATATTTTTTTATCATCATTGTTGCCTTAGCAAGCACTGCTAATTAAGTTCAAATTACTCACCAGCCATTATTAAAATGTAGACTTACTTTAAATCCATTTTACAGTAATTACCGCTTCTGTGAAAGTTTGTGATTGCGACTGACTAGCTGTGGTATTATTACTGAACCTTGAATGACGAATATGGTTTCCTTTTTACAGCACTGCTCAGCTGGAAAAAATATTTAAATACTTTTATTAGCCAATATCTCGTCATGCAAATGTTTATCCATCTTTTTGAGTCTACTAAATGTTTCGCTGTGGTCACTGGAAGTATTTTTATGCCTCCCCGATACTCTGTGGTTTGGAGTGCGCATAATGACAGGAACTGTGTTTGTGTATAACAGGTTCTTTTTTGATACCAAGGAAAATGTTTCCAGAAATCGTAAAGAATGACAATTTTGGTTGTTTCTTAATAGCACGGCCATTTTGGGTGGGTGGTTTCGATGTTGCGGTGGGCTCCGGTGTGTTATTCTATGCTATTCATTGACTTTTCCCCAAATTAGTTTTGACGATTTTTGGCCAGAACGCCGCTCTCCCAGTTGATCTTTCTCCGCGAACGCTGTGACAGGAGCCATCTCTCAAAGAAAAGAATGGCAGTGAGAGCGGAAGCCGGCTAACCTCTGTCAAAAGCACCATCCATCACTCAGCTGTTTAACCTAGGCCACACTGAAAGAGGGCCCAATTACTCCACCTAATGAATGAAATAAATATGTCCTCACATTAGGGCCCATTATGATCTCTCTCACTCTCTCCTGTTTCCCTGCGTTCGCCCGCAGAGGGGAGACTGGAATGGTACTCGGAGGCCAAACTCCATAGCTCAAAGCAAGCAGCCCAGAAGTGGCCTACTTCTACAGTAAGATGTGAGATGTGATCCGTCCATCATATTTTCATTTTATGAAAAAGTTATATAGACTATTATTGCCTCTGTGACTTAGTGATTCGTTCAAATGCTCTGGTACAATGAGTTGTGGCGCTCACGTGGGAGATGTGAGTTCGAATCCAATTAGTGTTATGTTCTGATCCAATTTTTCCCACTTTCTTCTATCACTCTTAATCAAAACAATGGTGAAAAAGTGAAAACCTCCACATCAACTTACTTTCCCCCCTATGAAGCCTTAAATTGTGCTCACACTTGGCAGGGTTGGTTTGAATACAATGAACTCTGGCTACTCTGTTAGTGCGGTTCATTTGTGTGAACGCTGGCATTCGAACCTTGGTACGCACCAAACAGGGACTTCCAAACAAACTCTGGTGCTGTTCAACTGAATTATGAATGCAATACAGACATTTAAATGGACCAAAATTGTGTTCTCCCATCATAGGAACTATATGTTGCCTACTACAGTTTGGTGAAGGCTTCGGAAACACCATCTTCTTCTAGCAGATCTTTGTTTGTATGTCAAATGGGGGAATTCCTGGCGATGTTTTGACATTTCAGAAGCTCTTCTATCAGGTCGACTCTCTGAAGATTTTTGGATGTTAGACAGATGTTTAAATGTAAAGCAACAAGCTCATTGGCTGCGTATGCAACATGAACCAATTAGTTTGTGCCAAGTAGTTTAACGCTGTGAATATCAGCAGTTTACGGTATGGACAGAATTCGGAATATGTACATGCATACAATAAGTGCATTTAGCCCAGCACACAGTATTGTTTTGGATGTTCAGTAAGTTCTGTTGCAAAATAAACGTCATACAAGCTGTCTAAGCAGGTTGTGATTGTATCCTTATGCCTTTTGTTTTGTATCTTTGGGTTCAGTCTTAAAATGACAGTGTGAATGCTACACGAATCAGGAATAAATATATATATATATTTTTAATGATCCAGACCAAGAGAACCAAACTACAAATGTGAACACATCCTTAGACGTCCCAGACAATGTTTGAATGTCCATCCCTGGTAATATTTTTACTTATTTTTGTAGTATCGTATGCCTGTGTGCTCAGATGACCTCTTTGAACCACCTGCAGTCTCATCCTTGTCCCCTCCTGCATTCCAGGTGTTCCGAGTTTACAGACATTTTCTGTCCTTTAAAGCACAATAAAGAATTAGAGTGGGTTGAGTTAAAGTGCTGGGGGTGGGGTGGAGAGGTAACCCTCTGTTTATTAGACAGCAAATAGAGGGCCAGCAGCTTTATGATGTGGAAGGTCATTGTTGGTTAATAAATGGCCACATGAGTGCAGGCAGGTGCTGTGTTAACACCTCCTCTCAACGCTCCACCATTCATCAGCCCTGTGTTAATGAAGGTTGGAGCATTAATAGGTGGGTGGCAGAGAAAGCCAGTTAATCAGTGCAAGTCCTGGTCCTGTTTGAAGTACCAGGCTACGGTGGAGGGGGGACATGGGATGTTGGCCTCTAGGGGGGAATTCAGGGGTCGAGGCAAGTCGGTCTTTGTGTGGGATAGTTTGTTTGCTGGGAATCTGAGGGCCATCATGGTTTGGATTTTTCCCAAGGTGTTGAGTTATCTTTGTTTATTCAAACATAGACCATTTTGATGCGGTCACAAACCCTAAGCCAGGGTGTAATCATATATTTAAGATTGGGGAGACCAAATGTAAAAACTTATGAATCGTTGTTGAAATCCATGTCATTTGACCACTATTCTGAATATTAGGTTGAATGTTTCCACCTCAGCATTTTTGGTGGTTATGGCCATGATGCAAATCTGTTATCAAATATGTTTTAGTAGTCAGTTCTAATAAAATCAGTATTAGAAGTAAACAGTTCCAATTATATTTCCAAACTCAGTCAGTGTACCAGAACTCCAGAAAGACTGTATTGTAATATATTTGATTTTTTTATTTCCTAAAATTAGTGACAATGACAACTTTATCTTTTGCATTTCTTATCGAAGATAATTTTATTTTATTTTATTTTATTTTATTTTATTTTATTTTATTTTATTTTATTTTATTTTATTTTATTTTATTTTATTTTATTTTATTTTATTTTATTTTATTTTATTTTATTTTATTTTATTTTATTTTAGTTTAGTTTAGTTTAGTTCTCACTTGCTAATGCATAATGAAAATTTAAAAAATGAACTAGCCAACTTATTTGCCTTTGAGTCATGTTTTTATGTGCATTTTTTATTGCATTTTTGCCTCTTGTTTTCACCCTTCATTGACAGTATATATGAAAGTTGACAGAAACGATTTGTAAATTGGGAACTGACACATGCCGGACTTACAAGAACACCATTGCTGAATGAATTTTCTTCAAAGTTGATAAATTAGTAACATTTTGTCTTTTTCCATTCTGTATTGACAAGATAAAGGAATGATGACAGGAAATTAATTTGATAAAAAGAATAGAATGGGACAGGAAACTAACAAACTTGAGTCTGACTCAAATTTGTGTCGCTTGTATTAGCACCTTTGCAGATTGGAAGTTTACTTAGACAGAAGGAAGTAACTATTTGGGGCCATGCCCGATCGTGTCAACCTAGTTATTCTTCTCTGTAGATCTCATTCCTCCTGTTTTTGCCTGTTTGCTCATTTGTCTCACATTTAATTTCTTGCTTGATGGGAATACTGACTACTTCACATTTATCTCCTTGACAATAAAGCTCAATAAGTCACCTAGCAAGACCTATTTGTGAACTAAATAAGGCAATAGATAATCTCAGCTGTGCAGTCATCTGGTCAGCTTTGGTTCAGAGCCCCTGTAGCTGGTCTGTTCTGTGTGTGAACTGTAGGGCAATGCTGTGGATTTCTATAACCAAAATCTGAGCCAATACTTGTATCTCAAACTTCTCAGATGCTATACACCCCAAGACGTGTGCGTATACATGTGTGCGCACGTCTGTATCTGCATGCATGTGTGTTTGGGGGGTGGCTGTGGGGTTTTAGGGGGGTTTGCTGGAGCTTAGCAAGACAATGCACTTTGTGAGGAACAATTCAAAAGAAGGCCAGGTCAGGAGAGAAGGTGGGGGGTGGTAGCTGAACTGTTTTCCACGCTCAGCGGAGTTACAAGTGGCCTAGCAGGCTCTTTCTTCTGCCTGAGGAGTTTGATGCATATCACCGAGCTCCTCTTTCGTCCTCAAAGCAAACGCTTCAGCGCTGAACCCGTACCGGTTAAACGAATCAGAACAGCGTGGAGATTGCACAGGTTCACAAGGCTTGAGGTACACAAAGCAGCCCTCAGTACCTCAGAAACGCTACTAAACAAGAATCAAAAGTGACGATAACAACTTTATCCTTTGTAATTCTTGAAGAAGTAATTCAGGCCTGGACTGCAAGGTTTTAGGGCAGGATTCTTAAGGGTTCTTGTGTGTGCATTTGATTGACTAGCTGAACCTAAAATGATGTTTCAAAGCCCTTTTTTTTTTTTTTAATATGCAATATTATGGAACTTTAATAAGCACATTATGATACAAAATGTTGTGCATTAACATGCAAGGCCTGCAAGGGGGTTCATAAAGTCTGAGAGATAAAAAATGCAAAATGTATTTTTGGGTGATCAAGGTTAACATGCACTTAAAATATTGCTGAAATATGAAATTGTGTTATATTCACTTTCAGTTTCTGTTTTTAAAGACTTCTAAGAAATAAGGCATTTAATTGTGATTATTTTATTGTATTGATAGCACTATTAACAGAATAAGAAAAAATGCTTATAGTATTTTGAAAAAACACGTAAATGTTGTTTATAATATTTTTGTTTGTATTGTAAAATTAATTTATTTTAATTTATACATACAATACCATTCAAAAGATTGAAGTACATGAACTTTATTTTTAATTAGGAAATTAATACTTTTATTCAGCAAGGATGCATTGATTTGACCAAAAGTGACTGTAAAGAAATTTATAGTGTTTCAAATAAATGCAATCTTTCGAACTTTCTATTTATAAAAGAATCCTATAAACAATGTGTCTTGGTTTCCACAAAACTAGTAAGCAGCACAACTTTTTTTTTTAAGTATTGATAATAATGAGAAATATTTTAGCTCCAAATCAGCATATTAGAATGATTTCTGAGGGATCATTCATTCACATTATTCACATTCACATTAATGATGTAATGTAGTTGACATATAGTTACAAAGTTACTTATAGTTAGTAGAATGTCTAAAGTGGACTATCAAAATAAGATGTAACCTTTTTTTAAATTTATTTTAGAAAGTACATTCCTTGCAAGAGGAGCATCATATTTGGGGGTCCTTGGCATCAAAAGGTTTGAAAACCCCTGCATTAGAGGACATTGTGGGATCGAGTTGAGAGGTGAGTTGGGTGGGTGGAGAAAGGCTGTATAATGGTTAACTGAAAGGAGCCATTCTTTTATTCAGCAATTAACCCCATCTGGGTAAATAATACGGTGTTGTGGAATGGATACATAGCTCCTACGCACAGCGCTCAGAACCCGAGAGTGCTTCAAAAAGCCCCGCGATACAAAATGATGACAAGATGCACCATACACCGCCTTTCATGAAGTATATTACGTAGAGAATAGTGTGTCATTGTACAGTAGAGAGAGTAAAGAGAGAGAGAGAGAGAAAGGGATTGTGAGGTCTTGAGCTCCTGTGATAGTACAGATAACATGTCTGGATGCACTTATCGGCCCAGAAACCTGATCTTATTATTTTAAATTCTGAGACTCAGGCACTTATAAACGGACATGGAAAGAGAAAACGAGAAAAAGGGGAGAGAAAAAAGACCTCTAAGTGTGACAGTGATTTTGTGGGGGTTGGAGACTGAGGTGGGGGGTGTTTAGTTGTTCTGGGAGCTTCACTGCATTGTGGCCCGTCTCTCTCTCTTTCTCACTCGCTCATATGCTAGAAACGCAGATATGTTCATCCTGCTTTCTCATGACCCAAGCCCCCCTTAGGACACACATCCCAGCTATCAGTCGCTGGCTTAGAGGAGCTGTAATTACTGTCGATCAAGCGCTCCTTAGCTTCACAGTGGAATGGTGGAGAATCTGATATGGCAAACGTGAGAGTCGTCGAGCGAGGGGTTGGTGGCGGAGAGGGGCCGGGGCCCAATAAAGAGTGGACCTGATCTCCCCACTGCAACAGGCTCATCAGCCTCCAGCTAAACAGCTCTGGGGGTCTTTTTTCCCATCGGCTGACCAACTGACCCTTCCGCCTACACCGGCAAGGGGCGTAGATCCTGGGGGGAAAAAGCAGACATGCCCACTTTTAACTTTGTAATACTGATTTTTTTTTTCTTCTTTTTAAATCAATAGTCTAAAGAATGTTTACTATTTGTTGTCCCCTTCAAGGTGAAATGAAGTCTACATCGCTGACCCAAGGGCCCTCTGAAGCCCTCTATCGACACTATTAGATGGGGAACTTCTTAGATTTGGTCTGAGAAAGCATTCTCACCCGGGGCAAGTGTCTTCTCGGACCTTCCCTTACTCCAATAAACAGGGCTCTATCTCTGTCTTCGCCACTCATCCATCACTTTTACTCTTTTACTAATGAATGTAGCTTCACTTTTATGTAAATGTAGTTCTCCATTTGCAGGCCATTATACAGCACCTTAATTATGCAACTCTTCAATGCTGAGAAAAGAATATGCCTGTATTATAATGACATATATATAGTGTTCATCTGCAAAAACCGATAACCGATTATTTGTATTTTTTTCAGAAATCAGGTTTTTTTATTGTGCATTCCAAGTAATATCAATCAAACTGCAGTAGGGTTGTTTTGATTAAGTAATAACAACTTAAACAAATACAGGTAATTTACAAAATTAAAGTTAATTGAAAGTATGTTTTTTAACATATTAAAAGTTTGTTTTATAGCAAAAGCAGATAACTCAAACAGTCATTTTTTGGCAAAAGCAGATAACTCCACATTTCATGTTTTAGAGTTTAAAAAACACTTGTTTAATCTTTGTAATCTCCTCAGATGACAATGTAGATGCCTGACAAATGTTGATGTTGTTGTGATCATTATGGAGCCCCACACATGACATGCAGGAAAAAAATAGTAGGCTAAATCGTGTGCACGATTTACTATTTCGTTCCCTCGCTTTATAAATTGTGCACACTATTAACTGTTAATTAGCTCTAATTAGCAAATCCAGCCCACGATTTAGCAAATCGAGGGAACGAAATAGTAATCGTGTGCACGTTTTAGTAAATCGTGAGCACAATTTATTTTTTTTTTTTGCATGTCATGTGGGGGGCTCATACATAGACTGTATGGATGTGATTACACGCAATACACAGAGCTTTTCCCTCACCATTGTATCGCACTACTTTTGCAAGGCTCTGTGAAAATGTTTCAGCTTTAATTTTCCTTTTACGCCCTGAAGAAGATATCACAGGTTCAAAGTTCGTCGAAATTATCCATCCTCGATCACTTTTAGTCAGTTTTGACGAAACTCCTCTCAGCTAGCACGTCTTTTCTAAGTGAAAGTAGCCATGTCACCTGACCTGAATTCAGCGTGCTGTTTCGCTAAAATGGATTTATCGGCTTCTGTTCACAAACAACAAGGGCGCTTGTCGGCTTCTGCAGTTAAATGTGAACTCGCGATGCCTTGAAAGTGGACAATACCGGCTTTTTTGACAAAACGTGTTTAGGGTTCAGATTGCGCTATATGTGTGGAGAATAATGCACGGCAATCAGCTCATTTTTTTTTTTTTTAAAGTGCCGTTTATCGGTTTTTGCAAATTAACTCTTCATATAATGCAATAAAGGAACTGGCTTTTGTTAGTTAAAAGTGAAGAGGATGGAAAGTGAGATTGAGGACACAGAAATGTCCTATAAATTGAGGGAAAAATTAAGCACCTATACAATATTCCTTAATAATCTTTTTACTTTTAGATGCAAAGATGCAGTAGGCTACCTGGAGAAGTGGTAAAAGTGACATCTATTCAATCCACGGGAGTGAAATTATTTGAAATTCACCACTATATTCACAAACTAACCAGCATGATTTCCATCTCTAAAATTTTTGGTTTAATATTTTATCCAATATATTAAGACATACATTACAGTATCTTGATATATATGAAATGTACTGCATAGTAGATATAAATGGCCTGGGTGCATTTCAGACAATATTTGGGGCTTTTTACTTTCTGGAAAATAAATTTGTTTCACAAGCTAAACCCATATTATATATTTTTCACAACAAACACACCTCATTTGAACTGACCAAGATAACACAAAAGCAGAAGGTAAAAAATGAAATTGTGTTAAGCCAATGTAAATGCATGAGTGATGTAAACAGTTTAATAATAATTAGTTTTTCTACGAAGAAAAATCTTCACACCAGGCCCGGATGGTTGAAGTAAACAACCCACACAGAGATGTCAGGAGAATCACTGTGCAAATTTTCAGCTGCAAGTCTCCACATTTCTGCCTGTCAGCACACTGCAGTCCGTAATTGCACATTCTGTTTATTTCCATTTTGTTGTAACACATTCCTTAAAAACAAACATCCTCAGAGGGGAAAAAATGTACAAGTACCAATGATTTGTGCAATATTTCTTCTAAATTGCAAAAGCAGTGGGCCAGCACGAGCTTTTGCAAAATTACATTTCTTCAGCGTAAGCCATAAAAATGCCAAAGCGTATAAACATCCTCTGGTGGATTTAAAAGAAATGTTTAAAGGTTCAATAATATTACACTACTATGATCTACACTGTCTGAGGCCAATGTTTGTTATTTAATCTGCGATTAGATCCAGGCAAAATGGCTCGCCTTCATAAATTCCGCGCCAGTTTGCCCTTCTGTGAAGATATTACACAAAATACCTTGACTGCAATCTGCTTTAATAATTGGTTACATTTCCATCTCTGGTTTGTATCAGACTTGGCCGTCCTGGGGCTCTCAGTGGAGCGCAGTCTTTCGGCCAATGGTACCTGAGTTTTTCAAATTGTGGAGAAGTCATGTCCCATAGTATAGTTTATTGTATAATCATGGAAGGCCTTCGAGAGCCAGCCATGGTTAATGGAGCCTAGCGACATGGCCAATAGAGTGCCCAACAAACTGTGTCATCTCAACCCCCACAATCAAAAACAAACACTCTTGTTGCTTTTCTGCCACGACCGAGATGGTGGGGAGGGTGAGAGTGTACGCAGCCGAGCTCGGAGCGCAGAGGTCAAGTGAAATGTGCTCTTATCCACGGCTCTATTTATTTCTTCTACAATCTGCCTCTTAAAAGACATGAACTGTCTGACCGGGGGAAACAGGGGTTCGACGTTTTCCGTTTCTTTTTGTTGCACTCTGGGATCAGAGATTGCGATTCTGCTTCTGTGAAGACCTTAATTTTGGATTTTCTTGTTCGGGCTTGTTACACACGTTCCGAAGTTGTGTTTGATGTCGACTATGCTATTAGCGGGACTGAGATCATTGAAGATTTGCTTCAGAAAGTGTAGTACTGATAGAGTCCTTCCGCTGTTCCTGGCTCTTAATTCACTGTTTTGATACGGTTAATTTCCTGGCTATTGTTATAGATAATCCAGCTCCGTCTAGTTAAGGACATGCGTGTGTCTGCAAGTCAGTGTTACTTAAAGCATTTAGTTTGTGGTCTTGTTTTGAAGTTCATCATTTTCAGACCATTGAACCGTCAGCAGATCATCTTTGCTTTGAATAATGAAGCGACAGCCTAATCATTCACACCACACTTTCAACAGGAGTCCCTACTAGTTGCCTTCGTGTTAACATGGCCCCTATTAATCATTAAAGAAACCAATTCACACCACTGGCGTAAGAAGCTCACTCATCCGCATCCCATTAGAAACCACAGGCAGAGAAAACCAGCTCTCCTGTCCCACGCTTTAATGAAAGTCCAGTTTCCCTTGCCTAAAGGTAACTTGGTGAGTTGATGGTATCTGCCCGAACAATTACACTGTCACAATCAAAGGAAACAGACTTTAAATAGTCTGTCAAGTCCCATCGGGAGCTAATAACCACTCATTTCTCTCCCAGCGTGTCAGCGGGGCCCTGAATCCTCCCTTTGTTCTCTAGATCACCTGCCTCTAAATAGGTAGCTTGTCCTCACACTTCAAGTGCTTAGATGTCAGAGGCGAAACCCCCACGGCCTGAGGGTGAAGAGGGCTCAGGGGTGATATCCACTCTGCTGAACATAGTGAATCTTCTCGCTCAAGTCTCCCGCTGCTTAGGTTGTTGGGGTTTCTATTTCTTTGGCACCATTGCATAGAAAACACGACAAGAATATGCTAACAGACATTAAGTTGCAGTGTGACGAACTGAAAGAAGCAATGCTACATACTGAAAGAGACAGTTCACCCCAAAATTAAATTCTGTCATCATTTACTCACCCTCATGTCATTTCGAACCCATGAGACGTTGGTTTATCTTCAAAACACAATTTTTTTGTAAAGCCTGAGCGGTTTCTGTCCCTCCATTGAAAGTACAGGTAACCAAAATTTTGTGAAGGTATAACATTAATTCACATGAATCAAGCGGTTTAATCTAATTCTTATGAAAAGGTTCAATCACTTTATATGCTGAACAGACTTCAGTGAGGATGAGTAAAAGATGACTATCATTTTTGTGTGAACTATCTATTTGGCTAACTTTTGAGGTGCAGTCACATTTACTGCAGTTCAGCAAATTTTTGCGGGGGAAATCCAGTGATTATATAGGAATCTGTGACTGTGAATTTTGAGTTAGGGCGAAAGATTTTTTTAAGCACAATTTGCAACAGGTTTAAGTTGGTCACTTGAATTTGCAACAATGACCAACAGAAAGCTGCTTGGTTTAAAAAAAGTGACTTCTGCTTAAGAAGTCACACATTGCTACAATATTGACAGTGGGTGTTTTTGGCAGCGAAATTTAGCCAAAATGTCGCTAATGTGACTGAAGCAGTAGCTTTGCTGTTTTCAAAAAAGGTAACTTGTCCAATACCTTTTAAGTAGCAGTATAGCATGAAACATGCTAAATTGTCACAATTAGGCAAGCAAATATTGTCAACTGTATCATTGGAAAGTCTGATTCATTTTAGTGAATCACTTCATTAAGTATCTGAATTATTTGAATCACTGTGGCATTTTATTGCAAAATATTTTCTAAAATGCTGTTCCTCAATATGCTTTCCACCGCTTTTTAGTTTTTTTTTTTTTTTTTAGCTAGGTTTAGTGTTTATAGTCTTTTAGTTGTATTTAGCATTAATGAATTTTTTCATTATAAGCATTATAAGTTAATGCTACTATGCTAAATTTAATAGCCTTTTTTTTTTTTTGAAAAATACTCTGATAATTGTGAAAATAAATTCTAGTCTGATTTACACACTTTCCCTATAAATAGCTTCAATGTACTTTTATGTACTATTATACATGTATGCTTCAATATGCTATTAACTTTTAGTGTAGCTAACTACTTTTAAGTGTAGCTCGACAGTATATTACCTTGTAGCTAACTTTTCCAATATCGTTCAGTTGTTTGTTAAAGATAACAGCTCTTATTTTCTCACTGTCAAGACTGTTATTTATGTGTTTCCCTATACTTTGTGTTTCTAAAGAGTCTGTAAACAGGTGGCACTGCTTGATGCTAATCTGTCTAATTTATAGCCCTATTATGCATCTCTGGGAGATATAGTGTTCCCAACTTGGTTTAATGCTCACAGATCACCCTCCCAAAAGGTTAATACCTGTTTCATGTTTTGGATCAATTAACAGGCTAATAGCAACAAGGGGAAGACACAGAGAAGAAAGGAGGTCCTGGAGTCTCTTTTTTCTCTCGAGTTTAATGATTTGCCTGTAGCCTGGACATTTGGCATGCGTGGAATGTTTGTCTCCATATCCAGACCCATTGTGTCGGAGGAAGAGAAAAGGAAAGAAAGAGATCTACGTGCCTATCTCAGGATGGGTGTTTGTCCGTTTTGAAGCTGATCAATGAATGAAAGAAGATTATTGTTTCAAAGCATCCAGAAGGTCCTGCGTGAAGCCAAAGCAGCAGCTGGTTTCACTTTACCTGCTTTATCGATGTACAGAACCCCACCGTAATAGGTACAATTTCTAAAAGTTATTTTTCTTTCAGAAAATGCCTGTTTCTCTTGTGCTCTCTCTCATTCTGTCCCTGGGACACCCCATTCATTCATTTTTTATTAAACTTCAGCGCTCACTATGCTCATTTCCTTTCCCAGGTCCGTTCCTGTGGTTTTAGTGGTGGAGTACAGAGGGATCGGATAGGGCCCTTCTCACAGACTAAACCTGGAGCTGGAATCCACACTGAAGGGGTTTTGGAGGTTGGGTAGAGGCCAAGGGTTTGAACTTTGGGCATAATTCACCTGTTATTCAAAGGAACAATTCACACATTTAATAAAAATGCAAAACAGGCTCAGACAATTGCTCTGTTCCAAAAGCTAGTGAGCTCCCCACGGAGGGAGTATTTTAAGGCATCATAAATGTATTCCTGTTACAAGCTGTCCCCAAAAGTAGGTAATTGAATTTTGTTGTCTCCTAAGATACCTAAGAAAGGAGCATTGCATCATTCACAGAGAGTTCAATTCATAATGCAATAAATAAATCCATATTGGTGGATAAAAAATTATTATACTTAACAACATGGTCTGATTGAAACTGAAGTGTGCATGTTGGTTTTTGTAAGAGAGATAATGACAAAAATAATAAGCAGCACAACTGTTTCAAGATTGATCGCCAAATCAGCATAATTGAATGATTTCTGATATCAAGCTATTTTTTGTGTATATGTTAATTTCTTATTTTCTGCATATATTTATTTGATAGCTAGAGATAACATCACTTAATTCCTTAGCCTAATCCTCCTGTTGGCTAATTGGTTTAAATCTCTATTTACTTTTCTGTCAATTTGTGCCTTGATGTGTTACAGTAGGAGTGGTTGTGAGCCCTCAGGACATACAGCGTGAAAGATTATTCATCATCCAACAACAGTAAACTTCCTCCTCGCCTGCAGATGCCAAGCTGTTCTCCTAATGAGATGCATACCAGCGCTGAAGCCTGTGAGACAGATTGGGCCTCCTGCTAGCACGGTCCACCGCAGTCAGAGACCTTCTACTGCCCTGCAGGCAATACGGCACAGCTCCGTCACTCTCTTCCCATCATGCTCCACTGCTGCTTACCTTGTGCTCCACCCACCTCTGCATGTTCGACATCCTCACAGGTCGGTTAACCCCATACAGATTTAGTGGAGATGTTGTTAAAGATCTTGTGATGGATTTGTTTTAATAGTGTTGTAGGTTTTCGAGCTGGGATCTGGTTCTTATTTAAAAACCAGTTCCATTCATGATGCTCGACTTGATTAACACTTCTCAAACCAATGCAGATTTCTCTATTAATGCAGATGGAACACTAAATATCTATCTGCAGTACAGTCAAGACGATACTTTTTTGAAAACTTATTTGAATCAATATAATGAGTCACTTGAACACTTAATCAGTCTGGTTCTCCACTGAATCACAAGTTATTATCGGATCATGAGCAGCTTTCTTTTGGTGTTATTTATATGCTATTATTAATATTTTAAAGTTTGAAAGTTTTATTTTTAAATTTTCAGTTTTCTTTTTAACATTAGTTTTAGTATTTTTTTTTATTTACTATAACTTTATTTTGTCAGTTTTAGTTTTAGCAATTTTAATACTTAAACATATTATTTCATTTATTTAGGTTTTTTTAAGCTTAAGCTTTTCAGCTAATCTAATTTGATCTCAGCTTTATTTCAATTACAGTAAACGTTTTTAATATATATTTTCAGTTACAGTTAACAATAACAGTAATTGTGAGACTTAAATCAATGTAACATGAACCAATTTTTCACATGACTGCATGTATTAATGCTTTATTTAGTAGATTATTTTTTATTTTTTTATTTAAAAAGAATATTAAGATGTGTAAACGCAAATATTGTTTTTGCATTTTACTTTTGTATATAGACAATTTATTGCTCCTTCAAAAGTACCAAAAGAATCATTAATAGAATCATTAAAGAATCGTTTTGTGTAAGCAGAATCTAAGCCAGAATTCCATCCATTTTAAACAGACAGTCCCGTTATTCTGAAAAAGATCTTCTTGTGCTCTGAATGTACAGTATGTTGAGATGGAAACACTGGGACAGTGTTGCTCTGGTTCAGATTGTTCAAATTGTTTAATTGACTATGATATGCCAGTTTTAGATTTGTCCCAGTTTTGTGGTTATGAGTGTATTTACAAATGCCCAGTTTTGTGGGCTATCGATTGCCACAACCTGAGTCACTAGGGAAAAACAGCTGTTGGAAATTCCAGACTGCTTGTAACTTTCTTCAGAACATGACATTTAAAAGAAAACATTCTAGAAAAGACCACATGAGAACGACCGCTAAATTCTGCCTCCTGCGCGTGACCTCTCGCTCGCTCGAAAAGCGCGCTCTCTGACTTTCCACTGGCCTGGTAATGAAATCTCAATATCATAAATCATGTACAATGGTATCGCAAAGTTGTAGCTGTGAAAACTGTAGTTTATACCTATTTATTTCCATTCTGAATGAATCGCTTTGATGTGGCTTGCTCGTGATCCGCTTTACCACTATTGCAAAGTTGCAAAGTTCCCTCTCTTTTGTCAAGATTTAAGTCTGTCTGAGGTTAAAGGTCGGATTTCATCCTCCGTTTCAGTGGATTTGAAATTACAAATGCACTGAATGGCAACACTCCAAAAACAATCATTATCCAATCGTGCAAACCCTACAGTGACCGTCTGTTTCGATTGATTTCAACTTTATTTTCTTTGAAGACTTAACCCAAACAAGAGCTTTCATTTATTTTCTTTCCAGAGGAGTGTACACTTTGGGATATTGTCTGGCCTGCTGATTGTTTTGAGAGGAGTTTCATTGTGTGAAATCTTTCCCTTGCCTAAAACAACAGAATGTGGGAAAAGGTGGGGGGTGAGGGGGTGCCCACTCTTGCCTTTCTTGATTTCCATCCAAGTTTGCTGCAGTTAATGTGGTTACAGGCAGGGTCTGGCCAGTTTTCTCTCCCGCTGAGCTATATCGAACTGTGCGTTATTTTTTTCCCCACCTCAATTTCATATGTCACAGTATCCGGGGGTGGACTCAAAATGAATGATATTTGCAGGTATGAACTGTAATCCCAGTAAGGTATTTTCTCACCATAGAGCGGCAGTTTATATACGCATCCCACAAGGGTTGCGTTCCCTTAAAAATACTTGTTCAATAAAATCATCTGTTTTAGTAATGCAAATGATAACATTGCACAGTTGAGAGTAAATGCACAAGTTGTACACTGATATGATATTGTAGGATTTTATATATATAAAATCATATTTATCTATCTATCTATCTATCTATCTATCTATCTATCTATCTATCTATCTATCTATCTATCTATCTATCTATCTATCTATCTATCTATCTATCTATCTATCTATCCACACACACACACACACTCACACATTGATACAGAGATGTCAGATTGTTCTGTTGTCAGATCACCCATCATAGTCATCTTCAGAGTAAAATGTTATTCCTTTACATAGTTTTTGCATAATTTTTGCAGATAAAAAGTTGTATATTTTGTATTTAGTAATATGGCCCAAGATACTATAACTGTTTTGACCCATAAAGGATCACAGAAAAGGCAGAGTCCAAATTGATGGCATGAAAACATGCACAGGTTTAATAAGAAACAACGCATTACTATGATCCTAGCTTACAAACATTTATTCTGAGAATGTTTTTTTTTTAACATTCACATTAAGTTATGAAAATGTTATATCTGAATGTTGTCTGAACATTTAAATGTCCAGTTTTTTTGTCTTGGTTATGCAAACGTTACAGAAAACATTAAGGAAATGTCCCATTTTATGAACACGGTCGTAATTTTACTTTTGAATTTTCTCTGAATGCTCTAAAACTAGTACAGAAGTTAGTAAAGTTTTAAAAATGTTCAACTAAAACTTTTCAGAAACCCCCCCCGCAAAAAACGTTCCGTAAACATTCCCTGTAAGTTGGGATGCCCTTTCTGATGGTTTGTCTTGTCTAGTTTTTTTTTTTTTTTTTTTTCAAGTAAAAACTGTCTGACCAATAAGATATAGTAATAAAATTAGAGTTATTTGGCATTTGGCTTGATATTTATTTTGACATGAAAAAACCTTTGGGAACACATGCTTCCATGTCATTTAATCACATCAGACATGTTATGAACAGGCCTTTACACTGTTTTTGAAGTCAGTAGATGTGAGGTTGACCCCTTTTGGGATTTCCTCCCTTCTTCTCCCCTCAATATTGCTCTTGTTCTGTGTACTTTCCAAACATGTTTGTTTTCATTCCCCCTTGTCAGTGCAGTTGGGCAGCACAAGCCACGGATTGTCTGTCCAGGGTGGGAAAAGGTCTAAATCTTTTCACTCCAGACACAGAACTCAGGTCAGATCCTAATAGTTTGTCCTCCCTCAACAGCAAAAAAAAAAAAAGAAAAAAAAAAAAAAAAACATCCAAATGCTGTGGAGGAGTCTATAGTATGTGTGTGATATAGCTGAGGCTGCACTCCTGAATTTAAAAATGAATTATCTCTGGGAACAAGAATAAATCTCTGCTGGTGGCTGTCTGGTCCACAGTCTCACACTGATCCAGTGAAATGATGTTCAACAGATACAAATAGAGAAAAAAGAGAAAACAAAACTTATGAAATTGTGCCTTTCAAAGTTTCTCTTCATGGTCTGTTTTGAGCAAGCCCAGCGCTGTTCACAGCCCAGCACCTGATTAATTGTGCAGTTTTGGATTTGTGAGAGTCAGCCTGTTTTTCCAGATGAGGTTAGTGTTACTCAGAGAGAGAAAGAATGAAATGGAACAAGAGAATGAGACAGACACGATGGCTATGTTCTAAATAACAAACTTCACACTACTCTTACTACACTGTAAAAAAAAAGAAAAGTTGAGCCAACTTAAAATGTTAAGGCAACCAGCTTCAGCAGATTTTTGAGTTTGCTCAACTTATTTTTGTGGGAGATTATTTTTGTTCTCAAATTTTTGTTGTATGAACTTAAAACGACAAGTTGAGAAAAAGTTGAGTTTTTTTTGTACAGTGTATAGTAGGATGCATACTGTGGGCAGTAAATGAATTTTCTGTATGCATGCAATTTTCCAAAATTTGACAAATATGCGCCAGATGACAAATGAGCCGGAAGAAATATTAAGCACTTAATTTTATCATTTTTTGGAGGTACTGCTAAAAGTAGTACACAAAATTGACACAAGCTAATATGACACACTTCTGTATTGCTTTTTTAGTGTCACACAGTTTGAAAATAATCAAAATAATAAACAAATAAAGACTTTTCTTAGCGTACACTCTTCTAAACAATCTTCCTTTCTCTTTTATTTTTTAGTGTTGAAAAGTTCAATTTGGTACACTTTCTATTCAAAAGTATGGGTTTGGTAAGAACATTTTTGAGTGCTTAAGAAATATTTCTTATTATTAACGTTTCAATATAATTCTGGAAACGTGTTACATTTCAGGATTCTTAGACAAGTAGAAATGTTCAAAAGAAGAGCATTTTTATTTAACAATTACAAGCAATTTTTTTGGTAGGCAGCATGCAGCACTACGCAGTATGCCAGTATTCCATATCGAACACAGCCAGAACATAGTAATATCCTGATTAATCCACTCATTGCTTAACATGGCGATGAATTCCTCCCTGTAACTGTGTGCTGAACAATTTATGTACAACTAAATCAGCGGTCATTAATTCCAGTTTACCGTTTAATTGCATTCATCTGGAGCGTGTCATGTTTTGATGAAAGGGGAAGCACGCTTGGAATATCCTCCCTCTCGCTCACACACGCTCAGAAGTATGAAGGTACAGCAGGTGTGTGGTGTGGTGTGGTGTTGTGTTCGTCTCTCCAGGGGCTCCTCTACCTCACACTTTCCACTCCGTACTGGAATTTTACTGGATGTCTATACACTACACTGCTGTGTTATCCCTCCATAGGCATCCCTAACTGTCTTTGACACATAACATTTGGGAAAAAATGCACTGAAATCATGATGAAAGCGAGAGCAGAGTTAGCATTCATCTGTGCGGATGTGTTTGTGTTAGAGCGTTCAACGTGGCTGCATAAAGCTTACGTTCATTTTGAGAAACTGTAAAAAATCAACTGCTTTCACAAGAGTCAAATTCAATCTCGGACGGGGCTCTGAGATGTTAAAGAAATCTGCGGCCCCAGACCTCACAATGAGGGATCTATTACACCGACTACCAAAGAAATGTTCTTTTAATTAGCCACATTTATCTTTTTTTCCATGTTTTGACAGAATTTCTTACATAAACATACAGCACAAAGAGAGACAGACACACAAAGCATGCTCATTTTTATGTTTGACAGAGCCACTCGGAACAAAAACAAAGGTGACCTTGCTGTGCCGTTTCGGACTGTAATGGGTTGCTCTGTTTCACCAGTGAGGTCGTATCAGCAGCACCTGCAAGGACTGTAAGTACATAATAACAGATTAAACAGATGAACCTGAAAGGCCCATGAAGTCAAAATTAGACTTTTGTGGATTTTAGTCCATGTGTGTTAACTTTGACTAGCATCTCCATGATAGTGTACTTCTAAACATTTACTTAATGTGAGATATGCATTTAAAATGTGTCTTTTTTCTTGTTTTCGGGAAGTGGAATTCAAAACTGATGACTCTTCCTGCACTACACAGATTTTTGTCCAATCTAATGAGAACGAGATGCCTCTCCTAAAAAGAGATCTCATTTGAGATTTCGTTCTGATAGTGAGGTTCAACAATCCCTTTGGGCAGGATGTGTTGTTTTGTAGTTTCAGAACTAGACATAAAACAACTATGTAGGCCTGGTTCTCTTTTAAATGTTGCATTTCTTTTGTTGCTTCCCATCAACCATGTGTTACTCATTGTATGACATGATTGTTAGTCACGTCAATTCTTTAGTCTCCTGTTTGTCAGAAAGAGTCAAATACCCATAAATTTTTAAAGACTCAAATTCAATTTTGGAACAGGGTTGGCCGCTGATTTAATCAGTGATGTTATGTAAGTAAGCTAAGTAGGTAAGTAAATAAATAAATACATACATACCAACATACATACATACATACTTTATCAGTTTGTATGATATTATATTATAAAGATTCTGCATATGTTATAAATATTAACAATTAATTATAATTAACAGTTAAAATAAAACAATTAAAAATAACAATAACAACATTAAATAAAATACAGTTATACAGTTTGCAAAGGACTTGGGTTCAGACCAGTATATGAAGAGTTTATTTGCAAAAACAGATAACCCCGTTTTTTTTCATTTTCAAAAATCATGTTTTTTATTATGTTATCATGTTTTTATTGTGTTTTATTGTGTTAGTTAGCTGTTTTTTATTTATTTATTTTTTTAACGTAGTCAAAATAACCCAACTACAGTTTGTTTGAGATTAATTGGAATGCACAATGAAAAAACATGATTTCTGAGAATTGTTAAAAAATGTTTTTGCAAAAATCTGTTTTTGCAAATGAACTATTCATATATTCTCTATATGTGACCCTGGACCACAAAACCAGTCTTAAGTCGCTGAGGTATATTTGTAGCAATAGCCAAAAATACACTGTATGGGTCAAAATTATAGATTTTTCTTTAATGCCAAAAATCATTTGTATATTAAGTAAAGATCATATTCCATGAAGATATTTTGTAAATTTACTACTGTAAATATATCAAAACGTCGTTTTTGTTTTAAGACAGTTAAGACAGGGTCACATATTATTTATTGTTTAAAATTTCATTATTATTAATATTATTGTTATTTCAACTAATAATGAGTATTTATTTATTTAAATATATTTATGTGTGTGTGTGTGTGTGTGTGTATATATATATATATATATATATATATATATATATATATATATATAGTGAACTTGGCACCTTGGCAGAAATATTGCGAATTTGGCACCTTCAGCTTCAACTCTCCCCCATCTGTATGTCTGAACGTTTTCAGCTTCCCATCTACATGATGAAGTGTTCAGCCTAAGTAGGTGCAGAATCAGATTCCATGTTCTCTCTCTAGAATATTAAAACCAACATGACATCCAAACTGAGGCTGCATAGAAGAAAAAAAAAGAATCTTTTTCTTCTTCACAACTCATGTTTATCTGTTTTATCACTGTCACTGTCTGTTGTTAAAGCAGGCTCTGATGTCACATGGCTAATCTTGGCACAGAAAGAGGAGGAGGTTGACTGCAGTTTCAGACAGTTTGCCTTGGATCATCGTCATAAGGTGTTTATTCTGTCCTGGATGGCTCCTCTGTCCACCTGATTAAAGACACGCCTTCTAATAGTAAGTATTTAATGCTATTTTCGTGTGAAAGACAAGACAAGAAGAAAATAGCAAGCAAAAAAAGAAGCAAGAAAAACTGATTGAGAAGAAAGAGATAAGGAAAAGAGAGAGAGAGTGTGTGTGTGTGTGTGTGTGCTCCTCCACACACTTCTCCTTTACAATGTACAGGTGTTGCTTGCAGAGTGTGGAGTGGTAGGGAGGCCTGTGCCATTCTCTTAGCTGGCCGAGATGGCGTAATGGGAACTGCCAGCTGTGATGGTAATTACAGCACCACTGAAGAAGACGGGGGCTGTTTTTCTTCAGGGGGCTTGCAGCTGAACTGATTTTTCATTTACATGTTTTAAGTAAGATGAAGGAGCTCTCCAAATGGGTTTGAGCTGTGCATTAGCGAGAGTGGATACATGCTATTTTTCAAGTGTTGTTCTTTGTCACCGACGAATTGTTTTAACGCACCTCCATGCTTGGAATGAGGTCTGGAGGAATGCTCAGGAAACGGATATAAATGCTCAATAGCTCCAACCATACATTTCACAAGACTCAAATATGGTTTTGATTAGTCGATAAGGAAATGCTTTATTAGTGCTGCTTGCTAAGGCAAGTATCACTATTATATTTATTAGTGATATGATCATAATTCGTCCTGCGTCATTTGTGCTACAGACATGAATGATACCTCAAGTCATGTAGTTTATTGAAGAGAGGTGTGCGATTACCTTTCTAAGCGATCAGACTTTTTTTCGCCTGGCAAATGATGAAAAAGCAAAAAACCATAGACTTATAGGAAAGACCTGAGCCATATCTAGTGTCTAGAATATTATAGACGTGGGGGTGGGCTGAATATTATTTGGCAGGGAGTTTTTCTGCAAAACGCACACAAATGTAACTAATTTTAAAGAAATTCTTGCTAGAGATTGGCTTACACTGGGACCATTAAAGTGTCACAATCGCTGTTGATAGTGTGATTTCATAGTCTAAAAATTGAAAACTGTATAGCCAGCAAGGTTAAGTTAAAACTTCAAAGATTACTCATATTATAGAAAACCTGAATACTTACTTTCTCCTGTGGAACACAAAAATGGGAATGTTGAGAACTGGTCTCTTCTTTGCCATGCAAAACCAATGGGTAAAAGCTTAGAAGCATCAAAAAGGATGCAGTTTTCTGAAACAATAGTTTTCTGAAACAATACAGTAGCTTTGTCGAAAGTTCTTGAGAGAACTATTCGATTTGTGAACAAATTCAATGAATCAATACACAAAACTGGTCTGAATCATTTGTTCACAAAGGGCCTGTTTACAATATGGTCATTTCATGCGTTTTCTCTGATCGGATAGCTATCCGATCGTGAAAAGACCAGGTATAAATGCCCTCCGAAACACTTTCGAGACGGATTTAAATCCGATCGCTTAAACCACTTCAGGAGGAGGTCTGGGCTGCATTCCAGACGAAAATGGACAAGTGTAAATGCATCTGGTTGTTGAAACCACGTATGTAAATGTTACTCCTCCCAAAATGTTAAAATAATAAATGTGTGAGAGCATGTTATAGGCTATATGATATGTTATAGCCAGATATGATGGCGCTACATGCATCAGTGTGGATCTGAGTATCTCTTCAGCAAACTGTTGCAAATGAAATCAAAAGTAAGATGCAGACGCTCAACACACAGTCATCTTAGACTAACTTATCTTTCCAGTTCTGATGCCATGCTCTCTCCTATTGCGGTCTTTGATCTTGAAATCTAATCATGAATAAAATGTAGCGATAAAATGCAACTCCATTAAATTTGCATGTAGCGCAGGAATTGAAGACCGGATTTATATCCATTTTGCGAAGACACATTTATATGGCCAAGTCTAAATGGAAACATTTTAACAAATCAGATAGATATCCGATCACTGGAAATGCACTGGAAATGCATGCTGAACTGGTTCTTAGGTTCAACTCACTGACTCAAAGATTATACTGGAAGGAAAGACTGACAGTGAATCACGATTAAGTCATTCAGACTGGTTTTGTAAACTGAATCAACTGATTCATTTGAAAAGATCTGACTCAAGGGAAAGAACTGGTCATGAATCTGCTAATTCTTTCAAGAACTTGTGTGAACTTTCTTTTCAGTCCATTTCTAACACGAAACTATATGGTTTCAGAAGACTTAAAATATAGGGTACGAGTCATATGGTTCATTTATAGAGCTTTTTTGTCATTTAGGAGTTTCACAGCACCAGTCCTGCTCATTTTGAAAAACAAAGCTATGATATATTCTTCCAAAAGCCTTTTGTGTTTCGCTAACATATAATACAGGTTTGGAACGACAGGAGGGTGTGAATATTTTCATTTTTCTATGAACTATGCCTTTAAGAGAGCACAGGTAATTGTGAAAGTAGAAAGTTGCTTGGCTGTGACTTCTGAAACCTTTCAGTAATGGCATTAAGACTGTGAGCACTTCACTAGCAGCCGTGCCAAACTAGAAGAGGGGGAGAGACCAAGAAGCTGAATGTATTGCAGATGGCACAGCTCTATTCTCTAACCAAGCCATCTGGAGTTTACTTAAACTGATGACTTCATTATCAAACACGGGCTCTCTTGCCAAATACTACCCCTGACATGCTCACACACATGCTGACTGACACACACTTTAATGTCGACAGACACACACATTGGCATGATTCAGCGTATGGCACCCATAATGACGAACCAGCCTGAAGACGGGGGCACTGTGATGTACTTGTGTCGGGGTGAGAGTGTGGGTGTGAATTTGTTTTCGTGTGCGTGTGGATCAGACTGTGGCATTGGTAACGGTTTAAGCTTCGTAATTTGATGACATAATAGTGTAAAACAGGCGTAAGTGGCCTGACCTCTCACTCAAAGGTCACGCAGGGATCTCTGCTGACCCAGCCTTGTGAGTTTGTGCCTCAGCGTCAGAATTAATGGTTTGACCTACTGTAATTTGTTTGGGAGGCCTCCTCTGAGACACCTGCAGGAACTGGGTGGGTGCGGGTAAAAGCAGCCAAGTTCTTGCCAATTAAATCATTGTGGCACCAATTTTTCCAGCGCATGCCCTTCCAACACTGAAGTGTTGTGGTAATTGATGTTCATGACATCAGAACTGCGTATTTGTGTAACCCGTATTAGATTTGTTGTACATGTGGTTTTGGCTGTGATATTTCTTTCTCATACAGAGCAGCTACTGACTGAGAATTCTAACCACAAGTTCTTCTGCAGACCTGAAAGGAACAGATGCTTTATTTAACAATGTTTCCATGTTCTCTATCTATCTATCTATCTATCTATCTATCTATCTATCTATCTATCTATCTATCTATCTATCTATCTATCTATCTATCTATCTATCTATCTATCTATCTGTCTATCTATCTATCTGTCTGTCTGTCTGTCTGTCTGTCTGTCTGTCTGTCTATCTGTCGTTCTATCTATTTATCTATCTATCACTGTGTCTAACGTTCTATCTGTAATTGAGTTGTTCTATCTGTTTATCATTCTATCCATCATTATATCATATATCGTTTATTCTTTTGTTCTATCTATCTATTGTTCTGTTGTTCTACATATTCTATCTGTTGTTCTGTCATTCAGTTGTTCTATATCGTTCTATCTATCATTCTGTCATTCGTTCTATCATCCGTTTTTTTGTTCTAACATTCTATTTATTGTTCTGTTTATCTTGTTGACTTGTTAAAATCTATTTCTTTATATAGTTTTTACTTTATATAATTTTGTTTGTTAGTCATGCTGTGTACTTTTCTTTTTTTTACATTTTTGAATTGGTTTGAATGGGTCTTTTACTACAGACTACTACACAAAGTAAGAGAAAAATGATTAAATTCCACAACTGTTACCATCCGTTTCCTTTGGCACTGCAAACACCACAGAATCGTTCCTCACTCCTGCTTAAATACACTTAAAAAACGAATTTCACCTTTCTAAAGCTTGACCCAAACTGGACTCATAAAATATACACAAAGCATATCAGTAACGCTCACAGTGCGCCTACAAAGCTCACCTCTGTGATTTAGTGCATTTTCATTGAGATTACGTTCATATATTATTGTGAGCGTAATTAAAGAGTTCTCCTTCCCCGTTGTGCCTTTTTTTACAGTTCCACTGCGTAGGGGAGTGGACCCAGTTAATTGCGTGCGCACTTGTAACCATTGCCATAATCATGGAGGTTTTTTTATATGACCGGCGCACCGCACCGTTTTCACACTTTCTCTCCACACGTGTGAGGGCTCCAGGTGTCATGCCCTCCGCCAGCCGCCTTGGCCCCGTCACACGAGCCCAAACCAGGAACGCAAGAGTGGAAAGAGAACCCAAAAGGTTCACAGGCCACTTGATTATGGGCTGGCGGACACAGCTGCGGTTTGTGCCACTTCATTAAAACTGTCATCTGCTTCACAACATATAGCAGAGGTACATGACATTATGGGATATGTGCAGTTTCTGTCAGAGGCAAAGCCTTGGTGGTGAATGAAAGACTGAATCCTTGGCCCCACAAACACTGAGGCAGGTTGTCACAATTTTTACTACAGTGAATATTTCTTAGGGTCAGGGTTTATTTTTGAAAGTCAGATTCTGTCTAGATACGTACCTTAATGTTATACCTACATTTAAGTGCATTCAAAGTAATATATGGCCATAATCTCAATGAAAATGGGCAAAGTGAGCATTACTGATATGTTCTGTGTACTTTAATATCATTTGAACTTTAATTTCAGTATGTTTTGTTTGCAGTGCCAAAGCCCCAGAGGATAAAACATGCCTCAATAATGAACTGTAACATTTAAAGCAATTCATGAAACAGTCAAAAGTAAAAGGCAATACCAAAATATCAAACAAACAAACAAATAAAAAATAGTGTAAATTTTATAGCATTTACAACTTCACATTTATTTATTTATTTTCCCTTTTAGTTGTTTGAAACCAATATACAAAAGCACTGTGAAAGAAAAGCATTTTTGTAATTGGACTTTTGACTCAAAACGTACTTACTGAGATAACCTTGTGTGACAACTAGCCCCAGTCTCTCCTATATGGTTCATTATTGTGGCAAGTTATGATTTATATTGCCGTCATCTACTGATATAATGTACTTACTATGGTCGTAGTACTCATTTGATTCATTGTGATTCATTCACGCTGTACCCTGTAGAATAAGCTTGTGGGGGAATGAACCAGGTTGGGTTACGCTGACATTTATAACCATTAAAATGTTGGCCTAGACGGACTTACATGAAGTCAAACATTTAACACATGTTTTCATAATTCATATTTTTGTATACACAGTTGTGACTGGAATAAACTCTGCATTTCATGATCGCATTGACATCTGTATGTGATTATAAACATTTGAAATAATAAAAAAAATAATTATTAATAAACACAAAGAAATCCTCTAGTTTATTTGGTGTATCCTGATATCCTGCTCAAGATGCAACAGTGCAATGATGATCAGAATAACTAAATAAATACATTTTTGTTCCTTTTTTAAGGCAGAGTGCATGAACCCTGGAATCTAGCACAGGGGGGTCAGTGTGTGCCGCAAATACCCAAAGGTTGTATCAGTTTCTTTTCCTAACTAAATATAAGATGTCTCCTTCTTGCATTTTGTTTATTAAAGAAAGTGAAGTACTCATAAATGGCATTTGTCTCTAGCTGCTCAAAAGTTTGACTAGGAGCTGAACAAAGAGAGCTGTCAACTGGTCAGGGTCCCACTTCATAATTAACTTCTCCTGGGGCACACTGGCCATGTGGCCACGCAGACCACAGTCAGTATGAACTTACTCTCATTTTCCCTCTAATGGAAGCCCATTAGAGCATAAAGATAGGAAATAAAATCAGTGTGAGATATAAAGGTAAAATTGGAAGATTTAAAGTCATATTGTTTTTCAAATTGCAAATTTATATTTCACAATGTGACTTTAAATATACCAATTGAAACTTTAAATCTCACTTTTTCATGATTGTATTTGGGTTTTTTTTTTAATTTCACAATTTGTTTACCAAGTAACAATTGTAGGATATCAAGTCACATTTCAAGATTTGAAATCTCATTGTTTTTGTAATTGTGAATGTGTATTTATTTCATTTCTTTGTTACATTTTTGTGAAATATAAATTCACTCTTCAAGTCTTGAAGTCACGACTTTGTATTTTACAGTCTGCATTTAAATTTCGCAATAAGGCAAAATTTTGCAATTGAATAACTCCTAATTTGGTCTTTAAATCTCATAATCACAATTTTTTTGTAATTTGTTTTTTTAAATTTCACCGTTTGTTCCACAAAGTCTCACGAGTGTAAGATTTAAAGTCAGATTTCAAGATTTTTTTTTATTTAAAAATGTATATTTATTTCACAGTGTGACTCAATAACTCACAATTTTTGAAATATAAATGCACAATTTGTAAAAAAGAAATTTGCATTGTGACTTACGTTGAAATGTGATTTAAAATTTTACAATTTCTCTTTAATCTTGCAATAAGACTACATTTTAAAACTTTGTATGTCCCAGTTAGGACTTTGAATTTCACGATCATGAATTTTTTTGTAATTTGTTTTCTGAAATTTCACAATTTGTTTCACAAAGTCACCATTTTAGAATTTAATGTCACATTTCAAAATTTGAAGAATCATGTATTTTCTCACTTGTAAATGTATATTTCGCAATGTGACAATCTAGCAATAAGTCACATTATGATATAATTAACAAATTCGCAGTGCGACTAAATGTTAAAATGTGACTTTAAATCACTTAATTTCAACATTGTGAAACAAATGAACAAAATTCACAAGTTTTTATCACCCAGTTGTGACTTTAAATCTCAAAATTGTGACTTTTTGGTAATTTGCTTCACAAAGTCACAATTAGAAGATATAACGTCACAAATGTGAGAAATAAGGTTAGAAAATGGTAGATATAAAGTCATAATTGCCACTGCCTTCTTTTTAAACTTTGAGGCAAAAGCATTCTTTCATAATCTTTTACTGTATTGCTCTTTTCTATCTGAAGAAAATATTGTATTAGCCATCCCTGGCAAAGACAGTATTTTTGTTAGGATGGTTTGTTTATATCATTCTCTGAAATCCACTGCTTGCAACATTTGTCTTAAAAGGATTAAAGTGCTATGGAAAAGATGCATTTGAGTTCTTGTTTGGGTGTGTGGGAGACTATAGTGCATTTAGCCATGTTCTCATTCATACCTTAACAATAACACGTTGTGTTGTGAGTAAATATGACCTTTAGATAATCCTTTTAATGTTTCTAAGTAATAGGATTTTGTGAGCTTTCATTTTTCATGCTCTAAAGTTAATCTCACTCAAGTATTAATGAAAATCAGACACGGTGAACCCAGTGGCATGTTTCTGCAGGGGTTTTTTTATATGCTGGGTGAAAAGTTCAGTTTTCCTTATTCCATCTGAACCTTGTAGAATCAGAAAAGACAATATAGGAAAAGAGTGGATGAATAAGGAAAAAGAGACTGCATGGGGTGACTATTGAGTCCAGTGCTGAGTGATTTTTATCGGCTCCTCATTGCCACCCAGGTCTCTCACAAGAACACCCAGACAGGAATTCCAGCGCGGCTTATCAGAGCGCCACATCTCCGTACAGGAGGGGTGAGTTTGAAGGGTTTGTGTGTTGGGGGGGGGGGGGTCGTTGTGCAAGCTTGGATTAGGTCGAGAGGAAGCGCGCTGTTGGGGTTAGCGGTTCATTAGTGTTTACTAACAATCGCTGGATGTCAGAAAGGTCTCAAGAGAAGAAAAGATGTTTAGGAGGAGAGATTGGTTTATGGGGTCATGTCTTACAACTTATTACACAAAGAGATAAAGGATTAGCCTCCCTCTTTCTCCCGTACACAAACTCGCCCTCTCTCTCGCTCTTTTCTCTGTCACTCGCTCTGGAACTGATCTGAGTGACTGACCTAAAGCTTGATTAGGTCAGTGTACCACAGCCGCTCTGTGGTGCTTGCGGAGGGGTTTGACTCTAATGGTCGCTAATCCAACTAGCATGCTCTCAAAGCATGTGGCTCACTTTCTCTCTTCAGTGCATGGCTTGCTAGAGGTTAAAACCATTAGGTATTAAAGTTGCCATCATTAAATGTTGCCTATGGTATCATCAGTTGATGCATATGGCAGATTTAGCATTTAAGACAGTTGCGATACCAAGCTTAAATGGAGTTACACAGATGCAGGTTTCTGCTTTGAAATACATATTGAAATGTTATAAAGTGTTACTAAATGTTGAGTTAATAACTTAAGTAGCCCTTTTCCCTGATGTACTGCAGGTTGCATTGCAAATTGTTTGTCCTTATTTATTTTCGTATTAGGATTCCCAGTGAGTCTAGGCTGGGATTTCCCCTTATGAACTTTCAAATGCAGAATTATTGCAATTATTTGTGTGTTATTTTTAATTTTAGATATATGGGGAATGGGGTTAGTTGAAACATGGAAATGTTGTCACAAGGGCTGTGTGTCAGTTTCTCTAGAATGTTGCCTTCTCAAAACTAAAATGTTGTCGCATTTATTTTATTTTGTATTTTACTTTATTTTTAATTACAATCCATTGGACAAAAATTGTTTTGATATTTTTATTTCATATAATATTTTGTATATTTGTGTATGTGAGTGTTTAAGTAATTTTTTGTGGCCTAATTCTTTACATTTAGCTGAAAAACCTATAATAGGGTGTTTAATAGCAGAATCCCTTATGACAATTTACCTCATATAAATACCTCAACGTAAGTTAAATTGTATATGTAATAATAATTATAAATGATATAACATAAAAATAAAGACAAACTCACAAGACTCATGACATAGAGTACATATGTGAAAATTTGATTATTAATTTATAATATTAATTTTCATAGACATACTCTACACATGTTATGAGTGTTTTTATTTATTTTTATATTATATCAGTTTTCATATTATATTTACAGCATAGCTCAATCTACTGTACTGTATATCAAGGTCTCATGAATTTAATTTGCACTAATCCATGTCAGCCTGACCCCTGATAGAACAGCAGGGCAGGGTTAACTTGGTATATTATTGTGAGTCAGCAAACCTGCACCAAATCTCCAGCAAGCTTCATTTAGAAAGCAAATGCAGCATTCTCCCTGTGGGGGTTTGGGTAATGCCACCATAAAACTTGTTTTATTGCCCGGTTTAAAAGACCATATTTTATACAAACAGTAAATAGGAGCACCTTTCATACTGAAATTGAAAATGCATGTAATGTTAAGCATACACATTCATCTTGTACGGCTGGACTTCAAAGACAACAGCTGAAGTTATGTAATAAAGAAAAAAATCCTGTCAATCTTTTTTCTCTTGCAGAGACAGGCGAAAGGTCAGGGCTATTTTGTATTGAGGTCATATTGAAAAGCCTGCTGGTACACTCACATTTTTGGGGCAATCTATAAACAAAATACTGCCGTCTTTGCCATTCAAGGTTGTAAATATTTGAATTGATTTAGCTTATGAACTACTAACTGCAGAAGTATTGCAATTATTTGTATGTTATTTTTATTTTTAGGGGAATGGAGTTAAATGTTACAGCAAATTGTTTTCATAAAGACTATCAAAAGTCAAAAGCCAATGTGTTTTCTCTAGCAGTGTTTCTTTCACAGTCAAAACTGAAATCCTAACATAGTTTGATGTTTTATTAGGTGAACTAGTGAACACAATAAAACTGCAGTTCAGGCAAGTGTATTTTTCATAAATGTCAGCTCAGGGCAAGTTGTGTTTAACACATTGACATTTTGTACATTTTATTTATTTATTTTTTTATTTTTTTTAGTAAATTGTGTTACAATATCTGCTGACCAAAACAATTGTTATATATATATATATATATATATATATATATATATATATATATAATTAAAAAAATATATATATTTTATTGTTATTATTTCATATGATATTTTGTATATCACTTTATATATTTGGTGTTTCCTTAATTGTTTTTTTTTTTATGCCCTAATTGTTTAAATGTCGGTGAAAAATGTGTAATAGTGTGCTAAATTGCAGAATTCATTGACAATTTATCTTTTATTTCCTGGACCTTTGTAGTCAAAATTTGAGTTTGTGCCTAACATAAATTTATCTCCAGAAATAAACTTAACCTGAGAAATATTCACTAAATAAACAGTGTGATAACTTGCCCCAAACCCCCCAGCCTTTTTTCTTCCTACTTAAAGGAGATTTCATTTGTTGTGTTTCTGTCCAAGTGTATTTTAGCAAGAGCAAGTCACCGTGAAGCAATAAGCTGATTTCAGAGTGGTAATGGCTTTTGAAGTTATGTATCCTCGCTCATTCTTTTGCTTGCAGTGGGCCGTGACCCCATGCTAAGAAGGTGGATTGTGTATACGTTTGTGCCCGTGTGTGTCAGAGAGTGTGTGTCTATGGGAGAGTGTTTGTGCACGGAGGAGAGAACAGAAACAGTACAAAGTTGACGGTCAGTGTTTCTGACTTGATAGCCGATTTGCCCTCTTGTTCACCTTTAATCCCTGATGTGACTGGCCGGGGAAGAGGTCACAGAATGGTACTGCAGGCTTTAACCCAGATGACTCGATGCACTGTGGAAATCCCATGTAAAATTGTGTCACTCACTGGCAAACACAAGGCATTTCCTCCCTTGGCTGGTCAGAGTCAGGAAACAGGTATCAGAAAGGCATAGTAGAAACAGCAAAAAGAAAGTTAGATAACAGAAAATAATAAAAAGTTGGTAGTTAAAGGAATAGTTCAGTGAGAAATGGAAATTTATATTATTTACTCACCCTCATGTTGTTCCAAACCCACATGACTGACTTTCCCCCGTGGATTGAAAGCACTATTATCATAAAATTCTTGTGCACTATATTCCAAGACTTCTGAAACCATACAATAATTCCCAGTGACTGAAATTTTAGCCCTAACTCTTTTTTGAAGCATTCATGAAAGTTCATGAATAACAATGACAAAGTGTTCTTTCACATGATTAAATGCACAAAACCGGCCTGAATGATTCGCTCATGAATCTGACGGATCACATTCTAGAGATAAGAACTAGTTTATTCAGTGATTCTGGATTATTAGTTAACAATGGCTTAAATGTTGGTCTGTTTGTGACACAAAGCTGTAGTTTTTCTTCAGCTGGAATATCATACACACTACTTTTATCAAACTTGTACAGTATGGTGCTTTTGTATCCTTCTGAAGCTTTAAAACATTAATTGCAATTGCATGATCATTAAAAAAAGTTTTATTTTTTATTGTTTCCATCATTTTCACTGATCTTCTTTATCAAATCTAGAAAATGCGAAATAAACTAATAATTGATCTTAAGGTCATTATTCTTCAGGAACTTTTGATAAGGAGGATCAGTGAAAATAATGATAAACTGATCTTGTGCCATCTAGTAATGTTTATGATGAAACTGCAGATGCCAGTAGTTTAAATTATGACAATATTAAATTGTTTAAATTTAAGAGTCAAATTATTTATTATTCCTTCCTTTAGAGACTGTTTGATTTAGTTTACTCCAGTTAATTCATGCATTCACTATCAAACATATGCCAATATGTAGTTAAGGCTGCATTGTTCATTCATGAATCAATATGACTCCAGTTGTAGCTAAGTGTTGAAGTGAGCTTTAATTCAGGCATTAGTACATGATTATGCATGTACCTTTATTGTAAAGTTTTATTTTATTTTATTATATCCCTACTGATGTAGAAACAATTTCAACAATTAAAGCCAATTAAATACCGGGCAAAAGCCTCATTATCTCAAGGTTTCTTCCAGTCTGTATGATTAACACTTTTTGTTTGGTGGTCTTAGTTACACCAACTGTATGTGTGTGTGTGTGTGTGTGTGTGTGTGTGTGTGTGTGAGAGTTTGTCTCCTCTGATCTCCTCCACAGTAAGACAAATGCTGACATCCTGACGAAATCCAGCGCCTCCCCAAGGTGACAACTCTGCAAATCACTTTCTGATATAAGCTGTAATAATAACAAATAAATGTCCAGATTTAAGGATATTTTTTTTCATAGTACAGATAGATTAGATAGATGAGGCCCATGCAGGATTTTAACTGTCCTGTGTGTATCCAGGACTAATAAATTTGTAAAACCTGAACCTGCGTCCAGCACTAGTCTCTAGGACATTGTAAATTACATGCTCAATAACAAATTTCACAGAATTTTGCTATTTCCCAATCAACTGGACTATGTGTTTAAACAGCTGCTGTGAAACTTCAACCGATCACTGTCAGCTGTCATGTTACGGGATAGTTAGAGCGTAACATTAAGTGTAATGGAGTCACAAAAGGACAAGTATAGAAAGTTTTGTAGCCTCTATGATAATTTAGAGTTTGTGACACTGTATGTCAACACTTTCTGAAGGAGAAGCTCATATTTCCAAACAGAAATGTTTCTAGAAATGGGGAAAAATGTTTTTGACCAATTAGGCCTGGACCGAGTGAAACTACTTGAGGTAATGGTTTAACTCATTGGAAAAATGACAAAAATAACGCTTGTTCGAACAGCAAAATAAAGCGTCTTGAAAACAGTTTAGTTAATGATTAACCTGTGTTAAAGACCATCATAAAACTTCACTACATTAAAATTTATTTCCTGTTATCATCGTGGAAACATTTACTCACATTATCTGTCTTGGATCACAGCTCTAAAATTCAAGAACGCCACGTTCGAGACTAAAAGAGAGACATTTCACACAAACAAACATCGCTGGAGATGAACGATCAAGATAAGATGACAGAAAAAGCTCAAATTGGCACGTGGGAAGCATGGAGGTGGTTAGGTGCAAAGAACAGCCTGGCTAAATAAAGCAGCTCCATTAGGGATCGGAGGCAAGAGTGCCCGCTCTTCAAGTCTGCCTAATGGGCCAACTAGGACTTTCATGTGATAAATGTTGTTTATATTAGGGCTCAGGCCCCCTACATTAGTGTCCTTCAAATGCCTCTTGGCCTAGTTGAAGCTGGGTGTTTCTAAATACTTGACGGTCCTCCTATGCAGTGGCCGTAATGGCTGCATTAGGGCAGGGGAGAACGGAAAGGAATGGTAATTGAACGGGAGTCGCTGAAGTGGTGGAGTGGAAAGTATGTGGTAGTTGTGGTCACCCCGACCAATATGGATCTTACCTGAGTGAGGGCTGTTAAAAGCATACACTGCCCCCTATAGGCCTGGCCATGCTCCTTCTAGTTGCATAAGTGTGTGTGTGTGTGTTTGTGTTCACACAAAGTGTGGATTCAAAATGTTGAAAACAGGAGACTTTGACTCAGATTTTGTTTTAATTATTTATAGACAACTGACAACTGTATTCTGAATATGGAGTTGATATTCAATTAGTACAACCAAATCAATCATGCAAAATTTTAAATGTATCCTAAACAGTGTTCTTTTGAACTATCTATTAATCAAAGAATCCTGTCCCACAAAAATATTAAGCAACTATTTTGAACATTGATAACAATAAGAAATGTTTCTTGAGCACCAAATCAGCATGATTTCTGAAGGATCATGCGACACCGAAGACACTGTAATGATTCAGCTTTGGCATCAAAGTTTGCCAAAAGTTTTTTTTTTTTTAAATATATTAAAATACAATATATTAAAGTACAAAAATGTCAACATATTACTGTTTTTGCTGACTTGGAGTCTCTAATTCAGAATTTGACTAGACCAGCCTTGCCTCAACTCTGCCATTCAAAATTCAAAACAAGTTTTTTCCATCATGTCATGACACTTTACACGAGACATGAATTGCTGGGAGTAGAGACTGGACTCATACTTGCAAAACAACGACTTGGACCCGTGTCTGTTGTTAAAGTTCAGCCTCACACTCCGTTCGGTTATGCGAGAGCACAGCTGTATGGCAGCGCTCCTTCAGAGGTCACCTGAAACCGCAGTGAGCCGCAGAACAGTATGGATGTGTATACTGATACTATTATGAATCATAAGAGACACAGCTTTACGCATATTTGACAGCAGGGAAAGCGGTTTTGGAATGAGTGTATGCAGTCAGACGGACTAACAAGGTCTCTTTTGGCTTGTGGTTTTGAATCAGGTGAGATTCTCTTGTTGAACAAAAGGAGCTGCTCCGGATGCCACAGAAGCACAATTTGAATAAGCAACATGAAGCTGTTCCACTCGGCACTGTACACAAATTATTACCTCCCAAACTTAATTCAAATCATGGATTTTCCAACGGAGAGGCAGTGTTATGTGACAACAGACCACTCAACACTGTTTCCAAAGAAACAAGCTAGCGGTTTCGTTTTATAAAAAAATATGATTATCTTATAAACCCTGAGGGAGGTAGTTGCACACACAGCCAAATTGAAAAAAAGGAGGGAAAAAAGTGTTGAAAAGACTGACGATGCAGCCTAGGCAAAGAATCGAAACAACACGTGTGGCACGTAAAAAAGCCCATCACAGTCAATCAGGCAGCCAGGACTAGTCAGGCAGGAGGGAGGGAAACCCTATCCAACATGAATCTGTCTGCAGAATGAACACGAGGGATGTCACATCAAGCATGATTTTTATTTATGTTTTGATACCCCATGCAAAGGCTCCCTTCCAGCCAGGTGGAGAGTGTTTATATGAGCCGTGTCAGACAAACAGGAGAGCTCTGATCCTGCTGGGTTATTAAAAAGAATGTTATTCTAATTACAACTGGAAATAATTAGCCTAGAAGAAACGTTGGGAATCAGGTCATTTGGAGACTTGTACCGTTTCCTGTACACCGCATGCGAGTGTCAGACTTCTGCAATTGACAGATATGTTTTAGAGGAAGTAGGATTGCAAAAATCCCAGTGGATTTTTGATCTTATTTGTGTGTGTGTGTGTGTGTGCTTGTGAATATGTGATATTATATGAATGAGAAAGAGAGCCAAAAATTGGAAGTAGGAACAAAGGGAGAGCTAGACATAAAAAATAAAATAAAATAAAAACTCTCTTAAAGAGACAGTTCATCTCAAAATGAACATTTTGTCATCCTTTAATCACCCTTATGTCATTTTGAATTTAAATGGCTTTGTTGTTGTTGTATGTAAAATAGCTGTGAATTATTTGTTCATGATTGATTCTCTCAGTGGTCTGTTCACAACAGTTAAGAGTATAGTGGAGTTAATAATGACTTAAACCATTTGTCACATAAAGCTATTATATAGATTCGGAATCCTTGGAATATGCTGCATGACTCTTTGCACATGGTGATTTTGCATCTTTTTTCAAGCTTAGCCCCATTCTTCATTCACTTTTGTTAAATAACTCATCTTGTGTTGAGAAAGGAAGTCATATGGGATTTGAACAGTGAGGGTGAGTAAATGACAAATTTTCAATTTTAGGTGAACTATTCCTTTAATTAAGAGCTGTGAACATGATAAACAGACATAAATTGCTAGGTTTGGCTAATATCATTCCCATATGTGCTGGCAGGGACACAACGTGCTATAATTTAGATTAAATTATGGCATAAACATATAGATGTGGGACTAATACAGCAGGGCTATTATAAACAGCCATTCCTTACGCAATGATAATATTATGCAAGAATCAAAATGGAAACAAGTGCAAGTAAATCTGCTGAACATATAAAGCACATTCCAGATGACAGAAAATCGGTCAAAAAAGGCCAATAACATTCTCTTTTTCACACTTTAGGGCACCATGAAAATTATAAGCTTTTGCCCAAGTTCATTCACTGTGAAATAACGGTGCACACGCTGGTCAATTAATAGCCCATTTGGCTCCATACAACCCTTAGGAGAGCAATGAAAGTGTGTCTTTAAATCTATGTATGTGTTGATATTATTTCATATCTAGCCCCTTCCTCTCTGGGCCATGCAGAAATCCGCCAAGCCAAATGTTAATGAGTTCCACCTGCAATGCTATACGAACATTCAGTGCACATTGGCACTTGTCTTAAATGAACGAAGTGTTGCATATGACTTGTGTAATATTACATGACCTTCAGAGTGTCTTCTGGAATGCCAGCAAGTGTTCACCCAAGGGTCTCCTCTGCATGTGATGGGGATTTCTCGCCATAAGCAGATCTGATGATTAATTCAACAAACTGTATACATGCAGTTACATATATCTGAACTGGATTAAGAAACCGTTCAGTAAGGCCTTTTGTGCAAGTTGAGTAAAGAACCGATTAGCTTTTGCTGATACCCTTCTCAGCCTCTCCTTTTAGATGGACTCCTGACTGCCAGCTAGACATCTAGATCCCTGAAAAAAATCACAATAAGTGGACGGCAGTCAGCGGTGTCACCGGCGTTGATTTGGCAGTTTTTCCCATGATGCTTTCCCTCAGCATTGTATGAGCTGGTGCTGAAAGACAGACTGTTTATTGCCCTCGTTGAAGGGAGGTTAAGTTACAGCTAAGGCCGTTTCATTAGCATTAAATCACAGTGCAAACCATCCACCCCCAGCGGGACAGTGCTGCTCCCTTAGCCCCCAAGCTGGTATTCCATTGGTCTGTTGGGGGGCGGGCTGTTCAGATTGAGTGAATGCTTGAGATCCTTGGCTGTGGTCCTTCAGGGTCTTTTTTGCATTCAGCAAGACTTAGTCTCTTAATTGTGTGACTAAACCAATTGTTCTCTTAATTGACGCCACTTAACCTCTTCAGCAGGCTCCCCTCAGGTGTGCCACAGGTGACTACCCTGAGTTCCATGCAGAACCTGATGAATAACAACGCTGTGGATTATGCTGTGAAATTATGTAATTCCCTGAGACTGTACAGTAATGTGCTTGGTTCATCCAATCAGACTGGTTGGTTTTGAGTGAGGTCTGTAATTATTAACAGGATTAACACACTACACCTATTATCAATATAGTAGAGTTAAACCAAAAATGAAAATTGTCACCTTTTACTCACCATCTTGTCATTCCAAACATGTTAGACTTATTCTGTGGAGTACAAAAGAACATATTTGTATGTTTTCAGCTTTCTTGGCCATACAATGGAAGTCAATGGGCACCAGTGTTGTTTTGGACAAAAACAGTTCTGGAAAACATCTGCTTTTATGTTCTACGGAAGAAAGTAATACGAGTAAATGATGTCAGAATTTTCATTTTGGCTTTCCCTTTAACACTTAAGAAGTACATAAAAATAAGTAAGTAACATCCAGTTAAAGTTTTTGTGGTTTCATTTTTTACCTAGAAATGATATAAGGCCTCATCTTACTGGCTGTTGCCATAATAGGCCATAACATGAATTGGCTGCTCGTAAATATGAATATTTGCATATGAACCCGCACACAGGGAAATGACCCTGTGAAATAGCAGAGGTAAAATTCCCTCCTCAGGATTTATGACTGCTCGGGGTATAGCCAATACTTTTATTGTGGTCTTGCGCCAGATATGGTCAATTGTACACGAATGCCAGGAGCAGTGGAGACTATGGGGTTGCGAGGGGGAAATGTGGATGTGAAATTTCCATTTCTTTTTTTTAACCCTCTGAAGTCGTATTTTATAGTTGACAAATCTTCACTCGGTTTCTGTTAGTTTCCATCATTTAATGTCACAAAGAGTGCGGCCGAGTGGCTTTGAAGAGCTTGTTCCCTTTAAATCCTCGAGCACCTGTGAAACCGCTTCTTTCGCAGAGTGGCATTTCAACATTAATTCCTCATTTTGATGAATTCACAGGCCCTGAGTGTGCTACAGGGTGGAGGAACTCAAGTAAGAACGTTCCAGAAAGAAACACCCTCCGATGGAACAAAAAAAAAAAGGCTAGCTAGCTCTGGCCAAGGTTTGTTTTCACCTGAAGCAGCCATTTGTCTTGGCGTTTGCCCAGCGCTAAACCACTGTGTATGTTTCTATGGTCTCAGCGGACCTGAGTGTGCACCACAACCACTTAATGTGGTAGGGGAACCGAAGATCTCCGTAATAATCTTGAAATTGTGAAACCACACCGTTTCCTCGCACCGAAGCTAACATGAGAAAAGCACATTTCCCTTAAACGCTAGCAGTCCAATACTGTCAGGAGAATGCCAGCTCATCAGCCAAACTTGCAGCTAATCACACAGGGGCATAAAGAGGTACTTGACCTCATTGAGTTTGCAAGGCTTCCAAGAGACTCGGAAAAGTACAGAGCTTTAGATGAAAACATCTCAGATTTGAGCCACTTAGCACTTAAATGCAGCGGTGACTGTCGCAAGGATGAAGCCCTGAGGGCTGGACCTGATCTCCATGTGGATCTGATAAAATCGAGTGCGAGTTTGAGAGCTAATCCCTCGCCTTGTCGCTCACCTGCATAGCAACGGGGCTGAAGAGGCTGACGCATTCCTCGCGCCTCATTTAAGAGAACAGGATGGAGCGGGATTAAGGGCTACTTTTGAGACAAGCCATCACACAACCACAGAACATATAAAACACTGTCCAAAAAATATGAAGCGTGGTCCTCGGGAGCTTCTCCGGGTTAGAAAGCTCTCCCGAGAACTTCCTGGAACATAACTTGGGATTAGACTTATGTCGCTGACTTAAAGAAGGGTCTGATAATTTATGGGAGGGATTTAACTCTGAAGCCACGGTTGCACAACAAGGCAGTCACTTGCAGGAACTTTCTGTGTTGATACACTCTGATTAACTGTAAGTGGAAGCAAGGTCCAAATGTTATCACAACCATATGGAGTATAGGTTATGAATATTACGATTTAGTGTCAACATGACCTTGAGAAACCAAACCTTGACCCTGGTTCACTGGTGTAGTGGATAATTGCACATTCAGTCCAACTTTCAACAAGTCTGAGGAATTTTTTGATATTGCGCAAACATAAAATTAAACATTTCCTGTTTTAGTTCCTGATGAGCCCTGGCTGTCTGTGTGTGTGTGTGTGTGTGTGTATATGTACAGTACGTGTGCAACAAAATATACAGTGGGCAATTCAGTTCTCTTAAAAGACTCTTTGAAGACATAACAAACAGTAAATTGTCTGTACTAAAACAAAACATTTAAAGCACGTTGTGATATGGACTTTGCTATGCCTCTTAAGCCCTACTGTATATAAGTGTTGTCCCAGGAGTTATGTATTATTAAAAGAAACATTTCTGTTTTAGAAATTTGTCAAATTAAAATGGCCTTAGATTTTTTTTTTTTTAAACAAGTATTGCTGCTGCTTATCCAGTTTTGCTAATTTTGCCATGCATTTTAGATTCTTTCTATTTTCATCTCAATTATGTAGGACCGCTACACTATTCATTTTTTTGTTTGTTTGTTTGTTTGTGTTCCTGATAACCAAGTAGACAAAAGATTGTGCTTCAGATAACATATAAGTGATATGTGAAGAAAACAATGAAAAATCAATGTAAAAATCACTTGGTAATATTTTCATTTTGAATAATTTAATCCAGTCAAACTCTGATTTTGTCAAATTACGCAAAAAGTATAAAAACATGATTAAATTGTGTATTTAAGATACATTCTATGAAATTAGCTTTACAAAGGAAACTGCCATTTTTGTTTAAAATATAATTTTCACAAGTGGGAAATAATTAAAATGACAGAATTCTCTTGTAACCATTGTTGAGCATTGTTAGCAGACAAATTCAACTAATGAACATGTGAAAAGTATTTTAAGTAAGTATCTTTAAGCCCACAGGGTCGAAAGTGCCCATAGTTGAAGCAACACCCATATAAATTTTCACGAATGCATCTCTTCCCTTTGATTGCAGAAGGTTTTCTTAAGAGCGTCTGCAGATCAGAACATGTATGCGGATTACATACAGCCCAGGAACATATGTGAGGCGAGCAGGGTGGAGCTGGACCCCGGGCTGCTGATCGTGACTGGTTGGTGGGGAGAGAGGCCCCGGCAAGGTGGGTCTCAGGCCTGCAGCGAGGTCCTGGGGAGTCATTTCAAATGTTGTCCATGACATAGCGCTGGGCTGATGTGTGTGTGCTCCCCTTTTCTACTCACCCCGCCTGTCTCACCTCTGCTGCACTGGAAGTGGCGGAGTTTTGACAGCTGTGTTTGGATCACTCCGATGGCGGTCTGGGGGAAAAGGGCGTGTGCTTTTACTTGTGTGCGAGCTTGATATCAGGTGTATGTGAATTTCTTTACGTTAGACCGGTGATCTATAGGCAGGGTGGAGATGCGGACCATATGCGTGCTCATTTGCTGACATATGGCCTTGAAGTTACAGTACTGCACGTTGCCCTCATCAGCAAGGCCGAAGCTTTGGGAATAAACCTGGAATGTGGGCTAAGTGGGGGCTGGCGGGCGGCTCAGCCCTTCTGGGTTGCGGGGAGCACGGCCTGGCCGGCCACATGAGTCTCAGCTGATCCCAGCGTTAACCACAACTCCGGTGGTATCAAGGCTGGAGGGGGAATTTGTAGCAATGCCATAAAATACAATTTTGGGTTCCCCAAAGAACTTTTCAGTGAACACTTATTATATTTTTCTGAGTCTGAAGAATACTATAAAAATCTAAAGAATATTTCCCACTTGCATTTGAACGTTTTAATGGATGTTGAAGGTTCTTCATTGAATCATAGATACTGATAAAGAACCTTCATTTTCAAGAGTGCACAGTTGTCTTCGGATTTCCGTATTGGAGGTATAAATCCAGAAGTATTTAATCTTAAAGTAAAATCTGTGTAAAATACATAACTGCGCTTTAATTGACGTCAACCAGATGTCGGTTAAAGTGCAGAAAGAAGCAGCGGGCCAATAAACTTGCTTATATCCAGGTCACCAGAACTGAAATGAGTTGAGTTGGATTTCTGCAAGCACCAAAGCTGCTTTTTCTATGCGCTGCACATGATGCATCATTGGTGTAATTGCTTTATTGTTTTTCTTGGCAAGGGACGTGCTCTTTCACAGCTGTGAAGTTGAATAGACTAATTAAGTCGGAAGAGTTCAACGAGGAGCAAGGTGAATCACTCTTACTGCACGCCTGGCACCTGCGTACCAAACAAGCCGTGTTCCTGCAGTGTTACCGTAACAATATTGCATGTTTTTTCCCCATTGCATGGCACAGATGACCTCACACAAAGCTGTAAAACCTTCACACCTTTGTAAGCGCTTTATTGCAGGCACCTTGGCTCTAGTTTACCGACCAAACATTGCTGCTTATCAGCAAGGCTGACACAGGAAAGACGAGCAGGAAACAATTCTGCCTTACCAACAGGAATGCGGTGACATACCTTCTTCTTTGGCAGTATACGTGCCGGCTAGCTAATAATTACTCTGACCTTAGCATCATTACAGAAGATTAGCTTCATTAGAAAGATGTGTGCTTTTCCATCATTTGGCCAACCTAATAAAAAAGGTGTGTCCGTTTGTGTTCTGTTGTTGGTTTTAGATGTGTCCTCTGGGAAGGAAAGTGAATCAACGCTAAAGCTACTTTGTTTCTTTTTTCCTGCTGTTTTTCAGGATGGTCATAACCTTAGGTGGTTACACTCTCGTGGTAGAATCAGGAAGCAGTTCCCTTTTTTCCCCCATTTTGCCCAAGAAGCTCATAAAAACACAGGACATCCTGTGGACTTTTAATGACACTGTGCACATTGTAATGAAATGAGTCAAATAAACACTCCCGGTCATGTCAACCAATAAACAAGCATGACCTGGGGAATGGGTGTTTTTATATATCTTTATCATTCATCCCATTATACCGAAGGTTATTAAATGGCCCACCTGGTGATATTTTCCAAGCATGCTAAATACTTGGTTTGGGTTTGAATCATCATACTGGTTCACTTTATCATCAATGCCAACTACTTTAGTCTGCATCTGCGGCTGTGCTTTTGTTGTCAGTGGGGTTTGGCCTATCGGTAACACTTGATCCAGGAAGACTCTGGTGTTGCCACGCCACCAGGTGGCAAATCTGTATTATTGCTCTTTTGCGTGATTTACTGTTACATATTTTACTGTGGAATTTAAACACAACAGATGGTGCAGAGACATCCGAAAATGACCACAACTTATAAAATCTCTGAAGAAAAACATTTGACCACATCAGTAGAATTTAACTTAATTTTTGATTCCCACAGATTTTTTATTTTTTTAATTTTTTTATCACCAAACAAAAGCAGTGTAAAAATAAGGCAGTGGCTTTAATTTTTCCTTTCATGGTTATGTTTCTGAGTATAGTGCTCATGTTTTGCCCGCTGGAACATTTATAGTGCAGTTCAACTGAATTATGCCAGACAATCCAGTGGCATTATGAGCTGCTGCTGTGCCAAGATAAGAAACTGACAGGACAGATAAACATGTTTTGATCTTGTATTTCAATTTCCTCTCATTTTTTTCACAGATACAATGAAGTTGTCGTTAGTAATTGTTCACAGAATGGGAATGCAGCATATATGAAGTTCTTGATTTCTAACTTAAGCCTTGAACATGCATTAATATTACATGCAATGAAATAACTTCACTTGGTAGCAGACTTTGACAATGATTTGTGGTCATAATGGCTTTGATAAGAGCATCATAGTGATAACTAAGATGGTTGATAAATAGTCCTTTCATATCATATCTTTCGTGCTCTGAACACATAAACACATAAATTTCCAACTGGCCGAAATTACATAAACCCTTTATAATAGGCATCCTACTTATTTGAGTGCATTCTGAGTGTGTGTGTGTGTGTGTTTGTTTTAATAGATCAAATCAACATAAGTTTGACAGTTTTTTTTTTATCATACCATTTTTTATTTTATTTGATGTTTACTGTAAATCAATCACATTAGTGTCAGATTCAATTTTTACAGATTCATCCATTCATTCATTCATTCATTCATTCTTTCTTTCTTTCTGTCTTTCTGGAAGGCACAGAAATTGTTATTATTGTCTTTTATTTTATTTAAAATTTTGAATGTCTATTTTGGTATTTTGTTATACTGATGTGTTTTATTAGTGATCATTACAACATATGAGTCAGTGTGACTTTACCGACAATACAGATTGGTTTACATTGAATATTTTCATTAAAAGATATATAGTTATATGAGAAAAGCTTTTTATTTCAGTGTAAATAATAGAAATCAGTGCAGAATTAAAAATTAAAAATCACATAATAAAAGCACATTGTTATAACTGACCCAAGAAACCACAAACTACAAAGTTATATTAATAATTTTTCCATGGGTGTTTTATCAAAAGTGCATATGCCCATTAAAGGGTTCAAATGTATACAATATACAATATACTTAAAACTGCAAGTGCATCTTTGTAAACACATGTGGATGTAAACATAACTCTCTGAGAGCCCATTCATCTCTGAGTCGTATAGTTAATGAAGTTTCTTCTGTTATGAGTGGTTTGCATAACACCTGGTTCCATGCCAGCTTTTGGGCTGGCCAGTTGCTGCGATACACAGGTCATGCACTCTCTCTCCCTCCTGCAGCGGGGCTCTTCAAGACATGATTAACGGCTGTTCTATTTCCCACTCTCTCATTCTTGTTCTCTTTCTCTCTTTTCCTGTTGGGATTCTTCCTCTTTAACCTAGCATTAAGTTTGTGGGCCGTGCAACAGCACATGTGTGTTCCGAGTTCCCACAAGTAAACCGCTGGGGTTGATGAGAGAGGCGGACGGCTCGGGATGGCTGGGGTGTCTTTGGTGGGGTCCCAATCGGGGCTGTAAATTCAAGCGGGGAGGGCGAGATCCTGTAAGATGAAACCGCTCTCCCTCCGTGTATCAGCGACACAACTCGGGCCGAGACAAGAGAGAAGAAGCAGGCAGTAAATCCATTGGAGTTCACTGATAGCAGTGTTTGCACAGCCACCGCCGCCTCCTTTGATCAAATCGCCGGGGGAGTGGGGGTCGTGTGTCGCTGCCAAAGGTCAGCTATATATTACGCTCCTAAAAGTGATTACTGAAATTCTTAACTGAAACCATTCTGCTGCCAGGGTGTGCCAGAAGCCCCTGCAGCGGTGTCTGGCCCGCTCGGGGGCCTCTCTGCAGCCCCGTCCACCAGAGAAATGATCTCTGCTTGTGTTTCCTATCATAAGAGGAGGGCCCGAGAGAGCCCCACATGGAAACGCGCTATCCAATTGCAGCGGCGGTGGGTAAAAACCCACAGTCGAGGCTTTAGAGTCAGGAAATATAAATGTGTAGCGCACTTCAAAGGGAGGAACGGCAAATTAAGCCAAGACAATAAGTGGCCTTGCATTCAAAACAGTATAAACAATGTCTGCTTTGTGTTTACTGCCCTCTTTCTCTCTTTCGCTGCATTGGACACGGCAAGACACCAGCTGATCCCTGCCCCGCTGTAGGTATTGCTCATTGAAATGCTTTAGATGTGAGCAGATGACAGCTCAATTAGATTGTTTAGGTGTTCCCTGCCACCTGTTTAAGTCAAGTCAAGTCAAGTCACCTTTATTTGTATAGCACTGCTTATTGCAAAGCAGCTTCTCAGTAATAAACAGAAGAATCAATATGAGGCAAAATCAAATTTCTGCTGTAAAGCAGCTCTAAAAGGACAATAGTGCCATTATTCAACTTAAGTCAGCTCAGTGCACTTGATTAAAGTAGTTTACCCAAAAATCTAAATTTGCTGAAAATGTACTCACTCTCAGGCCATCCAAGATGTAGTTGAGTTTGTCTTTTCATTGCAACAGATTTAGAGACATTTAGCACTGTATCACTTGCTCACCAATGGATCCTCCGCAGTGAATGGGTGCCGTCAAAATTAGAGTTCAAAAAGCTGATAAAAACATTCAGTAATCCAAACAAGCAGTCTATCAATTAACTTTGAACTAAAATGCTAGTTTTCTATTGCTTTCTCCAGGGAAGTTTAGTTGTCTTGCCTGAATCAGGAGAGAAATATGCACAGATCGAGCACCGTTTCTAAGCGAAAACTGTAGTCCAATTTCTAAACAAATATGTTGGTGGATTTTGATGTGAGAGTACAAAGGAGGACTCTATCACTGGAATGAAGTTTTGGACCAAGAGTTTAAAGTTAAAACACCTTAATGATGGATTTGTTTCTTGTAAACACACAGCTTTTCACAGCACAAGACATTAATTAATGGACTGGAGTCGTGGATTACTTATGGATTATTGTTTTTATCAGCTGTTTGGATTCTCACGGCACCCATTCACTGCAGAGGATCCATTGGTAAGCAAGTGATGTAAAGTTAAATTTCTCCAAATCTTTTCCAATGATGAAACATACTTCTTTTTGGGGTGAACTGTTCCTTTAGCTAAAGGCATACTTCATCCAAAAATGAACTTTTTGTTCTGTAGAAGAACGATTCAATAGTTTTTGTCTATGCAATGAAAGTGAATGGCATCAAAATCAAATCAGAGACATTTGTTCCACAGAAGAAGAAAAAGAAGAAAAAAAAAATCAAGTTTTGGAACATGTGGGTGAGTGAAAGATGAAAGAAATTTCATTTCAAGGTAATCGTATAGGCCAAATGGCACCTGTAAGGATGTGGAAAATCCTTTTCAGAAGAACTGTTACCAATGAGAAGACCCACACTCTGCACAGATCAGTGTTATTTAGTTCATTATAGTGTTATTATAATTTTGTTTTGTCTTTTAAAAAACCTATACAGATTTTATTTTTTATTTTTAAGTTATTTTAGTACATTAAAAATTAACAATGTTGCAGTAGTAACCCTGCTAAGATTCAGCTTCATACATTTCAATTACAGTGGATTCTGATTGTAATACTTGCAAATAAATCTGCACTTCCACAACATTCCTTCCATAGCTGCCGTAGATTAAAAATGTTGCTGTCGTGGGATAAACAAGAGAAATGTGAAGTCATGCTCAATGAAACTTTATACACGTTTGCTGATCATTACCTAAGATTGCCTTGTGTTAACTTTGGCAGACCTTGCCTTGGCTTTTAAATTAAAAGGGATGATGTATTTCCTCTTATTTGTAATTTGCAATGGGCTACTGAGAGAAGAAATGAGGGAGAGGGAGAGAGAAAGAATGATGCCTGCTTGACCGGCAGGCACATGCCAGAAATAACAGAGTGGACCCTGCTCTAGAGTCTCATTAGCTGGTGGAAAACAGTTCCCTGAAGGCACAACAGGGTGTAAATACGTTTAAACCTTCTCAGAACCCTGCCAATTTTTCCCTACTCATTCTCAAGATGCACACCCATGCAGATGTAGACTTGAACTGTAAGCTCCATAAGAGCTGAAGCCTTGTGTTTTAAGTCTCATAAATTTAGGCAAAAGAATTCAGCCGATTTTAGCGTACACCCTGGGAAAGCTAAAAAAGCTGAACCCTAGAAATCTGATATACATTTAATGTCTGTTCTTGGTTGGAAGACAAAACTAAAATGATTACAAATCAGCTCTAGGTTTGAAATTGTCTTTTGTGGTTTGTGTTCTGTGAAATTTCTAAATCAGGGTTATACAATTTGTCATTTTAAATCTGACAAAAACGGGCTGTTTTTCATTTGAAACATTATGAGATTTCCAGACTCTGTTCTGCTCAGCAAATAGTAAGAGGTTTCAGTTTTCAATATGCCAAAATAACATACATTATATAAATTATGAATATAAATCGTGATAGTTTGGTTTTAATAGACCAATACAATTGGAATGACTTGGTTTTATATCAATTAGACTAAATTATGTTTTTATCTGAGCTGAGTTGATGCTTAAAACAGGAACTGATATATATTCAAATACAGACTTTGAAGTTAGGTTTGAAATGAAGAAAAACATGCAACAAAATAGACATTTGCAAGTGAAAAAAAGTTTTACTTTTGGATAGCTGATTTATTCTTACCACATCAGACACTTAAATGTTTCATAACTCCATCCTATAATGTGTGTTTGTGCTTTTAGCGCTATTTGCTTTACATTTTTACAGTCCAGTTTTGACGTCTTAATGCCTTATCTTTTTAAGTCAAGTTACAGAAGGGCACCATAGCTCCATCTTCACCCCAAACTCTGGCTCATTTAGCTATTGACACATACTGCAATGATATTATTCCTGAGCCTCTTAACATTCTGTAACGATCTGCTTAATGTTTTAAAGATTGTAAAGAATTTTAAATTGTTTTAATAAGATAAAAAAATATAGTCTAAGAAATTTTCACTTTGCAAAACGCTCCTTTTTCATAGGAAAATGCATAGAAATTTAAAATCAAAACATGATAGATTAAGAGATTTGTCATTAGGTATCTAGCCTTGCCCAACAGAGGGCAATGGTGTGTTGGTGAAAGAGGGTTTCTGTATACTGTACTCGACTCTGCCTTTCGGGAAAACACAATGAATATTAATTCAATACAGAGATAAATTCCTTAAATGAATCAAGCTGTCCAAAATAATATATGTACAAACATGATCAACCTTTATTGGCAATAACAAAAATACACAATGAAGAGTGAAATCACACCATGAAAACAGTTCAACTTATAGCATTCTGGCATTGTTATTGGCATTACGTCAATACAAAAATGACAGATACTCTCAGAGTATTCTTAGATATGCTGAGCATCATGTCGAGTGCTGGGCGAGGAAGGCTCTTATTCTTTGCAGGAGCTCCTTCTTTACACTGTCAGGCACCAGTGCTGAGGAACACAAGAGAGTTATTGAGCTTTTTCTGCGTTGCACTGATGTTGATCACTCACAAATTAATGCATATATATATAAAAAAAAAAAAAGTCATTTCATGTTTGATGACACTTGTTAACATCCAAATAGTTTCAGTATAACACCCATAATGGATTTATGAATAATAACTACCAACCTCTTCCTTTGGGAGTAACTCCAGCGACCAAGTCTTCTACAGTAACATTCTCTATTCCTTTCTCCTTGATCACCTCTGCAATCAACCAATGATACTTCTTCAAAAATCAACCACTGAAAAGTATGCAATGCTCTGAGACAGATCGGACCACTGTTTTTACCTTTGCAAAGGGCTTTGAGCTGATCTCTCCAGCCACACTCTATAAGCTTGGCTCGAAGCAACTCCTTTAACCTGAAAAAAAGCAAAGACAATGCGTTGCATACATGAAATGCAGCATGCACTAATGGAATGCGTCTAAAAACTTAGCAAGTGCCCTACCTAGACATCATTTTTGAACACTGCATATGATGCTAGGTTTTTTTTCTACATGATTCCAACACATTTCAACCAATTCATTTTCATGAGTTTTATAGACATTTGTGACTGCTCTCAAAAACGCATTTGTAGGCAGTCAAATGCTTCAGAGCTCAGCATAATTCTAAAAATGATCAATCAATTTCATACATTCCAGAAATACGATGCCCCAAACCGTTACATAGGCAGGAACTTTATTGGTTTTTAGACCCAGCTCATGGATCATGATTATAGACACTTACCTCTCTCTCTCACCCATCTCAATTAACTTCTGATTAATGGCGGCCCTCATTTGTGATTCTTTACTCATATTAATCTGAAACAACAATGAAAACGATTAAACATGATGTAATATCGAGCTCGCAATGCCAGTGCAACAGACAAAGGGTGTGCCCACTCATAAAACACAATATTCACTACTCATTTTTACATTAAACACGAACAAACAAAACAGATATCTCGGACTTTGTGGGGAAATACATTTTTAACGAAATGCCTTTTCACCATTCTCACTTTGCCGCTAACAGGTAACTGTTTTTATGGCCCGTGCAAATACCGCCATATCAAGTTAACTTCATTACAATTATAATTTAATATTATGTGATTGTGTAATAACGTACCAAACACAGACGAAAATGAGCATAATGTTCTTATCGGCGTGCGTGTGTGGACCTCTCTGCTCTTGTTTGTAGCCGGCCGTTCCGCACACCGTTTACCTTCCCCACAGAAACACGCTCATCGGCGGAAGGTTCCGTCTAGTTTAATGGTTCCTACGTTGTACTGTATGGCGTTGCTTGATGTAGCAAAAAAGAAGCGGCCTTAAAAAAAAAAAATTCTACTACTCTCATAAATTTTTAATGGTCGTTGAAATAGTTTGATTGTGGTTAAAAATCCGCCATAGTTATCCAAATATATGTGGAGAAAGACCGAAATTGTCCTTACGAAAATATGTTTTCACTAGACTTTATTTTGAAAGACATCTTGTTAGATGTTGTTCATACTATTCAATCAGTCTATTCAGAGGAAATCTATTCATCGATTAATTTTCATTACGTTAATCTTACAAAGCACTTTGAACTGGTTTCTGCTGTGTTAACAGTACTACAAATAGGCCTATAGCAGTTCAATTACGCAAGAACGTCAGGTAAACCTTTCTGAAGGTTAGCTAATGCTTAGTGTATATTAATAAAATATTACATTTATTGATGCGGAATTAATATTCACGTTTTTCTCCATATTTACGAAAGTATCCTACACCACAAGATGGCGGTGTGTCATAGAGAATGCAACACAAAATCCACAAGCGTCTGCTCTTCATTTTAGAACAGGTAACTAAAGATGATTTCAGATTAAAACTGTACACTGTGATGATTCTAGTCAAGAAGTTATATGGCTCTTTGTAGAAGAAAATGTTATGCTTTGCTCATAAATTATGTACTGCATTTTATGTAGGCCTACAATGACACTGAGAAAGATGTTTATTAGGTGAGACCAAGTATGATTTAGCACACACATTTGCAAAGCTTTCCAGTAGCTTAAAGAGAAAGTTTGAATGTCCCCCAAAAATGGAAAAATCTGTAATCTTTTTCTTTTATTCACATTATTCAAATGGAATAATGTGAATAGAGCAGCATGAATGATATGCTAGTCATGTATTCCCAGGTGAAAAATAAATAAATTGTGCTTTTTCAGACACACTTAATATATTTATATTATACTATACTAAGTGCATATTAAATGTATTATTTTGAAACAACTTTAAGTATATTAAGTGTATTTCAAGATATGTTTAAGTCCAATTTTAATCTATTTGTAATATATTTAACATATTGAAATTGTGTTAAATTGGAACCGCTTTAAGTATATTTAGTGCAATTTAAGTGTATTTCTTAAAATACATTTAAAATGTACTTTTAATACTTCATGTACTACAGATAGAGTATATTTGAGGCATCATTTCAATGTGCTTCAAGTACATTTCAATTGTATTTCAGCTCATTAGAAATGCATTAGCATTACACTATATTGTATTATATTATATTTATTAGTATTATATTTTTCAGTATATACATGTACACACTTTGATATCTAGAAAACTTTAATGTATTATATACTGTTGTGTACATTACAAATATTCATAAAGTACATTAAAAAAAAGTACAGCAGCATATATACTTTGGTGAAAAACAAAAAAACATACTATTAAATGTATTAAAAATGCACTTGAAATACAAGTATGTTTATAGTATATTTGTATTACAAGAAACATACTCAAGTACATTTTAAAACATTATACAAAAAATATTATAATAAATGAAAAAAGACTGAAATCTTATCCATTTGTAGAACATTTCAGTTATACCTGTATTACTGAAAAGTAAAGAATTTTACATCAATTAATAAATAAAAATTTCAATGCAATTTTCTGAAGAAAAAAAATATAATTTACTGAAAAACAAAGTGCAGAAGTGAATAGATGTGTGTGCAAAGACTGAAGATGATAAAGTTCAAGCAACAGAATAGGGAGGGAAGGAGGGGGTTTTGGAGGTGGACGAGGAGATGACGTAGGGATGGTGGGAGGCAAAAGTGCGGGGATGATGGCAGGATGTGGTGAAGGGATGGTGATGGGAGGATGATGACGATGTCCTGGCAGCTTAGATGGTGTGGAGATGGAGCATCCCAGTGCTGACAACACGGCAGACTTGAGGGAGGGAGGAGCCAAGATGTAGATGGTGTGGCAGCTGTCATCTGGGGGCTGACCGATGGAGATAGAGCTGGTGGATCTGAAGGCACAGACAGAGGGCTGATGAAGTTGAGCGTCGTCGCAGGTTCCGGAGACCTGGGCACAGCCTAGTCATCCTAGCATACAATATTTTGCACAAGTGCCTTGCAGCTTTAGAAAAAAACAAAACAGAAACAAATTTAGATAGTCATTTTTACATGAATGACTGAAAGGAAGTACAAATTAGCCACCTGGAATGGACACATTGCCAAACGTTTTTCTTTCAAGATTGACCGAATCACCCTCCATTAGGCCTGGTTCAATAATCTCTATAAGGTGATACAACATTCAAATATACTTACTATTCCTTTGCTTGTCTCTGCACTCAGATTTCAGTTTGTATTCTAGCAGCTGATCCGAAAAACAACAAATGCTAATATTTCTCACACACACAAAAAAAGGCAAATGATGATTGATGATTTGTTTTCTATTTAAGAATGACAGAACAATGTACCTGGTCGGAAATATAGTCAAAAACCTTCCCAGCCTCAGCAGTTTCAGATGTACTGTATGCTCTTATAAGCAACCCTTCTTACCATTTTTATCTTTGTTCTTATCTGTAATGAGAAGTATATATTAGAAAATAAATTCGATAAGGTTGTCAAGCTTTAACAAATATAAACATCAGCGAACACTACCACAGTTGGGTGATCAGCTCAAGACAAAGTAATCGTATATTCATAATCATGGTTTTTCAAAGATCATTAACCTCATTACAATGAAGCCAAATTGTTCAGGAAATCAGAAATAAATACACTTCATGTTGCAAATAAAAGAATGTTAATGTTGTACATGTTATAATGTCTAATTTTATTTCTTTCTTTCTGCCAATGCATGTGTCACAAATATGACTGGCACAGACAAATAACGTTAATTAAATACAAATCTTACCTGAAGTCACAGTGAGGAACCAAAGCCAGACGCCATACACCATACACGCTTGCAGAAGCTGGTAAAAATAAGAATTAATTTCATAGTTCCCCCAAAACAATTTGAATTCTGTCATCACTCACCCTTAAGATGCTCCAAACCATCTAAGACTTTCGATCATCTTCAAAGAAAAGCTGAGATATTTTAATGAAATCTGAGAGATTTATGTCCCTCCAATGAAAAGATTCATGATGTTCACGTTTCAAAAAGTTCATCACAAAAAAATATCACCAAAGTACGCCATATGAATTGCGTGGTTTCCTCCAAGCACCCTAAAGAGACATGATCGCTCTATATAATACTGTTTAAATTTAGACTTATATTCACATTCAAGGGACATTTGCAAGCACATCATATTTGATTTATGAAGCTCTCTGGTGCGAGCTCATTATCACATGAACCAATCAGAGACGTTCAATGGCTCTGGAACCAATCAGGTTTAGTCTGTGTTGTTTGAATTTAAACACAAGTTTTTCCATTTCAGATATGATGTTGAAATCCTTGTGGGAATTTCTGAAATATATTAGAAAATAAAGGCATCAAGCTTGAACAAATTTATGAACACCTAGCTTATTACAATTAATGTATCATGTAATGAACAACAGCTTAATCAACCAAAGTAGCATAACCCATATTAAACAACATATTTTAAATATTGCAATGGTTAATAATATTTGACAAAGGTTTGTACATTGTAAATGTTAAAAAAATGTTTTTCAAAATATCATGCTTTTCCAAATATTAAAATTATAAATACATAAATAATTAAAATATAACCATGTATAAGCCTACTGCAATATAAAGTACATTAAAAACCCACTTGAAGTGTAATCATTTTGTTATGTTACACAAAGTACACATAAAATATACTTTAAGTAAGGGTAACATAAGTATGTTTTCTGTAAATACACTAAAACGTCACTAAAAGTATGCTTGTGTTTAGTATATTCCTTAAAAGTGTAACTAAGAATATATTTATTAACATAGTATTTCTACTATACTTTTTAGAAATATAGTAATAGTGTGCTTGTGTTTAGCATATTCCTTAAAAGAGTAACTAAGCATACAGTGGGTACGGAAAGTATTCAGACCCCCTTAAATTGTTCACTCTTTGTTATATTGCAGCCATTTGCTAAAATCATTTAAGTTAATGTCAACTAACTCATTAATGCACACACAGCACCCCATATTGACAGAAAAACACAGAATTGTTGACATTTTTGCAGATTTATTAAAAAAGAAAACCTGAAATATCACATGGTCCTAAGTATTCAGACCATGATATATTCAGATATATTAAAATGCAATTCAGTATATTTTTAATGCACTTCAAATAAGCATGTTGGGAATACAAATGTATTATAAACATACTACTTGAATTTTCAAGTATATTTTTTATACATTTAATACTACGTCTTTTTCACCTGGGTTATGCTGTTACTATAAATAAATGACTGGTGCTGTCTAGCTTCAAAAACCATGCAAAAGCATCATGAATGTATCATAAAAATAGTCCATAGGTCACTTTTTGTGATTAACAAGAATGAGTAAATGATGACAGAATTTTCCATTCTTGGTAAACTATTTCTTTAAATAGTTAAAGGGCATACTGTAGGCCACTGCAACAAATCACCATCTTAGAAGACAAATTAGAAACACTTAGCTACTGGTTGGATATTTTATAACCATAATTAAATCAACATTTCTGTGTTGGCCCGTGTGTTAACTTTTTGGTTTTCTGCTTCCATTCACCTTGTTTGGGAGTGAAGTTGCAGCTGAATAACTATTTCAGGCTACAACATCAGCCAGAAGCCCTTCAGTGAGGCAGAAGAAGTCATCCTGACTGGCTGTTTGATCCAGGCACAACACCTGTGGTACAGATTAAGTCAGTCTCAGGTAAAAAATAAAATAAAAAATTCCTTCACTGATACATATTGGTTTGTCTGGACTATGTCAAGCAGAACCTGTTGAAACTAATATTAATTATAATGTACATTTATATACATGACTGTTCAAGATTGTTTAAGATTGTTATTCATTTATTTATTTTTAAAATTAATTATTTTATTCAGCAAGTAAGCATTAAATTGACCATAAGTGCTGTCCTTTTGAACTTTCTATTCATCAAATAATTCTAAAAAATGTACAGTTTACACTAAAATCACTTTTATCCGAAGCAACTTATAATTGAGGAATACAACAAGCAATTTACCGTAAGAGGGCAATAAACACGAGAAGTGCCTCTTATACAAGGTTTCAGTCATTGTCCAAAGTAGTAAAAACTAGGACAGGAAGGGATAAGGATAGTAAGAGAACAGAAGGAAAAGTGAAGGAATAGATTTTTTTTTTTTTATGAGGATGCAGTTAGATGCTCATGGAAAAGATGAATTTTCAGTTGTTTCTTGAAGACTGTGAGGGATTTGGCTGTCCGGATGAATCTCATAGATTTTTTCGAGCGCAGACCAATTTAGCATTTCTTGATTATACATATACTGTAGGTCTTGGCACCTAATTAGCTGAGAGAGTGTGGTGAATGCATTGATTAAAGTCAGAAAGTTCTGACAAATTATGCGTCGGGAGAATCAACAGAACCATAACATATAACCGGACATCAATTTTTGCTCCTCAAGTTTGCTTTATAATTACCAGTCTTAAAAATAATCAATAATGGCAGTTGTAGCTACATTGTAGCTAGCAAAGTTCTGAGATCAAATGTCTAGTGGTGAAAAAGTATTACAATAATCTAAATTATAATTTTCACCCAAATCAGCTAATTAAACCATGGGGGTGTCATAAACCACTAACAAGTGTGGCGTTGTGCTTTTTAAGGGGCCTTATTATGCTTGATTTGAAGACCCCATGACACTCTCTTACCATGGATTTGCTCATCTCTAGTTTAATTAAACACTCTACTGAGCTTTTGGATGCCTCGTGATTTTTAATTGCCTTTGTTTTACTGACATCTAAGCATCGCAAGCTCTGTGTTGAATGGAGTTGGGCTCATGACATTTGCCATTAACACCTTTCAAGAATTTTGTGTGTTGATTTTTATTGATAGTAACCTGTGTGTGTTAAAGTCATGAACTCAGGCTATACGATTGAGGAGCGTGTGAGCACTCAAGCAGAAACGCCCTGGCCTGACATAGTGATGGATGGCTGACAAGGTCTGTTATACAGTCATAGTGTCTCTTTAAATGAGAGAAAAGGATGGGCAGATTGATCGTGCTCTCATGTGAAATCCAGAAACAGCTTGTTAACTGTCGGTCTGAGGGGTCTAAAAATTGATTGTTCCTTATTTAGTCTCCTTTCAGCTTAACTTCAAACTTTTTATGCAAAGATAAGTTTTCGGAATAAGTAATTAGCTGTTGAAATATGAGCTGCAGAACATAATCTGAAAGTGTATTTAATGCTTTGAGATATGAATTTATAATTAATCATCAAAGTTGTGTAAGTGATAGGAGGTGAGCAGTCAAACATCCTCTTTTGCCTGTTTCTCTAGGGCAAATTTTTATCATTCACTAACCATTACCAGTGAAGTGAAGAGTGCAGCTGAGACATGCCTAAGCAGAGACATTTTTTGGGATATTTAATCAAGATTCTTCGTGGATGAACAGTATCTGTCTCATCTGTGCTGAAGACTGTTACCTGCTGGCTAAATAACATCTTTAGACCAATAAAAACTGTGGCTTTAATGCTTTGCAGGAAGAACCAAAATGTTAAGCCCCTGGAAAATGACATACTGGTCATAGCCCTTTTTTAGGGGTTAAAAGAATCATTAAAAACAGCTTAATTGTTTCCGGAAGTTTCTCCAGGTGGTGTTTTATAGAAGGGACGTGCTGATTCACAATCTCTCTCCCCTACAGCCTGGTGCAGCACTCGATCTGCCACTTACAGCTGCTAATGCCTGGCAACTTCACAGCCACCATTTAATTCGTCATGAACTGGGGCAATTTGCTTTTGTTATATAATCAAGACGTCAGAGTGAAAGGCGCAAGAGAAATCGTGAACTTGCTTGGCATTATTCAGCAAACATCACCATTACGTGCTGACTAACACTGTTTAAGAGTATCAAATGTAAAAATCAATTTCTTGCTTTAAAGATAATTATATATATATTTTTAATTGTAAAACTGATCATTTCCTGCCTATATATCCAGAAAGGACACATCTGGAGCACATAGTAATTTGATTATTCTGTTTAAACACACTTTATTTTGACAGCGCCCCCTAGTTGCTGGCTCCTGATTATTTTTTTGAAAGATGCTTAAAAAAAAAAAAAAAGTGTAACATTTTTATTTTTCTGTTTTATTTAAAATTTCTATATTATATTTTTGATTGTATTTTGAAAATTATATTTAAATACATATAAAAATGTAATTTAAATATAAATATAAGTAAATATAAATAAACACTGGAATTACATAAACATTTAAATGACAAAGGCACACAGCAAATTTACTAAAACCTGAACAAAATTTAAAATGAAAACTGAAAATATAATATATAAAATAATATAATTATTTTAATATAATACAAATTTTTAACATTTTTATTTTTCTGTTTTATTTAAAATTTCTATATTATATTTTTGTTTGTATTTTGATATTTATATTTAAATAAATATACAAATATAATTTAAATATACATTTATAAATAAAAGTAAATATAAATAAACACTAGAATTACATACAAATTTTAATGATAAAAGCACACAGCAAATAAACAAAATTTAAAATGAAAACTGAAAATATAATAAATAAAATAATATAATAATACAATATACAATACTAACACTGAATCAGCACTGTCATGATACCATTTCCTGTGGCTCCAAAGTGATTTGTCAAATGCCATTTACAACGCAGGTTATTGGCTACAAAAATTGTCCATACTGAGTGCCTGAGCAAAGTTTGCAGCACAAAAGTCACATATATCCTGGAAGTCCTGTGCTTTGGTCAACCTATTGAGATGAATGGAAATGCTGCAATTCCTTGGTCCAAACAATGGCTATTTTGGAAGCAGCCACTATTTTTTTGCAAATCTGTTTGGTAACACTCATGGTGCACAAATTGCTTAGAGCAGCTTTAGAATGTGTTTGAACCATGATTAACATCTGCTGCATGTCTCAAATGCATTTGTCACATTTCAAAAGCGTGATTATGATACTGAAAAGAACGATTCTCAAGTCTTTCTGCTTTCGCTCATTACCTGATGGTGTTGCGCAGATCTTCTCATGAGAGAGGTAGCGATCACAAGAGACAGTCTGAAGATTTAGGGCTCAGGTGGGAACGCTGAAGTGGGGGAGGATGTGTCCTTCTCATCAGCGACACTCGTTTGCTTCAACTTTAATCAGTGACAAACGTGTTTGGTTCAAAATCACTCAATGAGGAACAGAGCATGCAGTGGCATTCATTTGATGATTATGCATAAGCTGCTGTGGGAAATTGGTGATTGTGTCATTGATGAAATCTTGTTTGAGATGCAGCGGTAAAGTACATCCCTCGAGAGAAGCAGCACAGCGTACTTGAGTCTGGCATCAAGGCTGTCACTGACCGTCAATTCCTGAGTTTAATTAACAGGGAATCAGAATGCTTTCCATAACCCTGCTACTCCAGAGTAACCCCAGTCTCATTATTCATCCATCTACCACAGCAATCCTGACCTCAACAGTAGCTTCAGTATCTGTTTTTGTTTTTTTGAGTCCCTCATGTGCTCCACATCTATACTTAGCAGTTAATCTGAGAGCTACAAATGGGCTTCCCTCAGCGAGCACCTGAGGAGAGACACTTGCTTAAGTTAGAGTCATTGCTTTGATTCTCTAGTGCTTGGCCACCTGCAGCTATGCAATGCTGTTGCATGCTTAATGAAGTAAGCCAACTCTGAATTTGAAATGAGGGTCTCTGTTGTGGTCGATTGAAATTCTGCAAATAAATCCCGAGATGACAAACATCAGTGCAGGAGAGAGGGAATTTATCAGGGCAGTTTCCGCCTCAAGTAGTTGATCACATGGAGGGTCATTTTAAATACAGTCAGCATGAGCACCACAACTTAAGGGCTTCAATATAGCAGATGTGTTCAAACTAAAATTGAGGTGAGAACTCTTTTTAAGGTCTATGTGTGTTGCCACCGCCGGTATCAGTCAATATGTTCACTGTCTCAGTGGTGTTGAGGTTACTGAACTGCAATTGATGATGGGAGTGATGATAGGCTCATTTTCTTTATGTCTTTTTTTCAAATCAGCTCTCGGTTGCTTGAGTCTACAATGTACAAACACCAGTCACACTGCTAGCACTCAGAGAAATCCCTGCTCTTTTTGTGTTGTAATAGCAGCAATGTTGGAGAGTAACTAAATGTAGCTTTTTTAGCTTTTCGCTTATTCATTAAGTAGCGGTAGAGTGTGCCAAAATACTGACTTGCTATTTTTAAGTCACATGGTGTTACATTGGTCTTCTAGAATGTCTTTCTTCTGTGATTTGTGTTATTACGTGACTGTATCATAATTGTAACTATATTTCACAATGTGACTCTCTTATTTTAAACTTCTATTAAATATTATTTTTTTATTTTAATGTTAGCTACGTTTTTCTTAGCTTGAAAAGTAGTTTGAATGTAGTTTGGCAATTTTAAGTGGTTATTGAGTTTCTTGGAGTTTAGCAAGCTAAACTTTTAAAAAAGCTTTTTCAATATCAGATTGAGTGTCCATCATTTGGTAATGGCAGCTACCACTGCAATGTGGGACTCCACTGTGGCGTCAGGGTGCCAGATGACTACTAATTCTTGCTTTCAGATAATCATGGCTGAACATTGGATGAGATTGTTGAGAGCGGCAAAGCCTGGAAAAACAGCCAACTTTGGACTGTGGCCGGTGCGCAAACTGCCATGTCATTATTTATGTAGCTGTGTGGAGCGTCAGAGATGGACTGAGGATATTTCTCATGTCCTGCTGCCTGCCTGCAACACTGCCCCTACAGGAATTTATCAATTTTAATGGAGTTTCCATTAAGAGATAGAGCTACCTTGACTGATTAAAGTCCTCTGGTATTTTTGCTGAGTTTTTTAACATGCCAAAACTGAGCAACATTGCAGTTTACTAGATAATTAGTTCATTAGCATGCAAGCTGAATAATTTCTTTTAATGCCATGTCCTCTGGTCATGTAAATGACAAGCTGGTATAACAGATTTCCTCTGGTAATTTCCTGTTCATTAAAATAACATATATGGTACACACCAGAAAGTATCAAAATAAACTAATCTGCAAGACCGCTTCTCAGTAGGCTGCACACTCCAACATGCACATTTGAGGATGGGCACATACTGATGGGGAAATGTAGGGTGTATGTGATGTGTTGTGACATACAACTGAGAATTAATTACCATGCATGCAGCAAATAACCTTTAGGGTCAGAGGTTTGTGGACTCCAATAATAAGCACCAGAGTGTAGTTTGATCTTCAGCTCTACCAGAGTGTTGTGTGTGTTGGAGACATCGAGAAGCTTTTCACTAATGGTTTATTGATGATCTTCTTTAGTCAGTGTTTGGAGAAGCTTTATTGCTTCCACGGTGATTGATCTTAGTTAGAGACTCGGATGGTGCTAAATGAGCTTAGGTCAGGAAGTCTCGTGTCGACTAATGCATCAAATTTCATGGAGGTTCAATTACTAAAACAAAACAAAGGTTTCGAAATGGAAGCCTAACCAGGTGGATCGATGACTGTAATTATGAGTAGCAGTATTGGTAACATTACTAGTAACTGTTTCCTGCTTCCAGCAGAACTCTGTGAGACCTGCAGTATGTATATGCTGAATATTCCTTTATTTATTCATTAAACTGTAGACTCAATATGGACATCACTGAAAATAATGATAACTTGCAGTTCAGTAAGCGAGTCAAATATAGATTCAGTAACTGCTTTGAACGATTCAGGGAAGGATTTTAAGAGAATGATTTAAATCGTTGTCTAATCCTTTTGATTTGATGTTTGATTTAATAAAAACAGTTCACTCATTTAAGAGTCATTTGTTTATTAATCAGACTACACTGGTTACGCTGTATGTTGTATGATTCAGTAAAATAAAAACTCAGCTCATAAGGATAATCTGTTCATTATTTGGACCATAATCAATTTTCTCGCTGTATGTTTGTCTCTATGGCTGAAAAGAACCAATTTATGAATAATTTGTTCAAGACCTGGGGCCCATTCTTCGTACATCGCTTATTACATCTGAGATGATTTGAAAGATTCCAGATCTTCTAATACTGATAACTGATCTCTGTCTAATTTGGTTTTTCAAACGAATTTGTGTATTTGATTAAAATATCTGGATTAAGTTGTCTAAGATTACTTATTTCAAGGTTGTAATTAGCAATTCATTTAATTTTATCTTTGAAGCAGATTTGTTATGTGACAGCATTAATTAAAGTTTCTTAAGAGTCAAGATCAAGTTATCTGGATCTCCTGCGCTCCATCAAGCCACTCCCATTATAGCTGTCACCACTCAAATTAATGCACGATTCAGATGAACTGTATAGCATGTGTGTAAGACTTCAATACAATTATAAAGTAAATATTTCATCACTAATAAATCTTTCAATGAGTAAAACTGGCTGTGTCTATAGTATTATAGACTACACAACATTATTATATTATTTTCAAATACATTTTTAAAATTATTATTATTTTAAATTATTGTCCCTGGATCAGAAGGGTACTCTTGTAATAAAGTAGCGGTGGCTGGGACAGATTTTAAGTATCAGTTCTGCTTAAAAAGATGCAATCTAATCCTGTTTACATGAAATAAGCCTGCTCCCGAGCAGGTTTAAGCTTATGGACCTGTTGCTATGACAGCAAGTCCACGATAAGTTTCGAAGAACCAAATGATCCAAGATCAAGTGAAATCGTCAACAATCAAATCCAGCTAACTGAGTTAGCGATGTTCGAAGAACGGGCCCCTGAAGTGGTGTTTGTTTATGCATGCAGTCCACAGCTACAACTCACTTGAAAACTTTCTTTTTGTCAAGTATTTCAGCTATACATATCATGACTCACATACGCAACTCAGGTAAAATATGTGTTTTTTGTGATTCTGTAGATTCAGTAGCAAGCGAATGTCACTACAGAAAGCAGAACACGTTTTTGCATTTAACGGCTCTGCTATTCCATGTTATTGTATTAGTAAACATGCGCTACACTGTAAAAAGTGGTAGCCTGATTGTTACCTTAAAATTATTTTTGTTGGTATAAATTAATCTAGGGTTGACATTCAGTGATGTTAAGCAGTTTTTTTGACTTGAATGCAACCAATTAAGTAAAAAAAAAAATAAAAAAAATTTAATTAAATTAAATTTTCAGGTTACCATTTTTTCAGAGTAGATGAACATGTTTATTGTGCTTGTGTCTCTTGCGGCATTTTGCACATATCACAATATTTAGCTCAAGAAATCTCAAAAACATGCATTTGTTTTGCAAAAACATGAATGGCACCCTACGTATTGCAATAAGCTTAAATGCATCCTTTAGTGCAAGAATTCATAACATGTGTCATGAATTGTTGTGTGCTCCTAGTTCAGAGTTTAGAATAAGTAGGTCATGTGTTTGTTATTTACATATTCACTAGATTGCTGTTAGGAACATTTAGTACAGTCAGGGCAATCTAAGTGACTAGAAAGGGCTAGTCATTTGCTTTTGGAGATAAAGAGTATAGATTACAATCGATAGTGTTTACACAGGATTTCTGATGATGATAAAGACATAGATCTCTCTTTATTCCTTTTTTTTCCCCTTAATAGTAGAAGAAACCTTTTACACTAACCACGCCTTCTATATAAATGTTATCTATAGCTGTCCTACTCTTCAAATGCTCAGCCTTTGTTTGTGGCATCATGTGCAGGTTGTCATGATTGCCTTCGACTTGGCCTTGACTTGATTAATGTCTTATCGGACAAAAATCAATTCTCACCGTACAATATTGCATGACCTTGTAGGTCACTTTTGACGAAAGGCAACTGTCAAGAAAAGCAATGTAAATGTAAACCATTCCATTATAGTGGAGTAATACTTCATCAGGTGATTTCTGTAATACATTTATTCCAGTAGTGCTTTTGTGGCTATAATCCAATCTGATCCACTTAATAAAACGGAATGTATTCATTCAGTTTAATCTAACACTCTCCATTGTGAGAGAGCCAATAGGCAATTAACTGAAATATCTCTGTTAAAGGAAGTTTCTTTACTGCCATTATTATTATTATTTTTTATATAATATTTTGTTACACAGAAGAAAGTCTTTTTCTTTCTTTCTTTCTTTCTTTCTTTCTTTCTTTCTTTCTTTCTTTCTTTCTTTCTTTCTTTCTTTCTCTTTCTTTCTTTCTTTGTTTCTTTCTTTCAAGTTCAGAGCTTCCATTCTGAAACCAGACTGTGTAGTGTATTGCCTCATCTTTGAATTACCACACAGTGCCCAGTGCAACCCTTGAGTGCAGTGATCACCTGGTTTTTAGACGTGTTGCTGTAATCACACTGAATGATGGTGTCAGTTTCTCTATGGGGACTGAATGTCGAAACCCAGAGTGATTCGCCTCCCACTCAAAACATCACCAGCAGACATTGATTAATAACAACTGGACCGTGAAGAGTCAAAGGACTCAAAAGTGAATCGCTGCCTGTTGCGTTGCTATATTTCCGCAACAGCTTGCATAGCGTTTGATGGCTTCCTGAAGAAGTACTGTTATTTGATAATGTTGTTTATATGATGAGTCACAATTTAAAATAGTTTTACTAGAATTATAGGGCTTATTATAAAACACTGATGTTGTTGTTTTTCAGAATATTGCACAAAAGCGCACATATTCTTCTGAGAAAGGAAAAAAAAACATCTCAAAGAATCTAATATCACCTGCCGGTTTTAGCCGGTTTATGATGGTGGCCAGGCTGGTGCTCAGCAGGTCAGATGGCTTGTTTTCAAAAACCCAAACCCCTTTGAACCCAGCAAAACAGCTGGTTTAAGATTCCCCATCAGAGCAGACCTTTCAGAAATGCATCTGCCTAAAAATAGTGCCATGCCTCTACAAAAATGAAAACCCTTTTCAGACCCTTCTTGGTCTCAGCAGCAGAAAAGCCACTACAGTGCTGCTTAGGGTGAAATGCACTTTGACTGCTTGATAAATAATTATACATTGTTCCGTATTCTTTGTTCTTGTAGTACAGGGGTGGGGAACTTTATCCTGGAGGGCCACTCTCCTGCAGAGTTTAGCTCCAACCCTGAAAAAACCTGGAAAAAAATACTGCATACTGAAGACCTTGATTAGCTGGTTCAGGTGTGTTTGATTAGTGTTGGAGCTAAACTCTGCAGGGACACCGGCCCTCCAGGATCAACGTTCCCCACCCCTGTTGTAGTACATATGCCTCCGGTTTCACAAACAAGACTTAAGCCTAGTCCTAGACTAAAATGTAAGTCTGAGCTGTTTCAACTGAAATAAACTTGTACTGACTGATCTCAAAACATGTCAGTGACGTTGTTTTGTCTTTAGATGCACACCAGTAATTATTATTTTTTTTCTCCCAAAGGCACATTTATAAAATTATTTAAATGTCCTATTGAACAATGGCCTAATCCTGGCTTAGTCTAAGCCCTGTCTGTGAAACCGGCCCTGAATGTGTTGTTAAATCAATATAATTTCAATTTACAAATGTACATATTGAATTTTTGTATTTAATATTAAAGAATATTATTAATAATGTAACACAGATGTAATGTGATTCTGGTATTAGGCAGTACTAGGCTACTTTTATCATATATTATCATACGGTATTTATACTTCAAAGAATACCATGGTTCTACTACATGCCAAAAAAGGGATTTAATGTGAGATTAATGTGGACCATGCGATAACAGTTTCTCATTTTCTGTCTCTCATTTCCTAATTTTCCTTAAATATTTTAAAATACAGCATGTTTATAACAAAAAAGGAAACTACTTTGGCTGAAAACAGCCACATGAGCAACTTTTTCCCAGCAGACTAAAATGTCGAGAGCCTGAAAATGAGTCATCTGTTCTTGAGAAATTCATTTTATCAGCAGCAAGAGGCCTCAATTTATAGTTGTGTTTTTGAGCAATGCCAAATTAATGCTGACTAACATGAGCAGTGTTGTTTGGTTTTGTGAAAAAAATGAATCCTTTAAGAATTTTTTTTTTTCTTTCTTCAAATGTGTTTTTTCTTATTTTATTATATTTTTAAAAGAGAACATTTTGTCAGTGTTTGCATGGTGTCCATCTGGGTGTGTGTGACTGACGTCAAATGACTGTAAACAAAAGACGGAAAGTACAAAAAGACCAATGTTTAATATCCTCTTGCTGTTCCCCTCATCAGTGCCTTTTCATACTGTTCAATATGTGAGATATGAAAGGAGGGAAGTTGTTTACCGTCCCTCCCTCTCTCCCTCTCTCTCTCTCACTCTTACACACACACACACACACACACACACACACGCTACATGCACATTTTTCACAAACACTTTCCTTCCTTTGAACTCCAAAAGCTCACATCAGAACTACAAAACTGTTGCGTTCACTCGCAGTGTTGCCATAGTGACCAGATGACGGGTAATGCTAACTTGAAAAGACGTGCTCCCATTTAAAGGCTTATGATTTCTCTGTATTTGGAAATCATGAATACCTGCTTACAGTTTTTTGTTTTTTCCCCAGAAGCCATTATGTTAGCTCCTTTTGTTTCAGAAATGCAAATGGAACACGACACTATAAAAATATAAAAACATCTTAAAGACATGATATTTACTGGAGAAGATGTACTTAAATTGTTGTATTTATTATTATTGTAGATTACAAGTTGTTTTATAAACAAATATTTCATTTGTTTTTTATCACTAAATTTGTTAGATGCAATGTTAAAATTGTTATATTTATTTCTTAAAACAGGAAAAGTTGTCAAATTAATGTATAAGAAAAATCATCAGAAATTCAAGATATGTTATCTGAAATCTTTTATGAAATCTATTATGCACATTTGATTCTCAAAGTAATTGAATCTCATTTTAAGGATGTTCTGATCATTTTACTGGAAAACAGCACAAAAATACTCATTAAGACAATTTTTGTCATTGAAATGAAATAATTGAAAATCAGTTTTGTTACTGTATGTGTTGTGTTGTCGTGATGTTGACACACTCTTCCTCTGCCAAATGAATCATAGTCTAATTATGAGAAAATTACAGTCGCAGTCACTATTTACTCCAAGCTCGAATGACACCTGTGATATCTGCTGTAGTTCTGACTTCAGTTCATTTTTAGGTCTCTTGTACGATTGCAAAGCTCCTTGTGAAATGACGGCTTATATTATGGACAGCAGGCTGAAACCGGGAGATAAGGGCTATTTGGAAGAGCCTTTGACTTACTGTGCCATTTATAATAGAGCCACTGAACAGGCTGAAAAGAGCAAACGGTATACTGAGCTTCTCAATCCACATGCTTTGTATTTTCAAAAAAAAAATTGAATGATTATATAGGTCTAAAGGATCGCAAACTTTTGGACCCCACTGTACTGAGCCAGAAGACAATTTCCAGGCATTAGATTTGAAAACTACATGCTCAGTTTCCCAAAAGGCTGCCATTTATCAATGTTTAGGGATGCTTGATAAGATGCTTTTGCTTTATCCATCTTTCTTTATTTCTTTCTTGAGTCTTGCTCAAGAAAGCATGTATTTGGAGGATATAACAACACTTTATTTCTTTAATGCCTGTCCATTTTATTGCAAAAAGAAAAGGCTGGGCTGTTTATACATTACACCAGGGTTAAGAGAGTCAAGAAAGAAAGAGGAACACTGCAAGTGTATTGACTTTTCTCTTTATTTTTACTTTCAGATTTCTTTTAATGCGTTGTAAGGTCATATTGTCTGTAATTGTACATTTTCAGTGAAATAGAATGCGAAAATTTCAATGTGAACAAACAAACATGTGGGGCTATATGTATTTCCCTGTGTGTTCTGCTCATGTGTCGATTGTTGCACTAATCGTTGCTCTTAAACACCAAATGGTGGCTTAATGCTCACAATCAGGCTAATATCACAGAGATGCCATGATATTTATGCTATAAATGCCACCTGTCTTCCTCGCAGTTGCCATCCGGAGGCCACGCTACGAGAGAATGTTTTAATAAGAGCAGATTGAGACATGGAGGAAGTAAACATTAGCCATCTGGAAGCACGACCCAGCATTCAATGGTCCCCTCATTTAGTTTGCCGTATCGATTAGTTATCTCTTATTCTGGAAAAGGTGTACATCCGACACACACAGAGAGCAGCGGAAAAATTATTAATACTGTTAGCAGACACATAAAATCTATCATGAGCAATTAGGATAACATATAACTGAAAGAAGTCAGACTAGAGATTATGTAAAGCTGTTTACTGTGAAGCATGTCTGGACAATCTCACATCTTGTCATCATAATCTTCACAGCCCTTATCGCTCACGAAGTGCCGCGGTACTATTGAGCTGCTCGCCTGATATGGCACCATAAACACATAGGACAGGAAACTTCTGACGTAATATTTCTTAAACAAACATGAACTACTGTCACAGTAAATCCAACCTAATGCAGCACAATCCAAACCACCCAGGTCACAATCTATTGGTTCTGACAGAAAGAATGAGAATGTAAACCATCCGATTTAAAAATATAATTTTTCCACAGTCGACTACACAAATAGCAATAGCCTTATGCACCTGAGCTTATGTGATTATCTATAATGTGTAACAGATCTTGGAAGGAAGCTTGTTTCCGCCATGGAATTAAAAAAAATAAAAAGGTCATTGTGAATTGTTGTCTCACAATTTTGAGGTATCGAGTGAGAATTGCAAAATATGACATCAGAATTGTGAGATATAAATGCAAAATTGCAAGATATTAAAGTTCTTAAACTTGCAACTCTGAAAAGAAAAGTTCAAATTGTGAAAAGCTGTAAAATGGCAATTACCATTTATTTTTTATTCTGCAGCAGAAACACAATTGCGAGCTGTGGAGTCAGAACTCAGGAAAAAAGTCAGAATTGCGAGATAGAATTGGAGTTTATATCTCACAATTTAGATATTTATTTTTCTCAGAATTGCTTGAGAAAGTCTGAATTGTGAGATAGAAAGTCGCAATTACTGCTTTTAGTTTTTTTTTAATTCTGTGGCAGAAACTGGCTTCCATAAGTCATTGTATAGGTTTGGTCATTTGAAATGTCTTCATATTATAGCCTTTTGTTACATATTATATTATATTATATTATATAACTAATATTTTATTTAAACGTAATATTTCAACATTTTTTTTTTCCATTCTTGCAAAACATCTTACTGACATTTTAAGGGTTTGTACTGTTTTTTCTTTATATTTTCCTGCCTTTTTTTTTTTTTTTTTTTTGCAGTGAGTCATTTTATTAGTCTTCTAGTGCTCTGCTTGCATATGGCTAATGGAGCATATGATGTCTTGTTATAAGGTATGTCCGAACAAAACGCTCCAACTTTCTGTCTTGTGGCTCTCATTGAGCTTCAGAAGAGAATATATCTAAATTGATCTCTTCCCTGTGGCTAGTTCATTAAAATACAGTCAAAGTGATTGTTCCGGGTTTGTATATGATACTGATTGGTCTTGAAAGGCAGGGAACCTGCGGACAGATGAAGATATGGTACAGTGATTTGTATTTTTAGTCACGGTTGCTGGACCCAGTTGCTACTAATTAAATCACATACTTTATTTACCCAGCTAGCTTATCCCAGGATATTTTGGATTGTAAGTGTCTAATCTAGTTAATGCAGTTTCAATCAATAAACGTCTTCAAAAAGGAAACATTTTATCTTAATGTCTTTGAATATATCACCAGAAAGGCTGCAGCTGATGTTTATTAGCAGGTTTAAGCAACAGAAATCTGGAGTCTAGCGGTAAACATGAGTCAACTTTAAATTTACTGTCAGTTTAATTGCTGTCATTTAAGGCCACAGGCAACTGAACATGCCGAAGGCTCTACCCCTCCATATCCATCTGTAAATATTATTTTAGATGGTTTAAAAACAACTTCCATACAAGTAGACAACCTTAGCAAGAGCTTTTGACAACTTGCTGGATAATGCGTCATGTGGTGGTGTTAAATTCATGCTGATGTTTATGGCTGTTTACTCAGAAATGCACCTGGCAACTTTATTGACCAGCGAGAAAAAAAACTATTATTATCTCTGAATAGGTTTCTATGGGAGTTTCAGTTTAGAGATAAATATGTTCACAGATCACTAAAGTTGGCATGTAAATCATCTTTACATGATTGTGGTGAAAGAACTATGATAATATTATTAGTATTAATGGCTTTTTGTATATAATACATTTTTGTACCTAACAGAAAGGGGATCCAAGTGCTACCAATATAGTGCTTACAGTGCCAAGTCTTAATTTACGGTCTGATTACAGTTTGTCTTTATCATTTATTTATTCATCAATCAGCTATCTTTATCATGCTAATATGTGATATCCGCCAGTGTTAACCTTTCACAGTGTTTTGATTTACAAAAATACTGGTGACTTGCCAAATAACTGTATGGGTGAACATTGTATTCATACAACATTCTGTGGGGTTATGCGGCTGCAGTGATTATTTCCTTTATTTATAATATGGGATGTGCTTATCTTAAAGTTTATTTAAAATGCCCAATTTCTCAGTTGTTTGAGACTAAACATGGCGTGGATCAGAACTTGAGCTTGGATTTAAGATTTAGTTAATGCTTTTGAAAGGTAAAACGTTTTTTAACCTAAACTTTATACCCTTTAATTTAAAACAATAATAATAATTATTGCTTTCAAATTCATTCTTAGTCAATTTTCAATTTCTTGTTGTGCACTATCAACCCATTCTCACTCCCAAGGCGTCAAAAACTGAAGCATGGTCAAAGGTCAAAGCATGGTCACCTTTGGCGTCACTATGAAGACGCCAAAGGTGCCCCTAGGCGTCAGTATATGACAAAATAGGAACTCCATTGCTTTCAATTACTTGCTTTATGCGTCAGGTCAAGACGCTCATGGAAAATAACAACACATTCTCCTCCGTTGTTTTCAGTTGTTTGTCTTAGTTTAATGGTTTACACCCTAAACCTACCCACTTCTGAACAACATAAAACATGTAACAGGAAATTACTGCAAAAACTGACCATATAAACAAGCAGTATAAAAGCATTACAAACAAGTCGTGTTGCATTCCAAGTCTTCTGAAGCCATACAAAGTCTTTACGAGAAGAAGAGAGCAAAACATACGATTTTAATCGCTGAAAATGATCCCGCTCTGTTAACGTGCTCACATCTCATTCAACAGCATACTCCAGTCTCGCAGCATGACACAATTGGTCACGAGATACACAAGAGCCAATAGCATTTCACAACCAAGGCTGATGTAATTCTTCTTCTGGCGGCATTTTTTGAATTCGCGCACAGAGACTGCAGCATAGGATGAGCTTAACGGCGGACAGAGACGGCGATCGCGTCTATTCCTCTCACAAATCAAATGTTTTGCCTTGGAATATTAATATTTTTTTTTAATAAATTATGACGGTAGTTGTATCTGCCTGTTATATCTTGTGTTTTATTGACAAATGGTAGGTTTAGGTGCAGGGGTTGGGTTATGTGCTCATAAATGTGTAAATTATGTAATATAAATAAAACTGTTGTGGCTGTTTGCATTGAAAAATTACACCCCAACATATATGCAATATTGGCAATGTTATCACCCAATATATAATTTAATTATGACGATAAAATTCCCAGTATGGCGTCGGCATATTGACGCTAAGGGTTTCCTATTTAAAGCAACGGAGGACCCTGCAAGTCGAAAAATGACGCTAAGGGGTACCTTGAGCATCAAAAAGCGATGCCAAGTGGTCCTGACCAAGCTTCAATATGTGATGAGTTGGGTGTGAGAATGGGTTGGCACTATATATGCTGATTATTTCAGTAAACTATTGCTACATTCTAACCTTTTTAAACCTTTATTCCGATCTTGTCTTATTTGTACTGTGAATGGTCCTCCTGTCACTTAATCGTTTGCGTGCATTCAGGTGAATTTGCCATTGATTGTTCGAGAGACCTTTTCATCCAGGTCTAGAGTGATAATCGTCCTGTTCATTGTAATACAGAGGATGACACATTTTAGCAAGAAGGTCCTAAACCCCCCGTGATTCAGCCACTTGATCCTGCTTAATGCCATTGGCACTCCCACTCAAATTTGGAGATTAAGCCTCTTCTGATGACAAAGAACAGATGATGTAAACAAAAGACTCCGCCAAAACAAGCTTCAGTGGATAGTTTCTGGAAGAGGTGGACATTTTTTGTCAAAGCTTTGTTTGATTGGCATCCATTGAGGATTGATTGTCTTCCACAACTGACATCTCGGAAGTTTTCTCAGACTTTCTTTGATGTAAGAGAATATTGTTTATCGACAGTTTGTACACTACAGGCCATTAATGGTGACATTAGAAAGCTTTGTTGTGTTTCAAAAGCTTCAGACATTCACTTGTGTGAAATTCCACAAATAGCTTTCACATTTTACCCTTCTTTCTCTCTCTTCCTCCAGCGCTTTTGCTCACCACAGTTTGTTTTTGTTTCTCTCTCTCTCTCTCTCTCTTTCCCCTTTTATTTACAAAGCTGTGGGTAATAAACAAAAAATAAGATGGATGATATGGATAACATGAATTTCAGGGCAGACATTTATGGTAAGCAGATCTACCTGAATGCCTGTGGCAGAAAATGCAGCTGAATTATTTCTGTGTTTAAATTTGTTTTTTTTCTCTCTGTGTTTTGTTTATAACCTTTATTTGAACTCAGAGTTATTTTCTGAGTCCAAATGAGTCTAATTACCTATTGTTCTCAGTATTTTCTAGATGAATATATTATTCATGTTAGAAAATCAGCAACAATATAATGTGATACTGTGTCCCACACACAATATAACACACTTAGCACACATAAAGCCCAAAATAAGAGTGAAAAACAAAAAGATATTTATAGAGCAATCAGTTCCACATTGCACAATAATGCCATGATATGTAAAATTCTTAAGCAATAAGCTTCTTATTATATTGTTATTACAGTCATAGCTAATTATATAATAAAGCATCATGGACTTGGACTGCTGAATTGACCAATCAGAATCCAGGACCATGTCATCCGTTTTATTAAATTGCCTTCCAAAAATAGCACAAAATTATATTGCACTATTGAATTATGGCCTTGTCCTGTATGCTTAAACAGATAGTTCACCCAAAAATCAAAATTGTTATCATTTACTCACCATTATGTCATTTCAAACCCGTCTGACTTATGTTCTTCTGTAGAACTCAAAAGAACATATTTTGAAGAACGTTGGTGTACAGTTTTAGTTCCCATTGACTTCCATTGTTTAGTTTTTTTTGTCCATACAATGGGAACTGAAACTGTTTTCAAATTATTTAAAATATATTCATTTACATTTACATTAATATGTACATTTATTCATTTATCATTAATTAATTTTGCATTCGATATATACTTTTGTGTTCCACAGAGTAAATTACAGGATATTATTTTTGGGTGGACTATCCCTTTAAGGATGCCAGCAGATTTCACTTTGGGTTCATTTGCATTCACCTAGCAGGGTTTTAGCCTAAAGACACAGTTTGTTTTCTTTGGTGCATTGTTGTTGTTTTTTAGGATGTTGAAAGTTTACCCAACGTATCAAGTTTCAACTCCAGACAGATGAATGCTTATGGGTTTGCTATCTGTCAGGAAACACTGTCGGACTACAAAAACAAAACAAGCTTACCTGACAAAACACACAATTTGGCTGTTAGTAGGAGTGGGATTTAGTGAGCAGATGAGACCTGGTTAGAACAAAGAACCAAAGTACAAGCCAAATTTGCAGTCCTGCTCTTGGCTACTCTTTCAAACACAAATGGGTGTATACAGCGACCATTACAAGTGTCTAAACACAACCTGTGCACTTTATGTTTGGTAAATGGAGTGTCTAGAAGTCATTAAGGTGTTTGGTTAGGACACACATGGACCAGGGTGGCATTAGTCCAATTAGGTGGTCCACCCAAAGTTGTCTTAGAAACTTAAGACGACATTAAGGGTGAGTAAATGATGACTGAACTTTCATTTTTGGTTGAAGTATTAAGGATACTGACACATAACCTTAAAGGGATAGTTCACCCAGAAATGAAAATGCTGTCATCATTTACTCACCCTCAAGTAGTTCCAAACCTGTATGAATGTCTTTGTTCTGCTGAACACAAAGGAAGATAATCTGAAGAATGTGGGAAACAGAGCAGTTCTGGGGCACCATTGACTTCCATAGTTCCCCCATCAGTAAATGATGACAGAATTGTCATTTTTGGGTGAACTATCCCTTTAATACAACCTCTCTCTTTTACACACATTGACAAGCATATGCAATTAAACTGAAGTCACGGTGCCTCATGTCATCAAAAGAGTGCAAAATAAATGAATGAATAAAGAGTTAAACCAGGTGTAAACCTCTGAGACATGGCAGGGAATTGTTTTTTGTTTGTGATTCGTTCCAGTCTTTCCTCTGTAGCCATTTGCTAAAGTCAGTAACTGTGTAGTCCCTGGAGCCATGTATTTTGCATCTCTTAAGACATTTTGTTTTCTGCACACAGCTTTGAGATGATGAAGCTTGAGGGTTCAGGACAGGTAAATGTTCAATCGTTCCCTTTTAATTGGTTAAAATATTGTAATATATATTTTAATTGCATTACCTAAATTTAAGAATCAGCTTTTCATATATGTCTTTACTTTTTGCTCTCTTATGCACATTTATTTATTTAAAAAAAACAAAAAAAAAAAACAACGAAATTTCCTTCAATTAAGCAACAACCCTACATATTTTGTCTTTCCTTTTTGCTTTATGCACACTTGTTCCATTTTTAAAATGTAATTAAATGTTTAATTATATTGAAAATTAACACTTGATAACATTTTCACTCACTTTTTTCACTTTAAAATTAAAATACCTTAAATTAAGCAACAGCCCTTTATTTGTTGCGCTTTTGCGTTCTTATGCACACTTTTTTCCTTTTTAACATTCTTTTTAACATTTCTTAATGAAAGTACCTAAAATTAAACAACAGCCTTTTTTTGTTCTCTTTCTCTTGTGATGTGAATTATTTGCCAAGCATGTTGCTTTGTTTTTTCACACACAAATGAGACTTGATAATTCACTTGTTTCTTTGATTTGTTACATTTATGGTTAATTTAATTATTTTACACCCTAAAAACTATTTTGTTATTTTTTCCCCTCCTTTCTCTGACTCTTTTCATGTTTTGTCAGGGTGCTGTGAGATCTGAATCTGACTTTTCTTAACTGCCATAATTATGTTTTCTTGTTTATATGAGTGCATATGAGGCTTAAGTAAATGTGCACTTGTTCCATTTTTAATTATTTAGTTTACCTTGTTAAATATTTATTTAATTATTTAATTAAACATTAACCCTCCATCTGCTCTCTCAGATACACACTTGTTAAAAATATTGCGATTTCACGGCCACTTGTAAATGCATTTAATTCTGAGTTGAGTGGCAGTATAAGAGCAGGCCTGCTGGTCCAGCGCTGTCGTCTCTTGCAGCTGTGTCCTGATGCATGCACTTCACTGAGAGGCTGATCAGCAGTCCACCTCTGCTCCTTTTCCATTCCATTAACATTTAATGCTGTCATCCCCGTACCCTGATAAGCACATCTCCCCCACACCGAGTTGATGAAGGCCACTCACCCACCACACTTACTGATACTCTTTTATTTGATCGTATGAATGCACTATTAAGAGATGGAGAGGGAGAATGGGTTTGGAGGTGAAATTAAAATGGATTAAGTTTAATGAGTTCTCATGATCTTTATGCAACCGTCCAAGTAACACATTTTTTTTTTCTAATAAAATGATGTGATTAGATAATTACAGTGCCGGCAACATGGTCAACATATTATATGTATTTTTCTTTTTTATGCTCTCTTTATCTTCTTTCATCGCTGAGGTGAGGTCAGAATCCGTCCTTTCAATTGCTGTGGTTATTATGATGGCGATGGGTAGCCTCGCTCAAATCTCCGCTCAACTGATTTCTGTGGTGGTGGTAACAGCGTCCATAGTGGCACACTGCCAGCTAACATTGATTCAGATAGGCCTGACATTTTAGCCCGCGCTGCGGCAGAGTGACAATAACAAGAATGCCCACATCATGTGCTTAGCAGAAGGCTTCAGAGGTCGATTTGGCATTGTGCTGGTTCTCTTCTGTGTTTTTGGGGGAGGTCAAACAGTTCTGTTTAGAGCACGAGTGCGTGCTATAGAGAATCTAAATCTCACCAAAAGTCTTTTGTGATTCAGCCTCCCCCACAACGGAGCACTGTGGTGTTTTTAAACCTCTATCCTTTATTAGTGGCGAAGTGTGTTGTTTTTTTACATTTTAAAATACATTATTGGTTTAAATGATTTAAAGAAATAGTTCCCTGAAAAATAGAAATTCTGCTGTTCCAAACCCGCAAGAAATTCTTTCTTCTGTGGAACACAAAGGGTGCATTTTTGAAGAATGCCATGGCTTGAATAAGTACTTGGGTCAAGTGAATCAGCACTTGGGTCAAGCTCCAAAAAGCACCATAAAAAGACTGTACAAATGGTCAACATGACTCTTTTACTATATTAAAAAGTCTATATCGGGTGCCTCACAACTTGTGTGAGGAACAGAATAAATAGTGTCTGAAATGAAGTTACTGTTCTCACTGTCACGGGTCGTGGTTGTAGTAGGAGGCGAAGACGAAGGCGTAAAAGGGGTTTTAATTGACATCAAAACAAGTAAACCATACAAAATAACATTAATCCGAGACAAAGAAACTCTAGAAACTGAAGGCTTATAAAGAACGGGCAAACCAAAGGAGCAAACGAGATGATTAATAAACTCAGGTGAACAGACTGAAGGTGAATAACTAATAATTAGAACAGGAACTAAACCAAATAAGGACAAACAGGAACTAAACGGGAACATACACGTGACACTCACCTCTGCTCTCTTGTCACTTTGATTTTAAGAGAAAATGTATTGTGTGGATGAATCAGATCTTTTCAATCACTGATTTTATCTGATTCATATATCACTCTGAATGGTTAATTCATTGATTGAACAGAAACTCACTGAAGGGAAATTTAGTGAATAACGACTTCAAATTCAGTCTGTTAATCACGCAAAGCTATTATATCGTATGGCTTCAAAAGACATGGAATATAGAGCACAAGTCAAATGGACTAATTTTATGATAGCTTTTGATGCTTTTGCACGTTTTTAAGTTTCAAAGCACCAGTGTCTATTCATTATAATTGCATGGACAAGAATGACCAGTATTTTATTCAAAATATAAACAGACGTGTTTGGAACAACATGGGTGAGTAAATTATTTAATGTGATTTAATATGCACAGTGCTGGGAAGGTTACTTTGGAAATGTAATGAGCTATAGATTACAAGTTACTCTATTTAAAATGTAATAAGTAGTGTAACTATTTCAATGACTAAATACTAGATAAATTCAGTAACACTTTATTTGAAGGTGTCCTTGTTACACATGTTACATGTACTTACTATCATAATAACAATTAATTATGCATGATTACATTCAAGTAACCCTAAGACAAAACCCTAACCCCAATACTAACAATATAGTAAGTACATGTAGTTAATTAATATTATTCAGTACTTACATGTATTTATACTGTAACAGCATGAATAAGCATGTGTCCTATTATGTGTCCTAAACTACTGAAACACTGGTTCCTCATATTTTAAGCAGTCAATGCAATTTGAGAAATAAATCAATCATCTGTATGTGTGTGAAAATATTCAGATGTAACCCCCTTTGTCATCATTCACATTTTCAAAAGTAACTGCAATTTAAAAGTAACTCAATTTGCACTTTTTTTTTTCCTCAGTAACTGTAACAGATTACAGTTTCATTTATTTTGTAATTATATTACGTAATTCTGTTACATGTAACTAGTTACTCCCCAACACTGAATATGCATAGCAAAATGTCAGCTAATTCCAAATTGGTTTCCAATCATCTGTCAGACTTTTAGCGGATGGAGGAGAAACCTATTTGAAAACACTCATTATTTTTGCAGTTTTATAGGGCGATACTAGTTGCACAGAAATGATACACTTTGGCTGTATATTGATGGCTACTGTATTTGTCCTGGTGACACTGTGGGTGCTGTGGTGTCATAAATGTGCCAGTGTTTGTTTGGAGAGCTGATCATTCCCAGAAATGTGATTTATGAATTCTGGTAGATGAACTGTACTTTGAGATTTTCATGTCATTTTATCATGTAGGAGAGGTGTGATTGGATTATTGGCTGACAGCAGAATCCATGTAATGCCCACTGAATACTGAATGAACATGACAAATATGCTCTGAAAAGCACTTTACCACTTTACTGTGACCTTTAACCATTTTGGATCATCACAAACTAGGCACTCTCATCAGTATGAGCAAACAATGTACATTTCCGGGAATATATCCAATGCTTTAGGGTATTTTGCTCTATTGTCTGTCAGACAGTGTGCATATAAGAACCTGTGGAAACTGGCAACGTTTTTGATGAATAAAAAATAAATATATAAAACAAACAAATACACAAAAAAACCCTTCTTGCATTGTGGGTGTACGCTGCTTTCTTTTCCTTTTTTCTCTTAGTTTATCAGTACGGCTTTGATGAGTCCTTTTGTGTGCGCTCTGTGTGCTAGGCAGGCTATGTGAGGAGAATGTGTGCTCTCCTCCCAGCGGTGTGACTCGAGCATCCATTAACCATTCTTAATCACAATAAGAGCTTCCGAATATTCTGAACATCGTTGGGAGGATGAAAGGAACCTGCTGGGCTATTATTGCCAATGTAGATGCACCACCCTCAAGGGAGAACATCTCAGTTTACTGTTTGCATCGGGTTTTGACGAACCTGCATTGAGGGAAAATGATGGAAGTTGTAGAAAACTGTACTGACCTGTACATTTTTGTGTATACACCTGTAGTCCAGCTTCTGTTCCACTACACAGGAAGTGAGGACTGACATGCAGGGTCTATTCATTTTCTTTTTCAAAAGTGTTCCTTTCATTTACGTCAAAACCTCACAGCACTGTAAAAGCACTTCCATGTTCCCACTGAGATGAAGCGCAATTCATTTACAAGGTCTTATAGGAAGTGCTACCTCAAAACAATAGTGTCAATATGATTTCTTTTTTCTTTTCTTTTTTATCCTTGTCATTTATTATTAGGGATAATTTAATCCAGAATGATCTGAATGGCAGGGATTAAAATAATTCACACAAAAATGCAAAGTCTGCCATCATCTTATCTTCATGTCACTGAAATTACTTACATTAAATAATATAATTGCATATTGATTTGAATATAAATATTAAACTGCCTTATCAGTATCAGTTTTTCTTGTCTTTTATTTTTATTTTTTTTGTGATCAGCTTTTTATTTTCTCCAAATGAACAAAACAACATCCACTCAAACAAACAACAGGGAGGGGGGAGCAACAGACACACCATCAACAATTTCAGTTTCAATTTGAAGTAAAAATGACAAAACAGAATTCACATGAGTCCACAGACCGACAACAACCGGACACCCCCAACAACATGTGGAGAAAAGTACCCGCTGACACAGTGCCAGATACGACAGCCACAGGTCGACTGCAGCCTCATTTTAAACCTCTTGTAAGGAGTTATGTATGCTCTATGGATGACTTTGAAATGGATAAGACGATGAGCCAAGTTTTTAGAAGTTAAGATTTGATTAGACCACACCCTCTCCCAGTCGACCGATAAATCAAAACCTGTTAATTCACGATTCCAGATAGATTTAATAGAAAGAGACTTTGCAGTGTGATCATTAAGTTTACTTTATATTAAAGAAACAGATGGCCGACCAGAGGGTGGTGCGATCCAATCCCACATAGGATGAGAGGAAATAGGCGATGCCCAGGGAACTCCATAGGCCTTGAGAGCAGAACATAACTGAAAAAAGACAAAATATGATGATGCTGGTAAACAAAACTTGGTTCTTAGTTCTTGAAGTGAGCAGAGTCCCGGTTATCATATAAATCACCGCATGTGTTTCTGCCCAATGTAGACCAGGAGGGCAGGACAAATGGCCGATTTCAACATAAAAAATTAAAGTTGTGCCATAAGGGTGTGTTGTTACAATATTTGAAAGGTCATTTACAAAGTTGATTCTATTTTTTTTTTTTTTTAATTGGGTATCATATTAATTAGATTAATTACAAATATTTATAAACTGTAACAATATTTTCAATATCTACAGTCTGGATTTTCTCATTGAATGCAGCTGTATACTGTTAGTAGAAGCAAGTAAGTCACAACTCCAATTTACCTTTTTACCTCAGATATGCTGCTAACACATGCTTTAAAACGTTTAAGCATTAGAATTTGCTCGTTATATCTAAAGTCAGACTTTAGACACCTCTGGGATTTGGCTGAGCATTTTCAGATCCCACAGGCACATTACAGTGTGGACCTTCTGACAGTTCAGATGCCAGAGAGGAATTCATTTGGGACTGGAAGTCAAGAGGTGTGTATATTTATAAACATTTGAATGTGTGTTTGTCTATGTGGAACTAAAGTTCCTGGTTCGTGACAGTCTGAACGCTCAGAGTAGTTTCCATGTGATATTTCATTGGAAAACCTGCATCTTGTTCACTAATCATCCACCATCCAGTTTAAGCAAGAGCTAAATGCTCTGAAATAGTATAGTTTCATGACAGAACTATACAGTGATTATTTAAATGAAGTAATTGTCATTCCTCCCAGCACAAACACGACTCCTTTCTATGCAAATTAGGCTTATTATAGATAATTCACAAACCTTAGCAGTATTTGCCTGGTACAATTAACGTCACGCTATTACCACACAGGGGAAGCAAGTGGATTTTGTACATTTAAATGTTTGTGTATATTTTCATCATGAAATGATTATTCAAATCATTCACAGACAAGTATATTTTGACATTTATTTATTTTAATTTATTTTAATTGTATTATTTTTATTTATTTAGCTTGTATTCATTTATTTTACTTTGATTATGTATAATATGTTTGTGTTTAAGGTGGCTGCTTAGTTTGAAATTTGTATATAAAGATAAAAAAAAAACTCCATATACAGTATTACTTCACACAGAAAGCTTGTGCAGATTAATGGCGCTATTAGTGGTTGCCATTCATTCATAGTGAATTCCACTGACTAAATCATTTCCAAAGTTAAAGGACTTGTTTACCCAGAAATTTTGGATTTTGAAAATTTACTCGCTTTCAGGCCATTCAAGATGTAGATGAGTTTATTTCTTAATTGAAACAAATTTGGAAAAATATAGAATTACATCACTTGCTTACCAGTGGATCCTCTGGAGTGAATGGGTGCCGTCAGAATGAGAGTCCAAAAACAGCTGATAAAAACATCACAGTAATCCATAAGTAATGTAAGTAAGTCACAAGCTTTGTGTTTGTCATAAACAAATACATAATTAAGACGAAGTTGAAAAAGTTGTCTCATCTGAATCAGGAGAGAAATATGTACAGATCAAGCAGTGTTTACAAGTGGAAAAAGTACGAAATAGTTATTATGGATTATTGAAACTCATGTTGTTGCAAGAAGTGATTGTTTAAAGTTAGAATGATGGATTTGATGGATTAGCATTGACTGATGGACTGGAGTTGTGTATATTACTTGAGCATTATTGTGATGTTTGGACTCTCATTCTGATGGCACCCATTCACAGCAAAGGATCTATTAGTGATGTGATGCTAAATTTATTCAAATTTTTTTGGGCAAACTATTCCTTTAAAGGAATTTATGTAAAGGAAACTAATCTTTAAAATGTCAGAAGCAGAATTAGAGACCACAGACTTTGCAGAGCAAAGGGATTATTGGATATGTTTTGTGTTCCAGTTAGTATCTAACCTTGGGTTCTGAGGATACATTCAGCTGTGAAAACAGATAGCACGCAAGCATCTCGAAGCAGCAGAGAATGTGTTTGTGGTCCCCGGTCCTTCACGGAGCATAAAGATAAAGCAGGACAGACAGCTTGCCTGGTAGCCGTGTACACACAGATACACCCTGCCGTAAATCAATTATGCTGTTTAAAAGAACAGGCTACTGTTTCCCTGCAGTCAACTTCAATCCTTACAGGATTTTGGCCTTCTAAACATCCCTGTATGGGTTGAAAATATTTATCTTGATACAATTTCCTCCATTTAAGAGGGGGAGATCTTTTTTGATAGTGACGATCCTCCTTTCCTTCCTCTTTATAAATGATGCAAGCGAAAGGAAGTAGATTCTAAACGTTGCATGTAATGAATTTCCATGTCAATATGACAGAGCACCAGTGCAGTTAAATGTCATCTCGTTACCATCATTTCATTTTTCATAGGCCTAGAGAATCTTAAAGCTAATAATATTGTGCGAGTCTGTTAAAGTATAAAGCAAAATAATATTGGGATTCATGTAACGATTAATTGAAAGGGAAAGAAGAGTCAATATCTTAATTTGGTTTCTGCACTTCATCTCATATATTGAAATGACTGACATTCCATAATCTCATTCCATAAATCTCTCAGCACTGCTGAATCCGGTCCGTCTGTGCAGTGTCACTGTAAATTAACTGCTCTGATTACAGGGTCCTAACAGACTATCACATATCATGCAGTTATCCGGCTCAGCAATGATAATGTGGCTGGACAGGAAGAGCTGTTTGGGGCTCTGTTGACAAAGTGAGCAATTTTTGGATCTATTATAGCAACATGCGGTATGTGGAATGCCATCTGACCTGAAGTCTTTACCCTGACATTGATCTAGTGAGCAGGATCAGGCAAAGCCAGCAGCAGTGACTATTGCTGCATCGTTATTAAATGTCTAATGAGACTTCAGCGCGACGCGAGTAAGCATGTTTTCGCATCCGTGGAGATGTCATAATTATCATCATCAGGCCTGTTATTTACTTAGTAAGCTAAGCCGAGTTCATTTGCATTCTCAAATGAGCAGTCTAGCCAGTTGGGACATTCGCTAAAATGTTTCTAATTATTTAATCGACTTCAGCTGTGCTGATCTAAGCCAATAAGGCCAAGGCAAAGTCAGTCGTAGGTAGTCACATGCAAACATAAAAGGGTTTAACATTTTAGTTGTATTTTAATGTCTGTCCAACACTTTCCAACAAACCTGATCTGATACCAACATCAAACTTCACTTTAAGCACAAAATATAACCTTAACCTTAGTTATCCCAAAACTAAGCCTTAAGTTCAAATGTGATCTTTCAAAACAGTTGAAATGACGTTTTTGCCTCAAGAAGCCAATTTAGACTCTCTCTAGAACCTGTTTGTATTGGGGTTGAAATGAAAATGATGCTCATATCTGTCCAGTCCGGCGTGAGTCAAAGATGATTCGCGTCCTTTCATCTCCTCACGAAGAGGTGCATGAGTCACACTGGCATATTAGTGTTTCCTTGGCAATGCAATATCTTTATTAGAACAGGAAACATGGTTATTGGTCTCATATCACCTTCATGTTCTTACCCTGGGCAACCCTTAGGAACTCACAGATCTTGAAAAATAATTTCTTGGAAACTACATTATCTATATGTATACAGTATCTATAATATCACAATTTAATCATTTCTTAGCCAGCTGCATATTATAAGTCACCTATATTTAAGAAGCAACAACATAACACAGTTGAACCGATTGCATATTTCTTGAATAGTACACATTACTATTCAAGTTAATGTGAGCTAACAGAAACTGTGATGAAAATGATTTGTTCACAAAATCCCTTCAGTAATGTATAAATGTGGATATATTGCAGAGGGTTCGACAACAACTGGGCTTGACACAACTGATGAGATCAAGTGGCACGGGCGTATATGAACTCACTAAATCTGAGAGCAAGCCTAAGACTCACGTATAAGTTATTTTCTGATGGTTGTGGATAAATAGACAGATATGGAGCAGGAGGAGTCTTGCTGTTGGAATATAGTGTTCAATAAAAGGGAACAATCTTTAGATCATCTGTTAGTCTGCCATGAAGCAAACATCCAAAATTTGATGCCAGGGAAAGTGTTGTGTAGGCACAGACGTATCCTGACATGTGGAGTTGTGAAACTGCAAAAAAAAAAAAAGAACAAATATTTTGTTGGATACACCGCCAAAATAAAATCTAATTTATTAATTAATATCTAAAATACTTACTAATACATTACTAAATAGTTTGTTGTTGTTGTTGTTGTTTTTTGTACTTGTTTAAATAATTAACCTCACTAAATTTAGTTTGATGCTTGAAACTAAATAAAAATAAAAGTTACTGTATATTCTTTGGAATCTGAATTCTACATATTATTCCATTTTTTATGCTTTAAAGTTATGAACAAACGTTTTTGTCATAACAGCGCATTTGTTAAAAGTTGTCTGGTCTTCAATAATGTTCTCAAAACATTACTAAGTAAACATTGCATACATAATTCTGAAATATATATTCATATAATTTTGTTTAAAAAAAAATGTTACTAGTGTCAGAATGTTTAGAGAACATCAAATGTAACGTTCCCATATTAATACAAATTCTAAATGATAAAATAGAACATCCCCTTAAGATTCTCTTGTAATGTTTTTAAAACATTTAAAAGACTGGACGTTTTGAACATTCACAGAACCTTCAAAAATAACGTTTTCATAACTTAATGGTAACATATACATATTTTTTGTTAGCCTGAAAGCTGTTTTAAAGACATTAGAGATCCTAAGATAAAGATGTTTAGAACTTTTTGTGTTCATTAGTTTGTCTGAGTGTTTTTTATGAATAATACATGCGTCAGGTGAGTGAATTATGCCACCAGCACAGTTCTGTGATTTAGAGAGGAACTTTCTCCCACACAAGGGAAATTGCTATTTTAGTGTCTAGCTTTCCTTGAAATTCCCCCATAGATGACTTTCAATATAATTGCAGTGGTTCGATTAAACTTTGATTAAACCATTTTTCATTATTTTACCTACCAAATATTAATAACAAGCTTTATTTCTTCCCCTGGCACAGTGTGGCATTTTAGACCACATGCTATCACATGCACAACAGCATCAGAACCATAATTCCACATGATCCATGCATATGTGAGTCACATCCACGGTTATTAGCGAGAGCTTTGAGCTGCATGGCTCTACTGTGACAGGAGGTTAATGGAGAAGGAGGACTACTTGACATTTGAAGTCTCTGTCATTTTAACACACACCTTTACCTGAGCAATTGCCAGCTCCTTAATTATCAGTAAGGAAACTCGTTAGGAATATATATGTTGGTACTCTGGAAAACTGAACAGTTGCAAGTGTGCACAAAAGTTGACTTATTAAGTACATAATAATTAAAAAAAAAGTTAAGTGAACTTGACAATTCAATTAACTTATTTTTTTAATTATCATTTACTTAAAAATTTTAAGGCAACGGGTTTCCTCTTTTTTTTTAAGTTAAGTCAACTTATCACTTTTTACAGTGTATACAGTACATCTGCCATGTGATAAATGAAAGACCAGAAGACAACTTTCTGTTTCTAATAATTAATCTTTGATAATGTTATAGTACTTTCCCAATTCAGGATATATGATCAATGCTGAATCAAATTGCTGAACGATTTCTAATGGTCCAAGTCAATAAAATAATCCAATCTACCAATTACTAGAATAAAAATATATTAAAATAAAATTATAGCAGACTTAACTGTTTGGTTTCTTTCGAATGATTGAAAGGAGGAATCATTTGTTTCTTTCCTGAATAAATTTGTCTATTTGAAATTGAATTGGTTGTGTGAATGATTCAGTGATTCCCTCATAAAAACAGTGGCTACATCTGAAATTGCATACCCTTTCAAAAAGTACTTCTTTTTAATAAGCAATTACATAGTAAAAAGTGATAAGTTGACTTAACTTAAAAAAATTGAGGAAACATGTTGCCTTAAAATTTTTACATAAATTATAATAAAATAAATAAGTTAAGTGCATTGTCAAGTTCACTTAACTTTTTTTTTTTTATTATTATTTACTTAAAAATTTTAAGGCAACAGGTTTCCTCAATTTCTTTAATTTAAGTCAACTTATCACTTTTTACAGTGATATAACAATTAAAAAGTATGTTCTAAATAGTATGAATTTATGTAGTATAAATGTAATGCGTAAATAGTATATTCGTCATGTTGTCATTGTCATGTGAACTACCAGTGTCAGTTGCATTGTTTCACTGCCATTCACAAATCCTCTATTATATTGTACAGACTGTCTGTATAGAGAGAGAGAGAGAGAGAGAGAGAGATGTAGAATTTGTATTAGCCATTCACAGTGTTAGGTGTTAAACAGCTAACTCTAAATTGACTCACTTTATCTTTTCATTTATTTAGATGGATTTTATTTATTATCTATGTTGTTTTTTAATTGTTTCTTTCTTTAGAGAGAGAGAGAGAGAGAGAGAGAGGTTGTTCCTTATATTTTCATTTTGTAATCTTAGTGATGTTTTATTAACAAATTTCGGGAGGAGCACGCGCAGATAATTAACACAGCCAATTCATCATCAGCAATCACACCATCTATCCAATCAGCTCGAGAGAGAACCCCTATAAATAATCAAAGCAGTCTTACCTCCATCAGTTCTAGTCTTTCAGCATCCCTCCACCACCCCGACTCCTCACCTTCAGCCTGTTCCTACCCCAGCATGGGGGGGGGGGGGACGCTCTGGGTCCGGGCTAAATGCAGAGCTCGGACCCCTCTCCCTGTACAGGGGGAGTACCCTGGGCTCGGGGGTAAGTACCGAGCTCGGATCCCTCTCCCTGGACAGCACGCCAAATACGCATAACCTTTACTCAGTTTATTATATGCAAGTGTGAACTTGTGAAATGTGTGGAATTATATTCTGTTCTTTCATTTGCATTTAAACCATGTAGGTTAAACCATCCAATGGCAAATAACTCCAATTCTAAAGCCAGGTTTAACTCGCATTTGGCACTTGTCTGAGTGTTTATTTTAAACTCTGTATGCAGCAACACTCCGACATGTGCAAAAATATACGTCACAGCTATTTATTTTCCTTTTTACTGACTTCAAAGGTGAATTATAGACATCCACAGTTAGTGCTTCTTTTGTAAAGGCCAGACAGAAGAATTTCACTCTTTGACGTGACCTGTCAAGTAGCCATTAGCTGACCTTTTGATAAATTACTTCATCAGTATGCAGATGAATGACCTCCAAGCAACTAACTCAAAGCTTGAGGCGATAGGGGTCAACATAAAGCCATCACCTCTCCTAAAAGCGTCTGAAGAGGTCAAAATTCAACACATTTAGACTTCTTCTGTACAGGGGGCTTTTAAAGTAGTCTGTGAAATATGAGGCACTAAGGTTGTGCAAACTAAGAGATCAGTAAGGCTATGACGCACCAAAACCCAGTAAGCAAGAACAAGAGACAGTGGGAGATCTAGCATTCGGCACAAAGAAAATACAAGACCAAGCATGGAAAATGAGATTCCAGTGGGGGTCCAGTCATGTGTAAGGGAAAATAATTCACACTAATGGATTAGATAATTACTTCTGAAATGGTACACACTGATGAAATATGAAATGGTTTTTAGTTACGTGGAATAGCTTCATATGAGAGGCGTAATGTGATCAAATGCTTCGTATGAGAAGCATAATTTGGTCAAATATGAGATATAAATTAATTCTTCAAAGCAGTCAAGGCTTATTCATCTCTGTCTGCATCGAAACCCTTTGGATGGGCGTGACACTATGGTTTCATACTAGCGCTGCAGTTCAAATCTGATGAAATGGTTTGTTATTTTAGTGGCTAATAAATCTTAATGATTATTTTTGTCACTTAAAATGCATATTAAAATAAGCCCATTGCTGACTAGACACTATTGCCACCAAAATGCTTCAGTTTGAAGAAAATTAGATATAGTTCTCAAATATTTAAGAAGCATAGTTTAAAATGTCTTATGGAAATTGTGGTTAAAAGTTAATAACCACGCACACTATATCAATATCGATCTCAGTCTAAGGGGTCCATTTATTGAACAAAAGATGAACGTCTCAGGTATCCGTCTTTAACCATAAAATCAAACATGCATAAAATATTTATCTTGTTCGACAGAAAATATATAGTGTATTTCATTTATGCATCAGTATGCATTGTTGACAATTCATAGTCACTGAAGGTAAAATAGTACAAGGAACACTTAAGCAATATTGACATTACAGATATTTACTTTGACTTTCAGCTCAGATCCTTACTGGGGAAAAATATTTTATTTTATTCATTTATTTAGTTTTATTATTTATTTATTTGTTTGTTTGCCTGTTTGTAATATGATTAATTGGTGTTTAAAATCTCCTTGACAGACCAAAAGCAGATTTGCACTGTTTGAAAATGTTTTTTTTTTTCATTGTTTTTGCTATCTGTTTAGTAACACAGGAATTACTGTGGATAAGAAACACATTTGCATTGCCAAGAATCATGTAAGCATCACAGCAGCTCAAATCCTTTTGTTTTTTGTTTTTTTTGACAAAAGATGGGAATTAAAACTCACTTGTCCATGAGTGTTTGTCACCTGAGCGTTTGCTCTGCAAAACCATTTTCATAAGGCACCTGTGGCTTTTTGTCAAACACATCTGTTGTTTTGTTTTCGTTTATTTTTATTTTGTGTATATATGCATGAAAGAATTGGTTGTGGCAAATGTCAAAGATGTGAAATTACTTCTGAATAGATCCATATTCAAGTTTAGTAGACTGTTTGTTCTGCAAAACCTTTTTTGGTCAAGGCATCTGTTGTGAAAAACATTTAAAATGTTAAATTACTTCTAAATAGATCTATGTTAATTTATGCATCTTTAGTCTTTGGGTCTGAAATAATCAGTTTCACAGATAATGCCAGGAAAAAAAGGTAATGTCACTATGATTTATTTTTATAATGGATAATCCTATTTTGTTTGATATAGAGGTGATTGATGTGTATATATTCTGGGCTTATTACAAAATAAAATTTACAGCAATGCTATGATTTAGGCTAAGTGTGATTTGATTAATCTCTAGTGAATGGCTTGTTGTTGCAGATTAGCCAGAGATAATCATGTTTTATTGGATTTGTCCATCCATGGTCCGGGTTTTAGCACCTGAGCGGACCTATCAGTGCCCTCTCAACCGAGTCCTTTTCCTCCACCGAGTTTCTTCCACAGCTGTCCACAAGAAACCCATCAAGTCGAGCTTTGACGGATAGAAATAATTGTTGCCTAGCAACACTGGTTTGAGATTTGTGAATGCCAATGAGGCTTTACTGTTCATTCATTGCGACATGGGAATGATAGAAGTTAACCATTAATTTTAGGCACAGTTCAGGCAGAAACATCTGCTCAATCTCCCATCCTACAGTATATCATAAGCACACTAGGTGAAGTGTTGCATGATACACTGTGACGAATTCTGAGATAATCCACAGAGAACGTTCGCTGCTTAATTTCCCGTCCATAATGACACCAGCTTGGTTTATTAATATGATGACAACAATTATTGAGGCACATTAGCTGCATTACTGATCATTTTCATTGATTCAGCAAGTAATGCTTGTTGAAAAACCAAGAGACAGTATATTCGGGTTGAGTACTTTATCTGGGAGTAAAACACCTGGAATGTTCCCAGGGTCTATCTTTTTGATTATGTGATAACTGAGCTGTTGTGACATAGTTTATTACTGAATTTACTCCGCCTGAAAAGACTATAGGTACTATAAATCGTCATACAAGTGCAAAGGATCGTATTTCCATTGATGTCAGCTTTACGTATATATATTTTAAAGGTTATGGTTAACGCACCCCATAGGTCAATAGTCACATACGTGTCTCTTTTCACAGCAACACCTTAGAATCAGAGGTAATTTGAAGAGTGAATAGAGGCCTTAGGGTGAAGCCAGTATGTATGGTATTTATTCACACTGTATCAAGTGTATACTTTAGGTCTGAATGGCATTTTTGTTCTCACTTAACTAACAAAAGCCAGTCAGAGGCAACTAGCCGATGACCACCTCAGCAACTCATTATTATATGGTCTTGACTCACTTGATAGCAGGGCACTGATTACAGCACCATTTAAGGTATTTTGCATAAGCATGTAACATTGCATGAGGTCATTGCTATAAACTGTTCTTTAGATATTCTTAGAATTTCCTTTCAAAATATTGTTAATGTGATATATTTAAGGAATATTGATACTTGAACCCTAAATAGCCCAAAAGTACCAAAATGTACTATAAATTAGTATTGTTTATTATTTCTTATGACAACATGATAAGTTAAGAAATACATTATCACAGACGATATGAGAGAGGACATAAATTTTGTTTAAGAGGGATAGTCATAATTTACTCTCATTTAATTCCAAACCCTAGACTCTCTCTTTTTTATTTAAAACACAATAGAAGATTTTTTTTTTTTTTTTTTTTTTTTTTTAAAAAGCACTGTTTTGGACACCACTGACTTTATTAGTATGGACGGAAAAGAAAGAAAGTCATATACGTTTGGAACAAAATGAGGATCAGTAAATGATGGCAATGTTCATTTTTTGGGTCAACTGTCCCTTTAAGAAAGCTTAGCATTTTCTGAGAAGGAGGTTGTTGTAATATGCATTCATGTGTTTTGTATAACTGAATTTAATGAGCTGCATTATAATAAGAAATGGGCAGAGATAACACTAATGCTTCAGTGAGTTTGTGAGTGAGGTTTTGTGTCTTTGTGAGTGTGTATGTGTGCATCACCCCTCGTCAGCCCGGTTGACAAGTTAGCTATATTAATAAAATTTACTTACCTTCGGGCCATCCAAGATGTAGATGAGTTTGTTTCATCATCAGACCAGATTTGAAGAAATTAAGTCACTTGCTCACCAGTGGATCCACTGCAGTGAAAGGGTGCCACCAGAATGTAATTTCTCCAAATCTGTTCAGGAGAAGAAACAAATTTATCTACATCTTGGATGCCCTGAGGGTGAATACATTTTCAGCTAATTTTATTTTTTTTATTTATTGGTGAACTATTCCTTTAAGGGGGATGCAGGCATTTAATATATTTAAAGTTTATTACTTTTCATTCTATGTTAATTTTATATTTTCAAAGATATCTTTTGGTCTCACAACATGAGATTTGTGTCTGTTGTGAAATCAATGGGACGTCATAAATGGAATGAGTCCAGTTTAAGGCATTGCTTGCGATACTGCATATGTTTTAGCTACATCTGTGGATAATTTTTAATATTTACCAACTGAGATGTTCTTCATTCTAAAATCGGCATGATTTCATTTGTATGTGTTATACTTCTGACAGAAAAATACGAGGCCAACAATTTGATTTAAGCGGAAATTGCAGTTCCAGTCACATATAATTGAATGCTAAGTTTGACAAGCCAGTCATGGAGAGTTGACATTTTGAAATGGGCGTTTGTGTCACCACAGTAATTTTGTTGTGTTTTGTTTTGTTTAGACTGAAACAAAATGTACAAGCCATGCCAACGGGTTTCTCTGTCTATTGTTCTGTGTTCCACTATGTGGCCTGTGGGAGTTTAAAACATTGATTTTCATAATTTGTCTCATTTGCAATAGCGAACAGTCTGGGAAGGGTTTTTTGTTGTTGTTGTTGTTGTTGTTGTTGTTGTTGTTTTGTTCTTAAGTCAATATTTGTTGATCATTGCTGGACCACAAAACCAGTCATAAGGGCCAATTTTTCAAAATTGAGACTTATACATCACCTGAAAGCTGAATAAATAGAATTTCCTTTGATGTATGGTTTGTTATGATATGACAATATTTGGCAGAGATACAACTATTTGAAAATCTGGATTCTGAGGGTGCAAAAAAATCAAAATATTGAGAAAATCACCTTTAAAGTTGTCTAAAAGAGGTTCTTAATGCATATTACTAATCAAAAAAATACGTTTTGATATATTTACAGTAGGACATTTACTAAATATCTTCATGGAACATGATCTTTACTTAATATCCTAATGATTTTTGGCATAAAAGAAAAATCAATAATTTTGACTCATTCAATGTATTTTTGGCTATTGCTACAAATATACCCCAGCGACTTAAGACTGGTTTTGTGCTCCAGGGTCACATATTAGAAAACAAGCTGTTAATGTTTATCCTTGTAAAATCTGGAAAGGACTATTTCTATCATGCCAAACACCTGATGCTCACTGTTTGTCCTTGTGATTGACAGATCGCCGTGTTTTGAATAAGCACTTAGTATGAACAGCAATTCTTTTGTATTTCAGACTCTTTATTCTAGTAGAGGCCATGATGTTATACAATGCAGCATCCTAAAATAGAAGTGGAGTGTACGTTATCTCCACTGGGTCAAGTGTTGACATAAGTGCATGAGGCTGAACTGGGCTGGAGCTGTTTACACTAATCAGCCCTGTCCTGCTAACCTCTTTTGCTGACTCTTGTGTCAAGAGACCATTGGTTCAGATTAACATTCTCTCATTCTCACCAAATCTGACTTGGGGCTAATGCTGGATGCATTTGTTTGTGTCTTTTTGGCCCCAGGCACACAAGCCAATGTGATTGGTGCAGAAACCCAGCTGGTACATGTATCCAATTAGAAAGTAAAATGTGGAAAAAGAAAGAGATATAAACAAAGAAAGTATGTTTTATATTTTATAGGCTGTAAATAAAACAGATTATTAGAGTATGTTTTATAAGTGCATGCTTTTTCAGTTTCTACTTCAAATAATTGCTGTTTCTTTGTAATATTTGTGAAATTTTCCCTCAATTTCTGAGTGAAAATTGTTTCTACACTTTTTTTTTTTTTTAGTGTATATATAGGAAATTTGATGTTACACAAATTGATTCCAGCTTTACATTTTTATAGCTTCATAACACATCAAAAGTCATTTTCTTACTTGGTATTGTTGTTTTATTTTCCAGTACCAATATCTAAACATTGTTAAAACAAGACAGATTAACTTGAGATGCAAAAGGACATATGTGACCCTGGACCACAAAACCTGTCATAAGGGTCCATTTTAAGGGCCAATCACCTGAAAGCTGAGTAAGTAAGCTTTCCATTGATGTATGGTTTGTTAGGACAATATTTGGCCAAGATACAACTATTTGAAAATCTGGAATCTGAGGGTGCAAAAAATAAAATAAAAAATATTGAGATTATTGCCTTGAAAGTTGTCCAAATGAAGTTCTTAGCAATGCATTAATTTGCATAATAGAAAATTAAGTTTTGATATATTTACAGAGGACATTTGCAAAATATCTTTACTTAATATCCTAATGAAGTTTGGCATAAAAGAAAAATCAATCATTTTGACCCATACACTGCATGCAGAATTATTAGGCAAGTTGATATTCTGGTCATATTTTTTTTCCCCCCATTTTACCAATTCCAAACCACATCAATCTTAATAACTACTATTGATTGTGTATTTAATCATTTATAAGTTATATATAATTGTCCATGAAGGCTGGAAGTCAAAAACTCCTTATATTTAGGTGTGCAGAATTATTAGGCAGCTTTTCTTTTACACATGAGCCAAAAAAAAAAGATATTGAACTCAGACTAAAAGTCAAAAATTATTAAATGCCCATGAGATGGATGCAATACTAATGCAATAATAGAGTTTGCAAAGTTAAGGCATGACCATTAGGCAGAAAAATGCTCATTGGGTCAGCATGGTCAGAAAAAACAGGTGGAGAAGAAGACATGTTAACTGCAAAAGAATGAAGAATTAAGGTGAAGAATTAGGTGAGAATTAAGATTGATGTGGATTGGAAATGGTAAAATGTTCTTGGGGAAAAAAATATGACCAGAATATCAACTTGCCTAATAATTCTGCACATGGTGTACAATGTATTGTTGGCTATTGCTACAAATATAGCCATTGTGGTAAGAAAAAATATTTTTAAAGGTTCACAGGCACATTTACTTTTCGTACTCTCTTAGTAGATATATTTTCTTGGTTTAATCATAAACAAGACTTAATGTCTCATGTCATTTTGTTTCTTGATTAAGGAATGTTTAAACAAGATTCATAGAGCTAGGCTAGAATAGAATAGAATCGAACTGAAAATTGAGTTTAGAATAACATGAGGGTGATTTTTATAAAATACAAAGTTTTTTGTCATGGGTACAACGTCATGCTCAAACAAGCCAATTATATTTCACTTACAACTGCAGTCACTCTGTTTGTTAGTGCTCTTTAATTTATTGCCCCTACTTTGTTGATAACACACTTCTCTATATGGAGTGATGATTTATTGTTATTGGAGGGCAGGAGGGAATGGTAATAAATGGCTGTTCAGGCTCTTCCTCTTGAGCTTTTACATCCATCTTCTAGTTGAACAGATAGTTTAGTGAGGATTTAGGACTGCTTCTGAAAAGGAATGGCCCTGACAGGCAGGAGTTTGACCCAGACACTCATAATCTCATAAACAAGTGTGAATTTTGCCTGGCTTTGTGTCACTGGGTAATCTGTGACAAAATACAGTGTCCAAGGGATGATTTAGAGGAAATGAGCTGAAATCTATTTGATTGGATTTTATGTTGCCGGATTATTGTTATGAAATTCTCATACATTACAGCTTCTCTATTAGCATGATATCTGAGTAACATTTAGAAGATGTTAAACCATAAAAAGGAAATCAGGCAAAGAGGAATTTCCCAAACATTTACTATCAGTTTATTTTAAACAACAACTGTACAAAATACAAAACATGTTTAAAACAGCAAGAAAGGCTATTTAAACACTAATAATGAGCAAATGTTATCTCCACACACATTTTTTTTGTTGTTGTTGTTGTTTACATCACAACAGCTGTACATTTCATCCACTAACGTTTTCACTGATTATGAGGGGGGGAAAAACATAAGTGGGCAGTTCAAGTTGTGCTAGGTTTAAAATGTCACATCACAAGCCATGTCCATGCAGATATTTTACAGCAGCCAAGTATTGAAAACTACAGCTGAAATGTTGTTTTTCAGGGAGAGAGATATCAAAACAAGGTATTTACAGCAGAAAATAATTTTTAAATTACCTTCCCATCCATTACACTACAATGATGCAAAAGGTACAAACATCCAAAATCACAGATCATCTTCATCTCCTCCTTAATTTTGCAGCTTATCATCTGCAAAATTGAGCTCTGCTTAGAAATCTCAGTGCCAGCGTGAGCATCAGACAGATCTGTGAGAAAACAGCCTCAGCTGATGATGCACAATATTTAAGACAAAAACAACAGCCAGATGTAGACTGATAAATTTGAGAAGTGGGTGTGAATTGTGACTGAATGCTAAAATCAAGGGCTTAAATTTAGTGTCATGGCTCTGGGTGCACTGAGGTATTTTAAGCCTCATAATGGTGTAATTTTATACCCCTTTGCAAAAGAAAGAATTATTGGGCAAGATATTTCTCTACAATTGTAATATTGAGCTTACAACTGAAACAAATGGGAGCCAAAAGGTAATCAACCGTCCATTTTTTCGGAGTGCAGTGACTGAAAATGTGACAACTGTTCCTGGAAAAAGTTTTGCAGAGTGATTATTTGGCAGTGATGCGTGCAGCTGTTGCCACAGTGACCATTAGCCATCGCTAATGGCTAATGGTCCACAGGTACAAATCTTCTGACTGGAAGTACCGAAGAATTCATCCCTCAGCTCACACTAGGGCTGCACGATTTTGGAGAAAAATGTAATTGCGATTTTTCGGATAACAATTGTGATTTTATTTTGCCAGAGGGACGGAGCCAAATGGAGCCATTAAAGGTTCTCTTTTCTCTTTAAACAGCCAGCTTATAAGTGCTTCTCATTACAGTTTGGGAAGATGCTTTGTTCCCAAATGCATGCAGCCACTCAAACTAAGCAGATGCAGAAAAGCTTTTACTGCAAACCAAGCCACTTTGAGATACTGAAAACACTATCACGAGCTGCTCGTGTGTAACAGAACACAGTGCCACACTTCACACAGGGTATTCGGGACACGCCAGTCACAAGTCTCTAGTTACTTTTCAATGGGAGATATGCAGAAAGTGGCAAAAAGTGATGCTTGTGCACTCAAAATGCTGCCTCTTTGAGAGCATGAGTCTTGAAACATGCAACGCATGTATCAACTGAATCAAATCGCAGACATATCACAATTGCAGTTTTTATTTCAATTAATCGTGCAGCCTAGCTCACACACATAATCACCTCCAAATCAATACCATCACAGAGTCATGTTCAATCACCCATCCAATCGTCTGTCTGTCCTCACCCATGATTGCTTCAGGAGCATTACTTCGCCTTCACAGACTGGACTAGACCTATTTTGGTCTACAGCTACTAAATAAGTTTAGGTTATGAGTAAATCTGCTTTGTTTCGAATGTGTAAATGATTGTCAAAATGCCGTTTCTATGTGGCGGCCAATCCAATAGGCCACTGAGGCACTGTGAAAGTGCAAATTAAGCAACTTTAGATCTAAGCACTAGCCAATGTGTCTTTACAAGCTAGTGAGGACTCTTTAAACGATAGCCTCTTCCTCTTGGACAGAAGCTCTTCGGCGGCTCCGTGGATGTCGTCCAGCTCTGTGGTATAGTGGTCTGGGCTTTCTCCATTGGAGGTCTCCTTGATGACGCTGTACGTGAGGGCCACGCTATACGTGGGGGGCTTCTCAGAGCGCTGGGGACCACAATGGCAGAGCTTGTGGAAAGCGGCACGGAACTTCTGAGACATGGCATTGTAGATGATAGGGTTGATGGCGCTGTTCAAGTAGATGCAGAGACGGCAGAACAGAAGGAACCAGGTGTCCAGATAGGCCTTCTTGAGGAAGGAGTTGACCACCACCAGTGTCCGATAGGGCATCCACAGCAGAGCGAAAAGGATCACCACCACTGCCAGCATCTTTGTCACCTACAGCAAAGAGGATGACAGAAGTTTTCAGTTATATATGTAACTCTCTGATCCCTCATTATTAATACATTTCTTTAAAACAAAAATCCTCTTCAATCTCATTTTGATAAATCTATGCAATTTTTTATAACATACTGTATTTTATATTATTACATTACATTACACTATATATTATTATTAGCCTCAACTGTTTAAATGATATATAGATAAGTTTTGAATTTATTGTGTACCAATTAAAACTCAATTTGTATTGCTGCTTCAATACTGATTAATAAGTAATGTGTTTTTTTTTTTTATAAATATGGACTAGCAGGATACCTGTCTCCTATTAGAGATGTACCAGCATGCTCATTTTAATTTCTCACTCCATCTTGGCCTTTTGCAACAGTGTTAACATGATTGTCACGGTACAGCTGTTGTATTGTTTGCCAGATTATTCCCAAATGTATTAACACACCATAACATGTCACGGTTCATTCATTGTAGAGATTTGCTACATGGGTTTAAGACTCGTTTTTATAAAGGTCATGAGAGGTGTGTTTTCTCACCATGTTTGGACAAGTCAAAGAGCCCTAGAGCAACAACAACAACCCAAGTGCAGTCGCTCCGAGTTTATCAGATGCTGTCTGGCTTCACTATGCATTTGGACCTTTACCTGCTGGAGGCTATGTGACCATCATAACACATAACATTTCTCAAATAATCAGCAAACGCCTGTGTTCTACATCACAAATGTTTCCCGCACACTCTATTCACCGCAACACAGCTACCGAGTCTATACAGCGAAACAAGTGTAGTTCGGTTCCCAAACGAATGGCTCTTATGAGCCGGCTCTTTAATGTGAATCAAGTACGACCAATGTATTCAGAATCTCGAACGAGTGATTCTAATGATTCGACTCTTTAAAACGTAGAGCGCGCGACCAGTGCAGAGATATCCCCAAATGAATCTAATATGAGATTTTTAGGGAATCAAACACATAGCGATCAGAATCTCGAACAGATAACTCTTGAGAAGGTTCTTTTTAAGTGAATCGCGAGCTCGTTAGACTTAAACAATGTAGTTACTGTGAAATGAAAGATTATTAGTCTTGTTGTAATGAGCGTATAATGAATGAAATGTTAACATTATTGCATTGATACTTCTATTCAATTAATGAATAGGAAGAAATATTTGAACTGCATGTATGTCCCCTCTAAAACGTTTTTCTTTTCTTTTTTTCTTCTTTTTTTTTTTAATCATTAAAAAGTAGGCTATTTGTATAACATTTTTGGAATTGTATTCTTGAATGTTTAGATTTGCAACTGACTGTCCGAAGGAACAAACTGAAACAATAATTGTATTATGTATGTATATGCTATGCATGTATTCATGCTAATATTGTTTCCTCAGAAGTAGCCTACTAAAAGCATCATATATGGAACAGTCAAGAAATCGAAAACTGGGAGAAAGATGCGCGTTCCAAACCAGTGAATGCTACTAGAACTTGCAAGCGCACAATTACGCACAGAAGAAAACTAACTTCTGAGTAAAATAAACCAGATAAAATCAGCTCTTTACCTGTCTCCGAGAAGCAGCAGTTGTGCTGCTGGAGGAACTCCTGGAGTTCCCATGCACGGACGACTGCTTTTTCCAGTTTCTTCGACTTTCCTTGGGATCCGACGGGAGCGGGTTGAGGAAAAGAATCCTTGCGATCAACCCGTATAAAACAGTGGCCAGCAAAAGCGGGATAACATAAAACACGGCATAATCTGTGAAATATATGGGCAAATACAGGTTTCTAGATACTTTGTATGCGCATGTCACGAGGACAGCGTTATCATAAACGTCCTTTTTCGTGTCGGAAAGATAAAACCACATAACACAATAGAGGGACGTTAAAACCCAAACGAGAACAATGATCTTTTTGGCTCGGGAGAGGGTGCACATAAACTGCGCTTTTATCGGGTGGCAAATGGCGATGTAGCGTTCAATGGTGAAGGCTGTGATGGAGCAGGAGGACGCGTTGATGCCCAGGTACTGAAAATAAGTGATGGAGAGGCACCCAGCGTATCCGTACACCCAGTGGCCACCGAACAGACTCTCGGTGATGTTGGGCAGCCCGGCTGCAGTCAGGACCATGAGGTCGGCAACTGCCAGACTCACCAAATAGCAGTTAGTTGGGGTACGCATGTGCTTGGTCGTTAAGACCACAAGAATGACCATAACATTGCCAACAATTCCAACTCCACAAATAAGAATCACTAATAAGATGCTAGCGACCTTGTATTCGATACTATAATCAGTCCATATCGTAGCCTGAGTCCCGTTGTTCATTTTTAATAAAGTGCTGTTCTCCATGCTCCTCTTGGTTTTCTTTTCTTTTTGCGCAAAAATCACCTTTCAGCTCTTCAGGACGCGCGCAAAAAGGTCATTGTTTCAACATTCCAGAGAAAGACAATTCCTTCAAGACCAAATTTGTGCAGTTTTAATGTCCTTCTTGAATAGAACACCGCTCACAGCAGACTTTAGATCTCAGAGATGAAAATGAAAGCGTTTGCGTTTGGTGCAAAGCCAAGAATGTGTCCGTGGTAATTTGTGTGATATATAAAAATCCTGTCCCCGGCGTGCATAACTGCAGAAAGCTGACAGAGGTGTTGCACCGCCCAGGGCTGAACAGGCTGATATGGTCTCTCAAAGACCCCTGTAACCCTAATATGAGACCGACAGCGTCAGTAAGGGCAGGTTGTGCGGTGCGTAATGCCGCAGCAGCAAGCAAGAGAGGAAGAGTCTCCAACACACGTTCTGTTCAATTATAGGTTTCTTGGCTAAACTGCCAAAAAAAAAAAAAAAAAAACTAAATATAGGCCCATTTCACATTCTAATTACAGTGTTCCTCTGCAATATTGTGTTTGTTTAAAAGTCAGTTTGCTTTGGGTATATCATAACTGATAGTGCTTGCTTTTAGGCTGTTTGTTTCAAGGGTTGTGATAAGGTTACAGATTGATCCAAGCCCAGGAAGACTGGCCAAGTTTGATTTCACCCGCAGAATGTAAGAGGTTTACACCCGGAGGAGAGCTATTATTGACACTTAACTGAATCCACCGAGGATGCACAGGTCTTAATAGTCTTCAGTATATTTATGATGACAAAAAAATTCATCATAATTTTTGTGAATTGAGCTATAATGTATAACATTACAATTGTTATTTGACATTGTATTTGTATACAAACAGGTCAACTGAAATGAGATTTTTAAGTAAGTGGATAAAAAGCTAGTTTTATCTGTAAAAAAACAAAACAAATAAACAAACAAAAAACTTTAGTTTTGGAGCACTGAAGTCCATTCACACCAAGAAAAAAAAAATCTTTTGAAAGTGATTCCATCTATATAGTTCATCTGTGCTGTTATCGTTATAGCTGTGATTTGGACTTCTTTTAAATGTAGAACGATTTTTAAAATTGTGTCTTTTATGGTTATAGTTAGGTCCTGGTATGAACGGCCTTTATCGTTTTAATGTTTGATTGGCGTGAGATTTTTCAGGTTGGTTCATCTTTGCTCATTCTTAATGTGTTGTTAAATGTGTTCTTTGTTAAAAGCACACAGTATCATTTATGTCACAAAAATAATTAATAATTTCTGACAGCTTTTGTGCTCTCTCAAGACTTGACACAGATTACTTTTATATTCTTGAGAAAAGTTAATAGCAGTTAACAATCACTTTAAAGCTGTCAAATCTTTTGGATTTTTTCAGGATGTTTAGATGTTTCTTTAATATATATATATATATATATATATATATATATATATATATATATATATATATATATATATATATATATATATATATATCATGAAGGCTATTACAGACAGAAAGTGCTACAAGTCATTCCACTTTTCCATTATGCGAAGACCAGATCAATTTGTAGAGTTTATGGCTCTATCTGACGGCCATAAAGACATAATCCATTATGGCCACCTTAAAAAATATCAACAACATTTCAGTAGAAGCTTCATGCAGTGAAGTGTTTTTTCAGCTATTAATCTTTCTATACCTTTGCAAGTGTACACAAGCGTAGAAAAATGGAAGCACGATCAGATTTATTATTTGTTTAAAAGTTCTAGATAGATAATGAATTGTTTGTACAATATAAATACAATATAAATTATCTTAATATAGATGATCATCCATTACCTTATGTAAATGTTTGACTTTTCATATACTTCTTTGCACGATTAGTGTTTGACTGCCATCTTGTGGACATGTTGAATAACCACACAAATAGTCCCCAAAAACTTGCAGATTCTAGAATTCTTTCTTAGGCTTGTGATCCATTTCAAGAAAGCAAAAGCAACTGAACACTTTACTCCTAAATATTTAATTTCATCTATATTACCATCATTGATTGCATTACCATCATATATTTAAAATGCTTTTAACAGATTCATAAAAGTTATTTATCATTAGCCTACTAAAAATACTGTTGGGAAATTTTACATCACATTACCATTACCAAGGTGGACTTTTGGATGTTTTTAGGTACTAGGATGAGTCCTATTGCAATGTATTTTGCATCCCATAACAGCCCAATACGGTTCCTACTTCATCTCAACTCTACTCAAACTATGGCTAGGCAAAATTATGAGATGAATAAAATCTGGAAGCTATTGTTCATCAAATCTCCTTGAGAAAGAAACAAAGGCATTGCATTGATCAAAGTTAACTTCCTGTAATGGTTCATCACCCAACTTCTACTCTGAAAAGAACAAGCAAAGCCTGCGAGAGATCTGAGAGATTATCAAGCTGAGACGCACAAGTTTATGAATATGGGAGCGTGACAAGCATTCATAAAGACAGGGCTGTGATTTCATCATTTGTTATGGAAATGTAATGAATAATTCATAGTCTGCTGGACTGTATGAATCATTCATTCTCTAATTGAATTTGATTTCAGCAAACTTCAGAATTTAAAACACAAAGATGTTGTTCTGCTCTTAATCCGATACAATGCCAGCAGACCACTCAAAGCTTGGCAGCCAGCATCTCAAAGGAATAAATACAATTTCTGGCTGCGACTCAGGAATCTCTCATTTTCCTAATGACAAGAGCCCGTTTCTACATCCCAATTTGCACGTCTCCCATCCAAAAGGCCGTGCACACAATGAGGTGAAACTAGTCATTCCATGCGCTCCCGTTATTGGCTGCAAAGAGAGTCCGTTCATATCAGAAAAATTAGATGAGTGCAGGTACTTGGTGGTGACGACATCGACCCATTTCATCAAATTAAATTTATTACAATAATACTAACATGTTCAAGGACAATGGAGATACTTCTATGTCCAAGATTACTCATATTCTATAAAAACCTTTTTGTCAATTAAAACTTTGGGATAGTGGACGTAGTGTTGTTATCATTTTAAATGGATAAGGATGAGCTCATATTTGATACAATCAAAACATTTTGTGAGTCACTATTTTCAATGACCTTCAAGGATGTTTAATAATTAAAAAGAGCTGTCCATCATGCCCTAAAATTTCTGTCTTATACTGTATGTATTTAAGAGGCTTAAGAGTTTAGAAGGGTCTTTGTCAGAGTATTATTCCTCTTTTTTTTCTTCTTTTTTTTCAAGAGCTTTCTTTTAGACATATACCTCCTTATCTGAGACATTATTCAGAATAGCATACTACCATATATAATACTGTGCTCACTATACATGTTTTCTATATGCAGCCCAACTTCCATCATGATGGATGAACTGGAATATCAGTTGTGATTCTGTTTCTCTTTTATTTTTAATAATTAAAAAATAAATTATTCATCTGACTGCAAAGACTTATGACATTTTTAATGCAGAATTGCATGAAACATTAAGATGATATTTGGAAACCACTTGCTGAATTAAACTGCAATGTCGATTCCATTCTGAACATAGCCTAAAATGCACAACTCCTGGATCGCATAGTGTGTGACCTTGGATCACATGTCGTGTGACAGACGTGTTTAGCTCTGTGGGCAGCAGTGATTTCAGCCTGAGCTCAGTTGTAATCGAGTCACTGTGCTCAGCACCAAGGACAGCTCCTCCCTTCTCTACCTACTCGCATTCGCTTACCTTGTCTGTATTTTTAACAAAGACACTGTCATTGAGGTTCTAATAAAGCATGAAATGTCCTCGGCATCTAATCAGTTACAAAATCCTCAACAATAACCAGCGTCCAGAATAACTACTTTTTTTATTTTCAACCACTCGTCAAACTAGTAAATTGAGTGCTTTTTGTGTGTCCTATATTTAATACACTTGCATTCAAAAGCGTGGGTCAGTAAGATTAATTGATTGTTTGTTTGTTTAAAAATGTTTATTTAGCATTAATCTAATCAAAAGTCATAGTAAAGACAAAAAACATTAAAATGCTGTTTTTTTGTGTTTTTTTTTTTTTTCATTTATCAAAATATCTTGAAAAAAAGCATTAGTTTCCACAAAAATATTAAACAGCACAACCAGTTTCAACAACAATTGATTTGAGCACCATATCAGAATATTAGAATGATTTCTGAAGGATCACGTGACACTGAAGACTGGAGTAATTGCTGCTGAAAATGTAGCTTTGCCATCACAGGAATAATTTACATTTTAAAATATATTAAAATAGAAAAGTTACTTTAAATTGTAATAATATTTCACAATATTACTTTTTACTGTATTTTATTTGATTTTTTTTTAGCAAATAAAGATAGTTCAAAATAAATCTTATGACTCCAAACTTTTAAACGGTAGTGTAACAGTCATCTATTCATAGTAGTCATCTGAAATGTTCAAAATCAATGCAAAGTTTTGTTTGCACAACATACTCACCTAGACTATATAGGTCAGCAGGTACACAGGTGAGTGTCACGTCACATTATTTTTCAAGTTCATTTCCTTTTGGCTCCTTTAGGCTAAAGTGGATGCACGTTGACCTCTGGGAGGCAGCTGGTGAAAATAGTAACCTTATTGGCACAGACTGCCAGACAAGCATCACCACCTGGTTTCACACCCCTGGTTCTGAGAATATGCCTGGCTTCTAGGTCATAAAACAAACAAACAAATTTTATACGTGTTTGTTCCAGTATAACATCTCATTATTGCAGTTTAGAAATGATCATGTAATACATTTTATTTATAATTAGGGACTGATACACCTTTAATTTGCCTTTATTCGTTATTACATACAGATGCGAGAGCAAAGGTATGTGACTGCAGGTTTGTTGCTTGGTACGTGATGTTATTTAGTGCCTACGTATCACTCTGTGTAGCCACCTGCTCCAAACAACATGAGGATAGACTGTCGAGCCACAGCACGCTTCTGTGCATTCCAAGGTGACTTGATTGATACCCAAGGCTCTGAAACTCAATTTCGTCCTTGGCAATGCATGCAGGATTGGCTCAGCTGGCAGCTGACGGTATGGAAATCTCAGAGGGGCATGCAGCAGAAAATAAGCTGTGCACCCTTCTGAGATTTCCGTCCTGTTGAAAATAGTCCAAACTGACTGCAGCATACAGCTACTCCACCTATGTTCATAAAGTCTGCAGTGACAGATGGGAATTCATGACTCTGCACCTCATACTCCCTGAGCTGAGCCTCCACCAGTCTGGGACATTAATCTCTGGCTGAGTAAGCCCCACTTCTCTGCAGACTCATCCGTTAAATGGGAACTTGTCTGGCTTTGAGCCGAAGTCATCCTTTGTATTGGTCAACACAATAGCACGGAATCTGTGGAAATAATATTGATTGTTTGTTGACAAGGAGAGATCGGAAATGCTAGTTAGGGATATTTTCTGAATTTTCCTTTGAAAACGTTTGAAATAAAACATCATGTTGATGAGATATTCTTAATTTTTTGACTGATTCAAGTCTTAAGCTTTTAATAACCACAGAGCAGTAGCCTATACTTTAAAAAAAAACGGGCTATATTTGGTTATGGATGATATAGTAGTAATAAATAACGTAAAGATGTGTTAACAAGGTCATTTTGAAGAATATGATCTGGTATATTAAAAATTAGACTATACAGACTTCAAACTGACCAGTAATCTTTCAAGCTTTCAAAGGACCACAGAGCAGATGGTGTAGAATGGGTGTGGTTTAGCACAGTCGCTGCTCCTTACTGGTCATAGTAGGAAATATCTCCAGGCTGTAGTTTCCAGTCATATGCTGGTGATTTGTTCAGAAAAATAATTACTTTTCGCTTCCGAGAACTTCATTTCCCATGGTTCCAATACAATTTTAAACCTCTTATGATTTACTTGAAAACGCAAGAGTGATGTAAATCAGCGAGGCGTAGAATTTACAAATCTTACTATGGCGAAGACTGGACTTAATATTCATAAGCCGTTGCTTCTCCATTGGAACGTTCGCAAGGAACGTCACCAACACCTAATTAAAATTAAATGAGGTGACATTCGCTATAGGACATCAACTAAGATACCTCAGCGCAATCTTATTAATATTCATACTAAAACACTTCCCCATAGGAAGGTTGCTGAGAATCATCATCACTGCCTAATGAATATTCATAACCAAGCCTTTGCCATAGTAGAATCTGTAATTTGGCTATCAAGAGCTCAGTTCATCTTTAAAACGGAGCGTGGGAGGGAGAACGGCAGAGAGCAGCAGCCGGGAGGCCAAAATGTTCAGCAAACGAGAAGGTATTATCCAAGAACATTTGTTTATGCCAAACAAACAATGTGTGATTTGCGTCTAAATATAGTGAGATGAGGAATGTGTCCTGTTTGTGCCGCTTTCTTTGCGGGATATTCTATGACCTATTGATGAGTGTAACGATGCAGCCTGATGGACACGTGCCAAAACTACTATATTTATATGTGTATATGGTATACCGGTTTAGCTATTGTGTATCGTGTTAGCTATTGCAGATGTGATGATTTGTGGGATGACTTTATTGTCATTTTTTTTTTTCCCGAGTAGTAGCTATATACCAATAATCGATTTGACATGTTTGTATACTGATATTCACACTTTTTCAGTTTATTGGTTTCATTAATGTTGATTAAATGTTGAATATACATACATTTCAAAACAACTTTGTATAAATATAATAAAACGAATTAAAATAATATGGATATTGGTTATTAAAGCATTTACATATAAAAGTACTGATACTGATATTGGTCGTAAAAATATATCATCGATCTCTACTGTGAAGTGTAGTGTCTGTATCCACATCGACCATGAGCCATGCGTTTTAAAGGGACTTATAGCTTATCTTGGGGTTTATACGGATTGCTTTGCTAATTGGATATTGAAGAAGTAGGGCTAATCAGTAACTTTAATCGTCTTTCATTAAAGAGGCAATGGATTTCGTTCAAATACAGTCATTAACTGTTGCTAGACCATTGTAGTGTGCATAAATAGGTTAGAGCAGTAAATAGTATGCATGAGTCACAGTTGTGCTTGGGACACGTGCTGTAGTACACTAGACTGACCTACAAAGGAAAATCCAGTAACACTTTATGTGTAAATCTTGTCAAAAATTTGCAAATCAGGTCTCTTATAATTGGTCATTGGCCAGAATTTGAGAAATTTCTGAGCAAAGTCCAGTAACGTGTACAGAAATGCTTGACACATAGTATTTAATAACAGTTAGATTGTCAAGAACAAATAAGAATTTTAATTGTAATGGCATACAACAAAGGTAAACAACAACAATTGTGCGACCATCTGTGGTTTTAAATAATTATTATTAAAATATTCATAAAAAACATGTTTTTGTTGCAGTATGCTAATTAGTTATCATTGTGTCAAAAGCAGGAGTTAAACAAAAAAATCTGTTCTTTCAGACATTTAAATGTACAGATAATTTGTATTATTTAAAAAAAAAACTATTCATTAGTCACTAGCTTCAATATAGATGCTCTGTGAGTTGAATTCTCATCTGAAGTATTGTAATTTATGTGTTTATAGGTATAGTGTGGATGACTTGATGCGGCAAGAAACCAAAGTGATCCGTGGGAGTGGATCTGATGGCCTCGGTGGAGTTACTCTACATAGATAATAGAGGGGGAAGACCTGATCCCCCCGGGGTACTGGATTGGTCTTCTAGCCCTCTTCATGTTCACAGGCTAAACAGTTCGGTGGAAGACGCTTCTCCCACTCTGAAGGCGCCTGCCTGTGAGGGACAGTGTAATTCAGCACCAAGGACGGCTCCTGTCAGAGGACAACATGGCCAGCACCGGCATCAGCCCACAGAGAAGGTCAGGGTGTGTTGTGACGAGGAGCTGGAGACCTCGTTCACTTACGTCGATGAAAATGTCAATCTCCGGTTGGCCACCCCGGACACGAGCGAGAAAAGTGCCCGCCATGCGGCTTCGCTCCACGACTCCTCGAGCGAAATCCGTCCCGAGGGCCACCAGGAGTTGTCGATGATGTCCGACATCGACCTCAGCTCAGAGAGTTCGGGGAAATCCGTGGATTACGGATTCATCAGCGCAGTCACGTTCCTGATCACCGGGATCTCGCTGGTGATCATATCATACACGGTCCCTCGTGACGTCAGAGTGAACCCCGACAACGTCTCTGCACGTGAAATGGAAAGACTCGAGAACGAGAGCGCTAGGATAGGCGCACACCTTGACAGGTGTGTTATCGCCGGCCTTTGCCTTCTCACCCTAGGCGGGGTGGTGCTGTCCACTCTGCTAATGATTTCGATGTGGAAAGGTGAGATGTACAGAAGGAAAGCCTTTGCTTATTCAAAGCACTCTACAAAGCTCTATGGTTCGATTAATTTAAGAACAAGATCGAGTCCCAGTCGCTCATCGCCACCACATAGTTTGGTCGAGGAGGAGAATGGCGATGCCATTAGTTGACTGTTTTCTCCATTTTCTCTATTGGACTGCCAAATGTAATGTTGACCTTTCCAGCATGGCCAAAAGAGCTTGTTTTTCAACCTTGTGTCAGTGAATATTGCTTACTGATGCAGACAAAACACCATCAAATCACAAAACAGATTTCTCAGGCTTCAGAAAGACACAGCATGATATAATTTGTATTAATCATGAAGCAAGTACATTTTTGAATAAACAGAGGTTCGAACTTCAGGTTGTGTGGCAGGAAGTTAAATGAGGTTTCTGATAGTATTCGAACCCTTACTTTCCAAGCTGAAAGTAAGAGATCTAAAAGAAATGAGTCCTGTTGTACAGAAACCTGCTGCTAATACCTACTGCCTCTTTCTTACTCTTTCAGAATACTGAAATGTTTCCACTTCAGCCATTTCGTCATGGTATGTAGAGTGATTGAGGGCTACACAGTTTCTGCTTTAGAGCACTCTGGTGTATTCAGATCCTCAGAAAGCATTGTTCTGTGTTACACTGAGAAAATTACAGCGTATAATTGGGATGTTTTTGCCATTATTTCCTCAGATTGTCCTTGTTAGTTCATGTGTGGAATGGGCCATGCAGAAATCCAATACTACCCCCCCCCCCTCCCCAAAGTGCTAAAATATTTTATAAATATTTAATGGAGGAAGCTGCCACACAATGATTTGCTATCTTTTGGAAATTTAAATCTATCTCTCTGAGATAGCAAAGCATAACTACTGTATCTTCACTGACACTGTATACACACAGTTGAACCTATAGGCTCTCAGTATGTAACAAGATATTGACACAAATGGAAAAAAATATCACTCACAGGATTTATCATAAGACTTACTATATCATATACATATCATCTGTATCAGTGCATACTCTGATGATTAATGACAATTCATAAAACTCAACTTAAGACTCACTTTCTGATATGAAAATAAAATTATATTATTCTTGATTTTGTGTTTTATTGCTTGTGCTACATCAGTAGCCTGTATTTGACTGCGATAAGTGTGACCACTTAAAACCTGAACATGACATGATCATGAGTCATCTGTCTGACTCTTAACTGGTTATGTCCATAGTATTACTGAGGAAGAAGAAAAAAAAAAGATTGAATCAAATGTCATTCTGCTGAAAGAATTTTAGCTTTAAAACTCATTAATTAAACTTTCTGGTGTTTTTACTTTATATTAGCAATGCCTTATCAAGCAGTAAAGCAGTGTAGATGCTTCAAATTTAGCAGTAACAAAAATGTATACATTTCTGACTGATTGTAATATGGATGTTGCAATTTTACAGGTAAATTACTCATAACATTTTTCTCACAATGAGTGAGATCTAAATGTTAGGCCTATAATGAGTCATTGGTAATTGCCCACATTATCTAGGACGGTACTACCGGGCGTCTCAAAGGGAAATTAGAAATGTTAATAGAATCACTTTTAATGAGCTGATTTGAAAGCAGCATGTAAACGGAACACTTAGTAAGATTAGTTAACCAGAGCGCATATTATATTACCTGTCACAAAATAGACGCTAATATATCCCCATTCGCCTGTAGGAGGGAACCATAATATCAACAGTATCGCGCGCTTTCTATTGCAGTTTGCCGCGCGCGGTAAGCATGAATGCTTTTTTTTTTTTTACGAACGAATATTTAACTTTCTATTTACGCGTTTTTTATTAGTAGATGGTAAGATCAGTCAGAGCGCATAAATTTACAGTTCACAAAATTGACGCTTACTAACAGAAGTCACATTGGGCAATGAGGTATCCATAAAGCGCACTTTCTATTGAAATTTGGCGCGCGCGGTAAGATATAGTAAGGTGGCCGAGAGAGCTCAACGCGCTGCAAATAGAAAAAAAACACCTGCAAATTAAGAAAACAACTTCATCAATTTGACAACACATGCGCTGCAAATGCTCACAACACACCCAAATAAAGACACGCACTGCAAATACTCACAACACAACCAAACAAACAAAGAAGCGTTTCTTTATTTGTTTGTGTTGTGAGCATTTGCAGCACCTGCTGTTAGAAGATGTTTTCTTGATTTGCTGGTGCTTTTTCTATTTGCATGTGTTTTCTGAAGTTGCAGCGCGTTGCACTCTCTCGGCCACCATAATATAGGCTATATAAAGTATAACTTGCAATATTTATTAACGAATGTACAATTCACACATTTTTATCGACAAGTGAGAAGTTCTTTACAAAAAACAAAAACAAAAAACACTCTTTGCAACCTAGTTTCTGTTAAAAAAAAAAAGTGTGTTTCTGAAGTCCAGTCAATGCTGAAAATAGCAATGCTGTCCATTTCAAACCACACTGTCCTGTAAGAGTACACCTAGTATGTGACATCCATGACAGCTTGCCTCCATAAGCCATATGTTCTAGGAAATCTGGGTTCTCCTCCTTTCTCCAAGATACATGATTAAAGAGAATGAGGGTTTTTCTGGAAAATACGCTCAGCACTGCAGACTTTACGGACGAATTGAATCAACTTAAGCACTTGCAGCGTTTCCAATAAAGATGTTTTTGTGCAGTTGTTTGTTGTACACTTCAACTTCTCAAGATGGAACACATTAACCTCACTGGAAGCTTTTAGTCATCTAGTCCTATTGCTTCATTTACTAGCACAGGGATGCCACTTGTTCCTACAGAAATGCTCCAGTATTTGATGGAAAGTTGAAGTGTGTGTTCTTGTACCCTTGGAAACCCTGTGGAAAATTTCCAGTGGTATTGATTTCTGAGAAGAGCACTCTACTGAGACAGCCTCAGGGATCTGACCCCAACTCTTGGCTGCATTTCCCCAGCATTATTTTTAGTAGCAGCACAATGTAGGTATTTGTATGGCTTACCAAGGTTTATTAACATTAGACTTGATATCTCTTTGTAATGTAAATTCAATCTTTTAAGCTCTTTAGCTGAAATGGAACTATGTTCCCCTGCACTCTGCGTTAGCACCTAGATTAGTTTCTCCCATCAGCTCTATTAGCCTGAAGCATTTGTCATTATGAGGTGGAATAAGGATGCTTCTAAAAGCCCACGGGAAATCTCTGAGGGGCCTCTTTGGCTCGGAGAGGTTTCTACCTGTCTGGATAAACAATGTAGATTCAATTGCAAAATGGAAAAGTCAAATTTGAAGGCTCCATGCACACTTGTTTGCAAATGCTACTTTGCTTTCAATGCTGAGTCAGCAAAGACAATCATATTGTCCCACTTGCATTAAAAGTCTCCAAATAGTGTCATTAGGAGTCTGTCATCACATAAAATATTATTATAAGATGATATCTTGCTTTTAGCTTAGCAAACTGCATTCATTCGTTTTTCTAGAAATGTACCTTTCTGCAACATTTGGAGCTTTAAAACACCTGAAGAGGATAAATCAAGGTTTTAGAATTCAATAACAGTTACAGATAGGTGTGCTTTAGCTGGCATCAGATTAATTTGTTCTCATCTAAACTGACTTTTATTGTTGAAGCTTACCCACAAAAGTGCAGCATGCTTGCTTTTCAAGATGGATTGTTATACATAATAGAAAAGGATGCCAGTCGGCAGCAGGAGCTAGTGTCTCCAGAACGGCTCTTTGTGGTCTGTCCTGGCAAAAGAAGGCTGTGAAGAAACTAATGGTCTGTTTAGATCAGACAAAAGGTGGTGAAAATAATGCCATGCCGTGTCAACACTGATGAGAACTCAGAGAGCATCCGGAAATGATTGCCTTAATCACATTTCATTTGCACTGAGTATTTGGTATCTGCTGTGAAGTAAATAAGAAGAAGAAACAAAAGCAAACAGACGGCAAACAGAGTTAAAATGCTGTTAATTTTCTCTATGCTTTCTTACATGGAATGTGAAGAAATCTTTTCTTCTTTTAAATTTTTCCTTGTTATATGGGTATGATTTTCTTCAGAAGACCTTCAAGAATCAAAATAACCTGGAATTGGTTTCTCTAATTAAAATTAACAAAAATAAGCAGCACATATTAGACACAAGATAATCATCATCACTTGCAATAGAATGTTCTTAAACATATCTCAGTGTCAATTCTGTTCTAAATAAAGGTTATTATTTCATAGTTTTAACCTAACCTCCATTAAAAGTGCATATAACCAAAACCACATTTTAATATATTCAAATAAAACTCGCCTAATCGTTTGAATGTGGCTCCCACTAACGACCAGCAGGTGGCACCTTTAGATCTGCATAAGCAGAGTGCTGGATCTATAACTTAGCCTAGATTCACAGCTTATTTGATTTCATAAATTGCATGGTGGTATCAGATCCTCTCTGTTATCAGTTTACAGACATTTTATTTCGCTCCCATGTGGTGAACTCTGCGATAGCAGATTTTAGATTAGCACATTTTTCGAAAGAATTCAGTTTCGCAAGGAAGTTTAGCATGCATGCAAGGTAACCACATTGTGGCCTATTCATCATATCAGACATAGCCAATGCAAACAAACAGCTTTAAACGCTTCCCGCTTATGCATCTGTAAAACGGCCTCATTACACGTAGCCCATGTAACTGCACAACAACCTTTTCCTCTCGCTGATCTTGTTATAAAACACAAACCTGACCTGACCTCGCATCTCCGTGCAACGCCGGCTTTATTTAGGATCGCTTGTGTTGCATCAAGTGTTTCTCTCCACCACAAGAACCCTCAATGGAGCTACAAACAAAGAGTTGAATTATTTATTCCCGTCAATAGCTGTTAAAGGGTAACAGACCAGCAGGCACGTGGAACGAGGGTTTCCTCTCACGTATCGCAAGGATCAAGGCGTCTTTTGTTTGCGTGTCGCGCTCACGCACTGTGTCAAGGATTACAGCTGCGTCATGTTTTGTTTAGCAGTGATGTTGACAAGGTATGTGATGCCCTGATATGCTTTCGCTTAGGCCCTGCCTCCCCTCCTCCCCCTCGCTTATCTGTGGAGTGGAGAGGACCGTTTGCGGGAATCACTGGTGAACGATCGTATCTTGGCCGTTCTCGAGTTTCTCAGCTGCACCGAGAACTGATGCTGTGTGCTGTCATCACTCTAAACCTTGGAGCCGGACTTTGCTTTCTGGCCCTGACGGTGGCTACTGTAAACACAGCAGGTGAACAATTGACGGATTGTGTATTTTGTACAGACACATCAGTCAATCTACTGACTCAATTGTCATATTTGTCTATATATTTTCAGTTGAGTTACTCACAAAATACTTTGAGTGAATTGAACGGCCTGCACCTGTACTATGACGAACACGCTTTCAGCTGGTGAAATAAGTCATTTTAAGTCATGAAATAAGCCATGATATTTTATGTTAAACGTACAAATAAAAATATATAAAAAAAAAAAATAGCATAAAAATAAAAAAAGGTTTAGGAGGAAAAAAATCTCCTAAAAAGGTTAAATTTAACCTAATCTTTATTTTTATTTATTTATTTTAATCAGGTGAAGTCAGTGTATAACCAAGATGCAGGAACCTCTTTTGTTGGCATGTTAGCAAAAAGAAAAAAATATTTATAAATAATATAACCTGAAATATTTCGTTTTTCTTTCATTTTTGTATGTATTTTTATTTAAATAAACGTAATACAATTAAACTTAATTTTGATATTTTTCAAAATATATGAAACCAGCATTAAATATTTAAGCTGATTTTTCAACAACTTTTCATCATCCTGGACATTGGACACATCTGTCACACGTATGTTCCAAAAGTATGTGTACATATCACACACACACTCTCCTACATCTCCTTATATATCTTTCCAACCTCCCTTTGCCTCATTCACACACGCTGATACAAACTAAAATCAGGATCTTCAGAGGAAAAGAAAGGAATACGGGCAAACATGCTCAACATAAAAGAGGCCACTAAAACAATAACTTACAAATGAGTTAAAAATGACAGAGAAGATGGATTTGACCCGACATCATTGATAAACTTTTGGCTGGAAACGGGAAGCACCCTTCCTGGTTTGTCCTGATTGACAGTATTTTTACTCTTCCCCTCAAGCTTCTGAATGCCAGCTGTAGTAACTATGACCCAGGGTATGAGACACTTGAGGAGAAGGTCTACAACATCGACACTGTTATTGAACTGAACTGAATCAAGACTAAATGACTTGCGCTGAATAATGACGCTGTATTATCTTCTGCTATATAGCTGAACTAAGCTTGCTCCACACAACATTCACACTGTTATGGAACTAATCTAAATCAACACTGAACTAGATTGAGCCGTGTAAGGCACAGTCGTCTTTTTAGAGATGTTTTACAGCTGAAATTGTATTTGTTTCATAATGGAATCTGTATTATATTAAGTGCTAAATAAATAAATACCTCGACTATCTACCTTGTATTGTACCTCGACTATCTACTTGTATTGTTCCATACCTGTATGAGTTTCTTTAAAGTGGAAGAATAAATGAGATGTTCTGAGAAATAGAAATGCTGATGTCTGCCATAACTCTCCGATTTGTGAGTGTGCATTTTCAAACTTGGAGCATCAAGACAGGTTTGACAACAATAAATTGGTTTTATGTCTTTGTTTGAAAGCCCCTGGTAATGTGCACAGAAATCAGAAGCAGGAACATTCTTCAAAACATAAAAAGTCATACAGATTTGGAATGACATCTTAGTGAGGAAATTGTTACAGAATATACATCTTTGGGTCAGGTGTCCCTGTTTTATGTATCCACAAACAGATTCCATTATCACAACTGAATGTTAAAGGATTCATTTGATCTTTAATTTGAAATTCCATGAGTTCCAATGGTTATTGCACGAACATGACCTGTCTGTGATATGACTACCAATTAATTAATCAAGCAATCATTTACTCAAATTTTCCATTAGCTATTCGAATCCTTAAACTACAGGATAAATGATCCACCAAGATTCAAGACAATGGGCCATCATGAAAAAAAAAAACTACATACACACAACTTTCTCCATTATATAATAAAATACAATATTAAATAATAACTGAAATCCAATTCTAGGCTCCTACATAGAACAATGGGTTTGGAAAATGGATGGATGGATGAAATCCAATTCTTAACCTAAATTAATGCAAGGCAGACTTTGTCTTGCAGTCAATTAGCAATGAATATCATCTCTGTGATAGCAAAACTGATGAAAAATGAGGTTAGGAATGATAATTCATATGTCTACCAGAGCTCCACTGAGGAGGGAAAAAGTCTGCTTTGATTGACAGCATGAGCTTAATGCAAATCCCTACTAAGTCTCAGTTGTTATTGGTTAGTACAGCTGGTTTGATGTACCGCATCACTCTCAGAAGAGTCCCGCCACTGACACAGAGTTTTGAGAGTGTTTGATGGTGATTGTTCTCGAGACAGTATGGATGATAAATCAGACAAATGAAAGAGGGAGAGCGTGTACTTGCTGCACTATGGAGTGAACTGACAGGTGTTTGGTGTTTAGCCCATCTCTTTTCTTGTCCCACTTGTTCCAGACTCTCTTAGAACAATGAATGAGTCACTGAGGTGAGAAAGCAAAGAGTAAAGAGGCTATGAGTCACCGGCCTTGTTTAGAGATAAATAAAAGGACTCCCTCATTTGTCTGACCGTGCCAAATTGGAGGGTTCTTCTGTCTTCTCCTCTTGGTTCAAGGTTGGCAGAAGTTCAGTTTGCGACGGAAGGGTTGGGCGGCGGAAGGGGCGAGCTAAACAAATCTCTGTCCTGACCGAAGTCCTCTTAGCTAAGGTTTGTCTGAGGCTCGAGATTTGTGTGTGTGTTGGGGAGGATGAGGATGACGTGATCCCCTTTATCCCAGCCAATAAAAGAGAGTGGCCAGCAAAGATCCGGTTCTGTACGTGCCGTCAAATTCAATAAGGTAGTGCTTTAATGTTTTCTTTTAATCAACCAAATTGCATTATACACCAACGGCGTGCTGTACCCCTCAACGGCGGCCCGACGGAGGAGAGGAGGAAACAGCAGGGGGCAGACAGGACATTTCGATCCTCTCACTATGAACGGTGGGTGGATATGATGTCCGACGGACGCAGGTGGGATTTTTAAAGAGTCATGCAAATACAAGTGTAGGTCAAATGAGTGTTTAAACCAGCTCGGTCCTCTCTTCTTCAGTCTGCAAGGGCGCCATAAACTCTAAAGGACATAAGTGTGGGAAGAGACTAAATTCACTGCTGCTGGCATATGAATGTTAATAAAATAGAAGTGTAGTCTGAGATATGGTCAAGTGGTCAGCCCACTTGACACATGGCACTGTGATGCTCATTCAGGTAATGTTAATTTGAATCCTTGATCATATCCCACTAAGTTTCCTCATATTTAAACTTCTTAATAGTCATAACGATAAAAGTTGCAAAAAGGTCAGAATTAAGAATTAGCTGTACAGCGTGATTGGTGTAGTCCAATTCCCGAAAGATATGACTCTTTTGAGTTGGATTTTTGTAGTCAGTCAACAACATACAGCGCATCCTTGTACTCCGATCCCCGAACGAATAACTCTTTTGAACTGGATCTTTTTAGTTAGTCAACAACATTCGGCGCATCTAGTTTACTACGATTCTTTATAACGATTCTTTATAATGATTCAAAAGCATACAAATGTTCCCAAAAAATGACTCTTATGAGCCTAGTCAATCAACAACATACAGCGAATCCATAGTAATCCGATTCCTGAACGAATGAGCCTTATGAATCTGTTCTTTATAATGAATTAATGTCCAACAAATTGGACAAGTTTATCCCAATTTACGAAACGACTTGGTTCTTTTTAGTGATTCAAAAGACTGCGACTGCTGTATTTTGATTCTCGAACAAATGACTCTTATTAGTCCACTTTTATAGTAGGCCTAAATAAAACCGCTTTTGTTGTACGTAAGCTTTGGGTATGCATAGTTTTTCACCTTATGTCTCACGTACAGTTTGCACAACGTTTACAACTTGAGTTTGAAAGAGTAATAACTTAAGGTTACGTAACTCCTCACTGTTCTCGGTAGGTTATGAGAAGTACTGCATAATTGAATGCATAGTTAAAAAAAAATAAAAAAATGTTTGACATTTATCAAATCATATATTTATCAAAATATATAATATGGTAAGGGATTTTTTACTTCATAGCACAGGCTATTTCTTTCTCAAAAATATTTAAGCAATCATTATTGAATGTCGTGAATGTGAATTTAAATGTTAATGTCATTCACTCAGTCCTGATTTGATAAAATCATCTTGTCGAGAGACTGATTTGTGTTGAGAAGACAATCTCAAAAACCTATTAGGAAAAAATATTATTTTTTTTTAGAAACTCTAAAACATTATTTGCAAGACTGCTACACAGTGTTCTTTAAAAGTGCTCCCCCATATATTAAGGAATTAGGATGATAAATAGCATGACAGTACAAGCAGTGCTCTTTTACAGCTTGCAGTATGCTCTGACTGATGTTCTCAGCATGACATATCAGTACTATGTTGATCGAGTGTTTTTGCTGTCCCACAGACAGATCTCATGTATTCACCGCACAATCGCACACAGCGGAATGGACTGGCGAAAACATTCGATCCTCAGGATAGAGGAGGAGAAGAAACTGAAGGGATGACTTCAACCACAAAGTCACTTTGACAAAGCAAATGAGGTATCAGGTAACGGGATCAGGCTTCATTAGGTGACTTCAGGCAAGCTGGCAGTCAGCCAGGTGAGCTGGACGCACAAATGGACATTGATTTTTCAATAAGGGCCCCCCAAGCTGTCAGCCAACTGTACCACACCGATATCCCTCCTCCTGGGGATCGGCCTTTGGCTACCTGACTAGTGGGTCTTTTTGGATCCACACACAGCCCACCTGCTTCCTACCTTCATTCTAACTGAGAAGCAACCCCCCCAACCCCACTTGGAGAAATTGATGTCTTTATTCAAGAGCACAGCGAGAATTGTGGCCCAAGACAGCAGAGGTCATAGTCTGTTGATATCTCAGCCATATTTTTAAAGCTTGAGGTCTACACCGGTTGTGTTGCGGTTCCTCTGTTCCAGGACTGCTGGGGCTAGACACCTTTAATGTGCGTCATCCATCAGGCCGTCTCCTTGACCGCGGGGCACTGCTAATACTGGGCTGCCCTCCACCTGAACCCCCTCACCCAGCGGGTAGTACAGTAGCAGTTTGCAAGGGTTCATTCATCGGTTTTTAAATATGAATTCGAGAGCAACCATCTACAGAGAATAATGATGAGTTTGCATAAAGAAATAGACATTAGCAAATTTGCATGCCGTGTCCATTCGCCCACTGGCCCACATTGAACTTTGATGTCTCCAAAGGCATTTTGTCCAAATATCAACCTTTGCATGTTGCTAGATTGCAATCAATGAGGTTTGATAAATGCTACTTTCTTCTTTTGGAGAAAGCTTCTAATAGGCCTTGGAGGAGAGCGGATGAGAAATCAATATTCACAGCATTGTAAAAATTATACAAGTTTCACTTACATGTAATTATCAGATTTCAAGCCGATTTACCCTGACACTGCTTAATGAAATCGATTATCTGTTGTGCAAAATAACAGAGGGCCTCGCGATCTATATTCGGGCCGGCGCTCTCTTGCAAGCTCATAAATTATGAAAATGCAGTGAAAAGTGGATAATAAATAATATTTATACTAGCTGTGAGGTAGAAGCCATCAGGAGCGTAATAAAACTTGACTTGGCTAATGCTTACTGAAACGGCGTTACTAATGAAAGGGCACTTGTCAACAACTATGAGGTCATTGCAAGCTATAATGAGATTACATAATCGTAAAAGTGAGAGCTCATGCAGATTTAGGGGACGTAACAAAAGTTTGAGGGTGTTTGGAGCGCTAAAATGACAGCAGGTTTTAACTATCCACAGCTGAGAAACTGACTGATGAGGGATCGCAAATTTTTTTTTAAAAAATGTGCCAAACTACATCCTGTCACTATACGCAAGATGCAGTTGTATGTACATTTAGGGTAATCTGACAAATCGCTGTATTGTGGAAGCCTGTTTTTGCCTTAGAGTAAAAGACATTAAAAAGGTACTTGTGAGGCAAGAAATAATAAAGAGTTACAGCTGTGAAATGAAATCACATTTGTAAGATATAAAGTCACAAATTAAGAAATTAAGTCAGATTTGAAAAATGTGAAAGATAAAATTAACAAAACAAGAAATACAAATACACAGTTATGCAAATAGTCAAAAGAGTGCAATATAAAATTGTGAGTCTCAGTTATTATAAATAGTTAAATTGTGAGATAAAGATAACTGGTCGATAAAAAATATGCAAAAATATAGTCAAAACTATGACATAAGTTGCAATGAGACAAAGTCAATTATGAGAAATAAAGTCACAATTATGCAAAGATAGTCTGGTTTGTGAGATTTAAGTTGCTATTGTTAGATATACAGTCACAATAATGAGAAATAACTGCAATTTAAATAAAAAAATTCAAAATTGTGAGATAAGTTGTTATAGATATAGTCACAATTATGAAAAAATAAAGGCACAGTTATACAAAGATATTCAAAATTGGGATATACTGTATATGTTACTATAGTTAGATATAAGAAATAATAAGAAATTAAGTTGTAATTATGCCAAATGAGTTACATCTGTAGTAACTATTCTTAAATATTACATCACACTAATGAGAAATAGTCACAATTATGCAATAATATTTGAAACTGGGAGATAAGTTGCTATATAGTCAAAATGATGAGAAATGAAGTTGGACTTATGCAAAGATAGAAAAAATTGTGAGATACGCTATTTTTACGTCATTATAATGAGAAATAAAGTAAAACGGTAATATACAGTGATACTGTACGTTGTTAGCTATAAAGTCAAAACTGCAAGACAAATTTTCAATTTAGATATAATGTCACAATAAAGAGAAACAAAGTCAGATTGTGAGATATAAAGTCACAATTATTATTTTTGGTCCGACTTTATATTAGGTGGCCTTAACTACTATGTACATACATTTAAATGAATTAGTTGATACAATGCACTTATTGTGTACATACATGTTTTTACACTGTACTTATTTTTAAAAATACCTATATTTATATTTTTAAAAATACCTATATGTAGTTCTGTAATTAAGTAATTAATTAAGTTCTATTTTTTTTACTCTTAGGAAGAAATGGGCTTCCATTCTGTATCCCCTTAATTTGAATGCCGTTCAATAACCCTCCAAAAAATCTTTTAAGTCAATAAATAACAGGATGCATCAATCACAGGGTGTCACGGCATGCAGCTTCTCTTTCTATTTGTCTAAAATATTTCCCATATTTTGAGTGAGACAGATATGCAGGTATGCAGCAGACCGTTTCAGAAATGAGCAGGCCATGTCAACAGCCCTCTGTGTGTAAAACTCCATACTTTCATTTGATATTGGGTTGTTAAAGAGTCACCTGCAGGGTTTTGGAACCGACTGATACTTCTGGATTGGTCGAGTGCAAAGTGTAATATTCACATCCAGCCAGACGTGGATTTTTAAATACATTTTATTTGAAAGTGATTTGCCAAAATAATCTTTTTTCCCTTTACTGAACCCATCGCTCGCAGTAAAGTCAGCAGACTAGACGTAAACCTCTCTTTACTTTACTTTGCACAGATTGTTCACTGGCATTTATTGCGCCAAATTACTCATGCTTTTTTGAATGTCACTTTTTATTGGATTAACTACAATGAATTGGTTTAAAGTTTGGAGACCACTTGAAAACCAAGACTGTAATGGCTTTAGCAGTATTGAGTTCACCAATACTGCTTAGAGCACCATCATCTAGTTCTTTGTCAATACAAAGTGTTATGCCTAATTCATCCTAAAACATATCAAACTGGCCTACAGTTTCAAAATGAGAGAAAAGTACTTTAATATCCAAAAGGGAAATATAGAAAAGCATTATGTCATAGTGTGTTGTAATTACATTTCTCATCATTTACTCATGTTCATGCTGTTAAAACCTGCTTTTCTCTCTCTCTCAGTGGTACAAAAAGAATAATTTAGAAGAAAATCATTAAAGCAAAAGAGAAATGGTACTGGCAAGCTTCAGAACAGAAAAAACATATTTCAAGTATTTTTAACTGAAAGTACTGACATCTGTTGTAACTCTTCTTAGCATGCTCATCAGAGTAGCAAAGTCTCATTGTGAATGAATTTTCTTGTGTTGATTCATTTCGATGAATCATTTGATCCAGTTTATTGATGAATCAGACTGATAGTTTTCAAGTTCAACACAACAGCTCATTCAGGGTGAATATTGTTAAAGAATTATGACTTCGGTCTGTTTGTCACACAAATCTACGGTACAGCTTCAGAAGATTTGGAATTTAGTGCACAAGTATGTACTGATATTTTACGACGAGTTTGTCCTTATTGTAGCTTGAAAGCTCCAATTCTCATTAACTGCAATTAAACTGAGAAGAGCAAACAGTACAAAGTTCAAAATGTCTCCTTAAGTGTCCCACTGAAGAAAGGAAGTCAAATGGGTTTGGAATGACACGAGGGTGAGTACATTTTCATTTTTGGGTGAACTTTCCCTTTAAAGGTTATGAGAATGTTTCTCATTCAGCAACTGAATTGTTTTTCTTAACATCCTGGATGACTTTTTTAAGCTTCAGCATCAATTATCCTATGGCACGACCTTTAGCAGTTTCTTCATGTGATCTACACAAACACAAGCACGTACTGTATAATTGCCCCAAAATGCTCCTTCTTCACTATCTGGAAAGGGTTTTGCAGATTTTGGTCTGGAAAGCCACATAAGTTGCCATTAGGCTGTTGAATGGGCCCGGCTCCCCTCACCTCATACGATTACCCACACATTTCTCAAACAAATCTCATCTGAAACTGTCTAGATTCCTGTAGCAATTAAAGCATTTCTCTCATTCTCTGGTCCTTTTTCCCTGCTCCTTTTGGCAGGAGAGGTGACCATGTTGGTCAAGTCATCTTGAGGCTCGCCAGCCAGCACTGCCAATGTCGATTTGCAGGGCTGCTGAGATCCGACAAACAAAAGGAGAGGCAGATTATTGTGCTGAAGGGAAGTCTGGGGTTCTCGGAGTGTCGAAAAATGTGCAGGGTGTGCCATTGTTTCTCAACCGCCAGTGTTGTTTTGGCAGGTCTACGGAACCCTTCTCTTCCCTTCTGTCAAAAGCCTGAGAGAGCAGACCAAATGAAAATAAGGAGCGTTTGTGGGCTAAGAGTGACATTGGCCGAGAGGTGGAATGGAGTGATGGAAAGAGGAGCTTCGACTGAGAATGAAGGCTGATGGCTGCCACATCACATAGGAGTCCCACATCCACGTATATCAAAAACAGCCATGCAGCAAATACCACAGACTCATGCAATACTGAATCGTGGTTTGTTTTGACATTAAAATGATTCAAGACATTGATTTAATATATCATTATTCAACCTCATGATACAATACAATGGTAATCGACGGAGGCAAGTTAGACTCTAAGTCTCTGACACATGGAAGGGACATTTCTTGTTTTTCTTAAGGGTATGTATGAGCGGGAGAAAAAAAGAAAAAGAAAATATGCACAAGTTAAATAGATTTGAAGTTCTGTATTTTTATAATTTATCTCTCTTGCTGAAAAGATGAAGACTTCTTGCTAATGAGAGGTCACAATCTTTGACCTTTCATGGTCATAAAAATCACTAATTGCCAACCTGCATGCATAATAATAAACAAAGAAAATAATCACAATATTTAATAATAATAATAATATAGACATTTTAAAAGTATAATATGTGCAATATGATAAATATAAAGAAGACACATAAGCAAATCAGGCATATCTTAATATTTAACAATGCAACATACATTTAGAACTAAAAGCATGATGAATTGAATTAATAAAAACAAATACTAGTACATATATTTTTATAATTATATATTTTAGATAAATACATATGGATGCATTTAAAAACATAAAAGTACAGTTAATATATTTATATCTATCCTTAACATACCTGTAACTCATTATCTGCATTATCTTCCTTAAGTATCTTCCAACATGGTAAGATTATTTTTAAGAAAATTATTTTATTTAGCAAGGATGCATGAAATTGATCAAAAGTAAAACACACTTTTATAATGGTACAAAATATTTATATTTTAAATAAATGCCGTTGTTCTGAAATTCCTTCAAAGAATCCTGAAAAAAAGCAAATACAAAAGAAAAACTATATCACGATTTCCTCAACAATCTTAAGCAGTATAACTGTTTTCAACACTGACAATAATAAGAAATGTTTTTTTGAGCACTAAATCAGCATATGATTTCTAAAGGATCATTTGACACTGAGGTCTGGAGTAATGATGCTGAAAATTTTGCTTTGCAAATAAATTACATTTTAAAATATATGTAAAAACAGAACATTTTATAATAATATCCCTTAAAAACTTTTGAATGCTAAATAGAAAAGTAAAACATTTTATAAAGTAACTCTGATATTAAGGTGTAAATATAAGTTATTCACTGCTGGGGGAAAAAAAATACTACCACATTATCCCAAACACTGAAACAAAACAGCAGCACGAAGAACAAATAATTTGAGAAAAAACTAATCAAAAGAAAATAAATGGATACAGACATTTCACAGTTTTACCGAAATAATGTTAAATACAACTGGTAATACATTATTTTCAGTTCCAGGCAGTAAATAAGTAGATCTAAATAATTATTAAATGCTTGTATGATGAAGCCAGAGCTGGTATTTCACAACATGCAGACTGGGAACACGATAATATTACCACCTCAGTGAGAGGTCAGTAAAGTTCGGACTATTTACTCCAGAGTTTTAGTGCTTGGATTACGTTTCTGTTTCTCAAGGGGAAGGTTTACACCCGAAAAACACAAACGTCCTTGTTTGAACGCTCCAATGCAAATTGACTGAATTATGTTATACTGAGAACTTTTTAATGGCCGCTGCGAGAGCCATGGAACGTACTAATATTACCTCTGAAAAGGATACATATTTTTGGAGCGGCAGTACAGTGGACCAGGCCCGCTCAAACGTGCTTTAATGGACGCTAGAGTGGAGTTGTGTGTAATTACGGGGAAATGAAAGTGAAGGCGATACTGACAGCAGCGAACCTCGCTGTGCTAATGTAACACAACACTTCTCAGTTTAACACAGCAAGAGCAATATGAAAAACATCTGTTTCAACATCTCCCACTTTCCAAAGCACTTTCTCAAGCTGATTGGTGTATAAGAGTACTGATTGTGTTTAGCTTTTATTTGGCTGTTGGGTACGTTGAAGACGTTGAAGCATTGTGTATAGTGGGAACCTTTCTGGTCTCAATTCACTCATTCTCCACTCTTTCATTTTCATTCATTCTTCCATCACCGTTGTCTCCACACAGTTCAGATTTTCTCAAATTTTCAAATATTGATGTCAAAGAAGGAGGCTAGGAGTCGACGGAGGACTGAGAAATCAACCAGAAAAGTCTTCAATTTGAGGAAAAAGCTTTGACTAAACCTCCTCTGATTGGTTACCAGCATGTTTTTGGAAGCTGTTCCCCAGTATACGGTCCTGGTGTTCCCACATTTCTTAACTAGCTAAACCAGCAGGATTAAGTTTTACTGTTAAAGAACATTTTCTCAAGCTGGAGCAGCACCAAACTAGCACTAACCTCTCTGGTCAAGCATGGAACATGACAGACAGATTGACTGACTTATTTTTGAAGAATCTGCATACTCAGAGATTGTGAGGTCATTGTAAAAGTTAAATAATATATATATATATATATATATATATACATACATAAGAAAAATAACACCAATAACTTAAAATACTAAACATTGAGGTTAAGAAAAAATAACATTAAGAAAAAATAAACAACAACAATAATAATTATTATTAATACATACACACACACACACACACACACACACACACACATATATATATATATATATATAAAATCAAAGTTTAGAATAAGATTTTTTAATGTTGAAAGAATTCTCCTACCAAGCTGTATTTATTTGATCAAAAATACAGTAAAAACAGTAATAATGTGAAATATTGCAGTTTAAATGAACTGTTTTTTTCTTGGAATATATTTTAAGATATATATTACTGTGATGGCAAAGCTAAATTTTCAGCAGTCATTATTCAGTTTTTTTTTTTTAAATATACTCATATGTATATACTCATACATATACTCATATATATATATATATATATATATATATATTAATTGTAATAATATTTCTAAATGAAACATGCATTTTTGATCAAATAATTGCAGTCTTGGTGAGATTTCTTTCAAAAACATTAAAAGTAAAATTAAGTAAATTATCACTATAAAAAAAATTCCCTTTAAATTTATTCAAAAAAAAGGGTGTTTATAAAGAAATAGAAACGGGTGTGCAGTCGGGACATGCTAAGGGGGCAAATTCTCTTCCTGACCATAGCATTAGGATCCCACTGTGTTTCCATTTTCACACAGCGCTCCAGAACTCCACGACTCTCCGATCGGTCTGGACAGACTCAGAGTTACCCAGAGAATCCAAATATTATCCTTCTGAAACTTAATATGTGGGCACGACTATGGCAGCTAATAATCTGGCCCCTGCCCTCACTCCACACCTCCCACGGGTAGATGGCGGTGTAGGCATAAACTCCTACAAAATGAGAAGAATGCCTTCACACCGAGAGAAGGTCATTGGTCACTTGAGGGTCTACAGCAAGGCCACAAAAACATGCTCCGTCTGCGAGAATCTGCTCGCACACACACACACACAACTCCACAACACTACACACCCAAAGCCTGGAGCTGCCGTACGCTCAGATTACAGTGTTGATAGTGTACATTTAGTGGGAAGAAATAGCTAGAGGTGTGTCTACTTTTTCTTGGGCTGTGGCTGCTGGCGCCTCCATTGTTTCCTTCTGTTATTTCAGAGCTTAGAAACGCTTGAAAGTTGATTTTCTCTGGACGTTGGTGTGAGAGTGCTAACGTCAATCTGGAGGTCTACATCTTTTAGCCACATATCTGATCCTTGGTTTCCTTGACTTGCTTTCAAACAGGCCACACAGAGATAAAAACGTGACCAACATAGCGTCACTGCCTGCTGTCAAATCCTGTTAGAGAACTTAAAGGAATGGGAACAGGCTAGTAAAAGAAACTGAGAAAGGTCAATGTGGAAACATCATAGAATGCAATATTATAAAAAACTGAGAGAATAAAAAATAAATAAATAATTAATTTAAAAAATAAATAAATAAATATATATATATATATATATATATATATATATATATATATATATTATTTTTTAATTATTTTTTTTTAATTTTTTATTCATTTACTTAGTAGTATTCTATATCTCTCAGTTTTTATAATATTGCATTCTAAAATATAAATGACCAACAACAACTAATTTATTATTATTATTATTATTATTATGTGTGTATGCATTTCATACATACAAAAGTCTGTGGTCAGTAAGATTTTTTTAAATGTGTTTGAAAGTCTATTATTCTCACCAAGGCTGAATTCATCAGATTTTTTAAATAAATAAATAAATAGTACTATTGATAAATATCTAAATAAATACATTTTAAATATATGTTTTCTTTTTTAATATATTGTTGTTGTTTTTTTCGGCGGCCATTACTCCAGTCTTCAGTGTCACATGAATCTTCAGAAATCATTGTAATATCCTAATATTTTTGTGCAAACGGTAACTTTTTTTTTTTTTTTTTCAGGAATCATTGATAAATAGAAAGTTCAAAAGAACAGCATTAAATTTTGTGTAGCAATGTAGAAAGTTATTGTCCCTAAATATTTGAACGATAGTGTACACTAACTGGAGATTTAGCTAATCAAAACAATTATGTTGAAAGACATAAAATTTCATTGTATAAAGTTGAAATTTAATTATATAAAAGTTGTCTATAATCTGAAAAGATGTTCAAAATAGCTCCATAGCTTCGACTTATTTTTTCCTCTGTATGCAAAATTATTTTCTTGTGTTATACATAACATGTCAGAAACTTTGCAAATCTCTGGTCTGACCTTCGTACGCCTCAGGTTTTTAAGCATGCATTAGCTATACAGTCTCCCTACGTGCTCCTTAAGATTCAAAGCCATTTAAACAGACCAAAAACAGCCAAAAAACACAATGAGCTCCACTCACTTTTAATGCTATTACACATCCTTCAACAGCCAATTTACATAGATAATCAATTAGGACCACCTTGGTAGCGCTTTTATTTCTTGCATAAAAAAAACTTATATTGATTGTACTGTGAAGGATTGTGGTACATTACTTGGAGGTTGTGCCAGACGCTGATGAGGACACACTAAATATAATCGCGGTCAAAACGATCAGCCTTTTTCTGTTGCTTGAATATAAATTTGTCAGCAGCTCATGCCTGAACGGCTACAGAAAGCACTCACTATTTTTACTTGCACATCAAAGGATCTCATTGATTACGTCACACTAGCTGACATGAAAGAATCGCACAATATGTCTATTTTTGACTTTACCCGCTCTAAAGGTCTTTTGCATGGGTAGAGGGCCTTTTATTGGGGTTGAATGAACAGAAACACCCTGATGGCGGCACTTTATTTGGAGTATCTTGGACGTCATTGGATAATAAGTGGCCAGGAGCGGGCCTAAACCCGAAACTTTTTTCTGCCAAGGCCAGGACCAACATGAAGGAACAGGATGGGTTGAGAGGAAGCCCTGTAGGTTTAGTCAAACAGGAAGTGCATATTAGGAGCGTGGGTGACCTGGTTGCTCATTGATTTGTATTTGATCTACTGAGCACTATGTTGCATTTTGGGGAAATCAGATTGCATATCATGAGCACCAACGACATTTGATGTCACTGATGTCCAATATACTCAAGAGGCACTGTGTTTGATTTTAGAGCAAATAATGACCTAAAATCTGGTCTGTTCATCACCAAAATCTTATAGCTTTAGACTTGAAATATAGCAGCGTTGCTATAACTAATAAATTACTAGAACTTAAATTAAAATAAATTGAAGATCAATAGATAAAAAATAGCTAAATCGCTAAAAAAAAATATAGAAAAATAACAAAAATATAAGTTCATTCAAAATAGTATAACTACTAAAATAAAATATAAATAATATTAAAATATGACTACAATGTAGTGCATTAGTCAATTTTTGTGGTGCTTGCCCTTTAATGACATTATTTATAATAAAAAACATTTTCTGAGAAACTAAATAGAGTTTCACTCATTAAAATTATTCGCTTTTGGCAAAGCTATATGTATGGATGATAAAATTGAGTAAATTTAAAATTGGATGATAACACTTGAGTACTTTAACTTGTCTTTTTGCAAACTTTTATCAAGAAATTCTACTCTATCACTGTGTTAATTTTGGATTTAAAGAATACAAATTGAAATAAATAATCAATGCCAAAATAATGAACCACTGGCAGATGAGAATTTACACAGCCACCTTCCACTGTCTTTTAGCTTGCACTGAGAAATTGCATTCGCTGAACATTTTTCCATGTCGGTGTTTACCAAAGGTTTCACCTTTTCATTTTATTCACGCTGACTTTGGCTCCAAAATGATCGAATATACTGTGTGCATTCCACAGTTCATTTCGGCTATGTGAAAACATCTCTAGACTGACGTTTTGATGCTGCTCTCACAGCAGGCCTTCAACCAGGCATCCTGAAATGGAGGAAAAAGAAACCGAGAGTAGTTCTCTGGGAGAATCAGAGTGCTCTTTGCTGGCTCTGGCCTAGTCAGGGTTAGGGTTTGGTTTGAACTGCTTTCTTCAGAGTATTTGAGTGAAGGCCATCGGGAAGGACTAAACTTCTGTATGGCCTCTCACTGCCATGGCTAGTCTGTTGCCTGACCGTTTGGAAAACTGTGTACAATAACATTTTACTGAGTTAATAAACCTCTTGTGCATGTGTTCTCCTCCATAAATCTGAAGGTGTTTAAGGCACGGCTGTAAAGTTGATGCAGTGGGAAAGGGAAACGTATGAAAGGGCATAACTCCAATGAGGCGCACGCGGCCAGATGGATCCTGCCTGAAATAATACACTTATTCTTGATATTAATCAAAAATGAACATGACTTTTGCTTTCACACATAATTCAAGTCGGGTAGATGGAGTGAATCGCTTAACGAACTGGACCTAGCTACTGAAAAGACATTTTGCAGGTACTTTTTTAGTATTTACAGGTGTGAGAAATGTATTAGAGTAAAAAGTTAAATTTCTCTGGCAGTTTGGAAGTCTTTAATACCACATAGCCATGATTAAAAATCACCGAATGGGGTCATAAAGTCAACCAACCCTATGAGGATATTGGGTTTGACTTGCTAATAGGATAGTAATAGTCCCTCAAAGAATTTTTCCTAACTCTTTCTTAAGCAATTACACCGATGACGTCAAAACATCCTTTTCCCCCCTTCTTATTGCTTTCATTCATCTGAAATCCTCATGTGGTTTTTAACTTGTTCATGTACAGTGTGTCACGCTGCTACAATACAGATTCTCATTGCACTTCCTCTCATCATGTGCCCATGTAACACATAACACCTGTTTCCTCGATCCCACTCCTTCATGCACAGACTATCCTGCTCTGTAACTGGTTAGCTGTGCAATGCGTGTGTGTGTGTGTGTTTTTAACTTACGATGCATTCTCTGTGGGGACACCAAAGCTCATCCCTTATAGCCCAGAGTTTGAGACCCCACTGAGACCCATTTATAAACCAGTGTGAGTCATCCTCCTCCAGCCTGCCGGATATGCCGTCTTCTTATTGAGGTCCACTGCAAGACACACACACATATCTGCATCTGATCATCTGCAGATGTTATGATCACAGAAGAGAATGAATCATGCAATGGTTTGGAATGAAATGTAAGATGAAGAGTCCCAACCAGAGTCCAACATAAAGCTTTTGCTGCTAAATGAAGCGGGAAAATTCCACAAATATTTTTAATGGGAATGAAACTGATTTTTTTTTTTTTACATACACTGTAAAAAAAAATCACCTATTTCAACTTAAAAACAAGTTCAGTTGCTTCCTTTATTTTTTATATATAATCAACTTGGTTGTACAAGTCATTTCAACTTAAATTACAAAAAAGTTAAAACTGCTTAGCTCATTTTGATAAGTTAAAACAATGTAAAACCATAAGTTGCCATGACTGTAATAATTTACAGTGTATTTTGGCCCTATGACAATACACATTTTTTGTCAAATCCAAATTACATAGTCCATAAAGCAATTTTTACTCAGATTTGGGAATTCAGAAGTGGAACCATAAACTCACAACTGAGATGAAACATTCAAAAGTCTATAATGGCAAAATAATTATTCTGATTATTATTATCATTAATAAATGTAACTCTATGAACATTCACGTCTTTTATCACATTGCTGTAGCATGCAAAATATGATACTCAATGGTAAGCATTAGTTTATATTACTAAACATTAGATGTAAACATGCACGTTTATAAATATATCATCACATCAGTGGATAGCATGGCCACTTTAAATGTCACATTTTTCATTGCTCAGCATAAAACGATCACATGAAAGAGCCCTGCTGCCTGGGAGGGCAGATCTATACATTGATCTGCAACTATAATGTCTCTGGCAGACCATCGTATTACCAGTCAAAAGGTAGTCCTTAAATCCTTACTTAACAATCCGTCTTCTTTGTATCCACCATTTAACAGACCTGTCTACTTACACTAAGCCTGAAGAGACGCCTGCATTGTACTCCAGAGTAAACATAGGCCTATATTTGGTGTTTTGAGGTGTTTTTGATACTCAGGAAATGTTTTTACCTGCTGCACAGAGTCGTTCACCTGCTACACGTGGAGGTGTTAAGACCCTCTTCATCGATTTAAAATGATGGGATGCAGTTACACGCTGGTTTTGGTTGACGGTAAGTGAAGGAGAATATTCATTTCATCTAGCACAGTGGTTCTCAACCTTTTTTTCATGGGCCCCCCCCTACGTACACATATGGTAATCTGACATATGGTAATCTATATATATATATACAGTGGGGCAAAAAACTATTTAGTCAGCCACCAATTGTGCAAGTTCTCCCACTTAAAAAGATGAGAGAGGCCTGTAATTTTCATCATAGGTATACCTCAACTATGAGAGACAAAATGAGAAAAAAAAAATCCAGAAAATCACATTGTAGGATTTTTAAAGAATTAATTGGTAAATTCCTCGGTAAAATAAGTATTTGGTCACCTACAAACAAGCAAGATTTCTGGCTCTCACAGACCTGTAACTTCTTCTTTAAGAGGCTCCTCTGTCCTCCACTCGTTACCTGTATTAATGGCATCTGTTTGAACTTGTTATCAGTATAAAAGACACCTGTCCACAACCTCAAACAGTCCAACTCCAAACTCCACCATGGCCAAGACCAAAGAGCTGTCAAAGGACACCAGAAACAAAATTGTAGACCTGCACCAGGCTGGGAAGACTGAATCTGCAATAGGTAAGCAGCTTGGTGTGAAGAAATCAACTGTGGGAGCAATTATTAGAAAATGGAAGACATACAAGACCACTGATAATCTCCCTCGATCTGGGGCTCCACGCAAGATCTCACCCCGTGGGGTCAAAATGATCACAAGAACTGTGAGCAAAAATCCCAGAACCACACGGGGGGACCTAGTGAATGACCTGCAGAGAGCTGGGACCAAAGTAACAAAGGCTACCATCAGTAACACACTGCGCCGCCAGGGACTCAAATCCTGCAGTGCCAGACGTGTCCCCCTGCTTAAGCCAGTACATGTCCGGCCCGTCTGAAGTTTGCTAGAGAGCATTTGGATGATCCAGAGGATTGGGAGAATGTCATATGGTCAGATGAAACCAAAATAGGACTTTTTGGTAAAAACTCAACTTGTCGTGTTTGGAGGAGAAAGAATGCTGAGTTGCATCCAAAGAACACCATACCTACTGTCAAGCATGGGGGTGGAAACATCATGCTTTGGGGCTGTTTTTCTGCAAAGGGACCAGGATGACTGATCCATGTAAACGAAAGAATGAATGGGGCCATGTGTCGTGAGATTTTGAGTGAAAACCTCCTTCCATCAGCAAGGGCATTGAAGATGAAACGTGGCTGGGTCTTTCAGCATGACAATGATCCCAAACACACCGCCCGAACAGCGAAGGAGTGGCTTCGTAGAAGCATTTCAAGGTCCTGGAGTGGCCTAGCCAGTCTCCAGATCTCAACCCCATCGAAAATCTTTGGAGGGAGTTGAAAGTCCGTGGATTTTTTTTTTTTTCTCATTTTGTTTCTCATAGTTGAGGTATACCTATGATGAAAATTACAGGCCTCTCTCATCTTTTTAAGTGGGAGAACTTGCACAATTGGTGGCTGACTAAATACGTTTGTGCCCCACTGTGTGTGTGTGTGTGTGTGTGTGTGTGTATATATATATATATATATATATATATTTGCAATAATAATAATATAATTTTTTTTGTCTCTTAGAAATGCACATTTGACATTGAGTTGACAGTAGCAGTAGTTTCAGTTAGGATGCAGATGTACATTTATGTTCATTACCAAAATCAGTAAAATCTGTAAAAAATTGCAACAACCTCCTTTTTTATATGGTGAAATTTTATTTTTCTGACTGTTTGAGTTTTATTCAAATGAACCATTGTTCTTCCATAGTAGCATACATTTACATCATGATAACCAGAGTTAAAACCACACATATAGCACCTCAATACTGTGGTAAAAATCCAACTATTTAGTTTCTAGGTAGCCTATTTATATGTAAAACAGTAGTCTAAACACATTTATTATAAATGCAAAAACGCTAGCCTATAGCTTAATCACAAATATACTGTAATTCCATTCAATTACTCCTTTAATGATACACATCTACATTAATATAATAAATTTGATATAAATACCACACATTTCTGCCACAATACTATGGTACAGTTAATGTTACTACAGTAAATCCCTGATAAACGATGGCGATTTGTAGATTGAAAAGCCTTTTGATTATATCATTGCACACAATGTTTTTCTGCCGTTTGTCAGCGCTGTTTTATCTGGATTTAAACTAGTTTATATCAGTTGACTGATATTGACTGATACTAGTTTATACCAGTCATTTGTGTTCTTCGCTGAATTCAAGCGCTTCTCACTGGATCTCACAGCGCTGTTTAGTGCTCGCGTGCTCTGCTCTAGTGTGCTCGCTCTGCGCTGCGCCGCTGTTTGAACCGAGCGGATATGGTCCGTGTGGCGCGGTTCGAATGAGTAGCGCTGTTTTGTTCCGTTTTTCCCGCATACACATTACATTGAATGTTTATTCAAAATTCTATCACTATAATTGTAGTTATAGTTTTATCGCCCAGCCCTATACCTCAACATATATCTGCTCCCGCGCCCCCCCAGGTTGGGAACCACTGATCTAGCACTCTTAAAGCGCGTTCGCGTTACTATTTACAGGAGTGATGTTACATATGACACTGAAGCTTCAAAGCGCGTATCGAGTACGCAGCGCAATTTCTCACGAAGCTGTGTGCCAGAGCGCGTACTGTTTTCAGAGAATCACGTGATCAACGAAAAACGAAGCCTCGCTTTCTGTCCAATCACGTGCGCGTGTCGGAATGTTCGAACCTCCAGATCATACTTGACTACTTGACTGCAATGTTTTTATTAACCACCAGATGGCGCTGTTATTGACACTCTCGAAGCTTTGAATCTTTTCCCGAAACAGTCAGAGGTGCTTCATGAGGCTTCATTTGCCCATCACTAATTTAGCTACAAACGATTCAGTGAATGAACGAGCCGTCCTGAATTCAGGCTGTGAAATATGTTGTGATGTTACGTTCAACTTCGAAGCTTGTATCAAAAAAACAACACATTTCAAATTGAAGCACTGTATGAGAGCTTGGTTCGTTTTGAGAAAAGCACGTGATCTAAGACGTCCGAAGCTTCATTCACCTGAAAACCACGTGACTGCTTCAGTATCTTTTTTTATTGTAATTTATATATTGAGCTCAAAAATGAACCATGAAATTACAGTCTAAGGACTGAGGCAGAGTTAAAATAAACAGATCATAGATTTAATTCATGAATTTATGTTTAATTTATTTGACTTATTTTAGTGCAGTACACCGACACAAATGAATGACTTTGACAATGACCATTATTTATATAAAATATAATAAAGCAAAGAATAAGTTGGAGAACCAGATGTAAAACCGGCTGTAATGGAACATAACACTTTGGAAGGTGTTATTTATTTTTATGGCCACAGCATAAACTGTTTTAAAAAGCTTTGAGTAATGAACCTTTTTCCAATACAATTGTGTTGAAAGCTTCGCTGGTTCAGAACACTTCACTATGGAGCCCCGCACGTGACATGCAAGAAGAAAATAATAAATCGTGTGCACGATTTACTAAAATGAGCACACGATTACTATTTAGTTTCCTTGATTTGCTAAATCGAGCACACGATTTAGCCCACTATTTTTTTCCTGCATGTCCTGTGCGGGGCTCCGTACTTCACTTCGCCATCACTAGAAATATGTGAATCACGAACTGATTCATACCCTGCAAATGATTCCCTGAGTCATCGAGCTGTCCTGAATTCAGACCGTGAAATGTGTGAGTCGCGAACCTATTTATGCTGTAAATGATTCAGTGAGTGACAGAGCTGTCCTGAATACAGACCGTGAAATGTGTGAATCGTGCCATTTTAAAGGTAGAGTTCACCTAAAAATGAAAATTGTCATTAATTAGGCTACTCACCCTCATGTCGTTCCAAACCCGTTCATCTAGATTCATTCATCTTCGGAACACAAATTAAGATATTTTTGATCAAATCCGAGAGCTCTCAGACTCAGACAATTTTCCAGGTCCAGAAACGTAGCAATGTGGCATCAGGGGTTCAACCATAATTTTCCAAAGCTATGAGAATGCTTTTTGTGCGCTAAGAAAAACCCCAAAAATGCTCTTTCACAAAATTAATTCTTTATGCAAAAAAAGTATTCTCATAGCTTTGTAAAATTACGGTTGAACCCCTCATGTCACATTTTACCGACGCCCTTGCTACGTTTCTGGACTTCTACGTTTTGCGGTCTATGAAGGGTCTGAGAGCTCTCGGATTTCATCAAACATATCTTAATTTGTGTTCCGAAGATGAACGAAGGTCTTAAGGGTTTAGTACAACATGAGGGTGAGTAATTAATGACATAATTTTCATTTTTGGGTGAACTAAGTCCAAAAGGAACCGACTCAAAAGAGTGATTCATTCACGAATTCAGCATCAAAAATACCTGACACACGACATGATTGCTGAAATATCCAGACACATAGGCATATCGTTCCTGTCCGTCGAAAATAAAATATAAAAATAAAAATATCATAAGCCTATGTGTTGAATGCTATGAACTTTATTTGTTATATATTGTAGTGTATTTTATTTGTTATATATTATTAAATTACTTGACATAATTTAATAATTTATATTTTAAAATCTGGCAAGCAAAGACTGCAATGCCCTAAGTTTATGTAACAACGTCAGTTAACTTACATCATCTTTCAGTTCTCACGTCACTGGAAACAGTAGGCCGGTTTTGATCCCTCGGGCAAGAAGTACCAGCTCCGGCGTGAAAACCAGCACCATTCTGG